>NC_090442.1:333612649-333915679 GCF_031143425.1 Pleurodeles waltl | reverse complement strand
CTCTCCTTCGGGCTGCTAGGGGACTGTGCAACACCTTTCTCCTTGTATTCAAGGGTGTGGTTGTGTTGGGTTCTAGTGCTGCAAGCCTCGAATGGTGCTGCCTCATGTTAACAAAGCTCGCAAACAGCAACTCTGGGTCCCTTGGTTGAAGCTCCCTCCCACGACTACTCGTGGCCCGTGCTCACCTACCTCAGGACCCTTTGGACCACCCGTGCTTTCTCAGCACCTTCCAACCTTCAGCACCCTTTGCACTTCTTGCACAGTCCCTCAGCTTCTATCACCAGGGTATCGGAGCTACCCCACTAAGGGCTCTTCGTGTGCAAGTCCACTCCCATGGTGCTGCTAAATTATTTCAGTGCCTTCATCCAAAAACCACACAAGGCGAACGCGGAGGAACATGAGTAGTGTTGGCGTGTGACGTACGTAAGGGGAGGGGTCACTGACAGAATATTTGTGATTTTATTATTCCAAAGAGATTTGCTTAGTTGTATAATATATCATGTATCCGTAAGGCACCTCTGTTGATTAAATCGACAGGGTCATTAAAGTGCATGCACAGAGAAACAATAACAATGAACAAAGGAAAGGTTTTACCATAAACATTGCATGAAACCTGAATAGTGAGAACAAAAGATGTTACAGAATGCATGCATTGTTAGAAATGCTCTATATGGTTGCTTACAAAAAACAAATAAGACTAGGAATATTTATTTGGGAACAAAACGTTTTTGTGATAAAAATAAGGCATTCACTCATCCACAGTTCTGTGCTGACAGGCCAGTTAAATGTCTAGCTTACGTTTCGATAGTCCCTAGACATTCTGAAAGTTCTCACAGGCCTGTGAGAGGCCAAGGTTAACATTTTTGGAATACTTAAGTCTGTTCTGGAGAAGATTGTCTGGGGCCTCATATCAGAAAAGAACAGGAGAAAAAACGAAGGCAGCGAGCATGGAAAATGGAGCCTAACAAGAATGTTCTGCTCTAAAGAATGTGCGCAGCTAAATATATCTCCAGTTGATATTAGTCCCCTGTTATAATTATGCCCCCATGTTATTTATAGAAGATTGACAGTCGGCTGGTCTACTGTTCCAACAAAGGCATTGCTAAAAGTGAAACAGAATTCATATCAAAAAAGAAAAATAAGTCTCTGACAGAAACCTACCGTAGGAATATCTGACTAGACAATGTTCAACTATTTTGTAACCACAAAGCTAATGATTAACTGAAAATCTACAGATCTCATTGCCTATTTAGCTAAAGTGGCAGATTAAAAAGATTTCCTGAAAAAATCGTGGTTCATAGCAGAAATTATATCTTCAAACTGCTTCCTATATATTTTTTGTTCGTGAATTGTGAGGAAGTTACTTGCAAGATAGATGAAATGTTTATTTTCTTTTAAACATATACAGATTGCAGAGAGGTAGTTCGTTGAAACAACTACTCTTTTTAATCAGTTTGTGATATTTGCTAATAACTGGCACCGTTACACGAACCTTCACAGATGTTTTCGAAAAATGCTCACCTGCCTCAGCCATTTCCTGGATGCATTTGGGGTGATCTGGCAACCAGGGGCTAAAAACAAGAGGGGGAGGTTCCAAAATACTTTTTTCCATTACAGTTTCTAAAGGTATTATTGAACAGCAAGAGAGGGAAAATTACTGAACAGAATTACAATAAATTTGGCTTTAAGATAGATTTTTACTCAGAAAGCATACTTTTTGTCACTTTTGTGATTTAGTGTAAATCGGTTCAGCTATTTTAGAAACATTAGCGTTTCAAAATGGTGAAAAACTCACTGCACCACTTGTGGTCCCATGGGACTGAGGGCTCTCATTGGCTGGCCGCAACTTGAGGAGAAATGTTACGGCCAGCATAGCAGCATCCGGGAACTTGGTCACGAGTCCTGAAAAATCAAGTACCAAAACAGAGAAGCAGGGAAGGGTAGGAATACCCTGGCACCCTAGCCTCTGTGGGGAGTGGGGTCCCAGAGGAACTCACCTATGGTCTAAAATGTAAAAATATATATATATTCCTTTGGGTTGTTGTGGTCCCGTAGGACTCCCACCAGAGCCAAGGCCGCTCCGTTTGGTCCCACACAAAAGCCCGTGGCAGCCAACTTGGACCCAGTGCTCCACAGGAGACATGTGGGACAAAAAGCATCTCATGTGGGGTAATCTATTTTGGTGCAAGTTATACATAGGTCTATTACATATAACTGGTTAACTCCAGGGTATTTTTGTTTTAAAACACTAGTTTTTTTTTTTTATTATTATTAAAAGACCCATGTATAACTCCACTTTAACTTTTGCTTTTTCAGTGAATTTCTGATTTTTTTTTTAAAGTAAGTTAAAATTTACTTACGTATAACCACTTTAACCTTTGGCATATATATATTTATATATATATATATATATATATATATATATATATATATATATATATATATATTGCGGTCATTGACGGCACACTGGTCCGCAGGTGCGAGTGCTAGAAGGTGAGGTACTATACCGGCACTTTGTTAAATGCACAAGATGTCAGAGATGTCAGATGCATTAATTGATATGCTACTTTGCTGTAGCAGTCACATTAAGAATTATTTGGAACCATGTCCACTGGTCTACTGGTTTGCTCAACATATGTATACCACATAGACACGTTTATAAGATCATCAATAATTCAAAACAACAAAATGGGCAGGGCTGACAACAATCCGACAAATCTGTTTTGCTTCATTGGTTTTCGATGATGTTGTTTTTATTGATTTATAGAGTGGAAACTACAAATTCAATGATACCTCTTAATGGGTAGTATGGAATGTTAGCATAAAAGGCAAACATAGTCAAATGCCTCGCCAACAATGAAAAAGACAGCCAGGTTGAAATGTGTTGATGCAGTTGCTTTCTCTTGTTATGATAAAGGATTTACAGGAGTTCACGAAGTGCGGTGGCATTCATCTTTTGGTTCAATATATATATACTTGCTCACTTTGACTCCTTCCTGACCAGTGATCAGCGTCAAGGCCACAGGCTCGTCCACAGCCAAAGGACGACATTTTATAGTCAATCCTTTATTGGTGAATACAAAGCACAAACAAACATAGAAACTTAACACCCAACACATTTTGGCATGACACCTTCAACTGGGCCTATGCTCTCATCATGATAGACACAATATTACATTGTCCTTTTACAGTTTCAAAGGCCTTCAAACACTAGAGCAGTCAATTATGCATTTGTTTGGCTCATTTCATCCTCGACTTGGCAAATATCGCTTCAAATGGTATCCCATACTTTACCAATAATGCATTCCAAAAACTTTTCACATTTCATTGTTTATCAATGCCCCGGTTTCATCCACATATTCAATGCTTTTCCAATTCAGTTTGTCATATTCAGAGCACCAATTCACAAACCAATCCCACATATCCAGAAGTGATCCACAAACTCATTCCTTGTATTTAAATACTATGTTTGCACAGAATATATTGATATATCCGCCATGTTTCATATATTGAAGGTGCCCAGAGTATATAATGTTGCATTGGATGTACCATGATTGATATACAGCACTTCACTGGAATCATAAACTATCAAATACTAGCATGTTGAAAAAACAATATCCTTCATTCGAAAGCGCATACTTCATGTACTCTACATTATTCAATGCATATCCTGTTATACTAGAGGAAGAGAAGTCCAAGTTCTAATGGAATCATCTTCATATGAAGTGTTGTTGCATTAGATCAAGTCAATAAGTTATTGTGCCAGCTGTTGAAGGTCTCATGCATTTCATGCCATGTTGCACTGACACACGGCCTCTTCATTTGAAGTGCTAGTGCATCTAAATAAAGTGTCACATTTTAGGGTTCAAATTGTTTATAGAAGCTTATCCATGTTAAAGTGCTAAAGCATTCAACCAAATCAAAAGTGACCTGTGCTACCTGGAAGATAGGGGATGACATATTGCGGTTTCAGTTATTTAACAAGTCCATCTATTCTAAAGTGCTAATGTAGTCAATCAATTAAAATGTCCTAAAGTGACATGTGCTACCGGGAAGATGGTGTTCACATTTAAGAGTTCCAATTATTTTAATAAATCCATATTTTCTAAAGTGCTAATGCATTCAATCTCTTCAGATGCCCTAAAGTGGCAAGTGCCATCTACAGGGGCGGAACTTGTTATCTCTATTAAATTTATCCTCCAATACTAGGGGCAAGCACATGATACATTCTGCCTTAGTTCTTATGTAAAGTGCTGATGCCTCCTGAGTCTTTAACCCATTAAGGTGCCACATGCTAATGTTTATGTTGTTGAAATGAGCACCTTTGCTGAAATTGTGAACGACAGTCATTGATTTAAGATGAAAAACTAAAGGACCTAGATCCATTGCATCTGGAATATTGATCCAATAGGTGGTATTGGCACAACTAGCACTGCTTCACAGTGTTTAATCATGGTATGTGTCGCATGGATACAGGCATGTAGCCCTTCACTGACCCTTTCACAAAGTGCTAATGCATACAATGAATTCAACCTACTAAAGTGGTATGTGCTAAGGTTCCAGATGCTTTAATGTGCACATTTGCTCAAATACGAATATATTAGTCAATTCAAGATACAAAACATTCAATGAAACCTAGACACATTGGAAACATTTTATTCATTGGGTAGTAATGGCATAACCAGCACTATATTGTCACATTCACGCATACCCTAGTCCTAGACTAGAGGCATTGAGCTCTGGAGACAAAGCTGAAACTGGATTTCAGGATTCAATCAATGATGAATACAATCCTTCAACTTAAGTACAATCATACAGAGCTACAAATGGTATATGATATGTTGAAGAAGTAATCAATAAATGAGGCCCACATTAGAAAGCAAACAAGATTGAAAATTCAACATCATATAAAGGGAGTAAGGGCCTCACTGAGTCAACATCACACAGCCCTTTCCAGGAAAGAGAGTGACATAAACAATTAAAAAGTATGTATCAAAGTCCTTGCAACTAGAATCCTACAGATGGATATGTAGTTCTGTATCTGTGTTATGTCCCCAAGGGACTTCTGTTCCCAGCATAATGATCAGTCGGGGTTCCTCTTTCCTCAATTCTTTCTCTCTGTCCCCTCCCAGGGGATGAGACTTCATGTGCTGATCTCTTAATATTCAAAGCTTGCTAAGGACAGGTCCTGGCATTGTTCAATGTGGTTCGCCATGGGATAGCTACAGTCACTATTTTTAATTGCTTGTATATGCTGTAGGATTCTAACTTTCAACTTGTTGATGGTGCTACCCACATACAGTTTATTGCACCCACATTGCAATACCTATACCACATGATATGTGTTGCAGGTGATCCTGTCATGAATCTTAATACTCCAATCATCAAATGTCTGGTACATCTTACGATTTGATCCATATTGGCAAGCTTTGCAGCTGTTGCAATTAAGGAAGCCCTTTGTGCTGTCTATCAACTATTTTTTTTGCTTTTTTTCTTCTCTGGGGTTCTGTGAAGTTGCAGGTTAATATGTCACCCACGAATTTAGTTTTTTTAGAGGTTATTCATGGGCCAATATCCTAAATATCCTTAAATGTTCATATCTATTTAGGACATGACAGTTTCTTTGCAGGATTGTTTTTCACACTAGGTTGGGCTGCTTTGTGTTCCAGGAAGAATCTCTTAATTTGTTCATTCTTTTGCACTCAATTCTTACTCTACAAGTACAATAACTCCTCTCTTCGTTTCTCACTGACCCTTTTTTTAGCATTCTGCAGGACACTCATGGGATAACCATGTTTGATAAATCTTCCCATCAAGGTCAGAATTTCTCTGTTGAACCCTTCATCAGTTGAGCAAATCCTTCTGGCTCATAACATTTGGCTGTAAGGGACACTCCATTTCAATACTCCTGGATGTCCACTATTCATATGTAATATGGAACCCATAGCAGTTGGTTTTCTATGTATTTTGGTGGCCAATTTACTGTCTAAGACTTCTAATTAAATTCAACATCCCAAAAATCACAATGTGATTTACTCTGCATGCTGGTAAACTGGATGGCTTAATCATTGGAGTTCAACTTTTACATAAATCTCTATAATTCTGAATCATCTCCATCCCATCAGATGAAAAGATAATTGATAAAGTGTGTCCATACTACCACTTTTTTCACAAAGTGATCATTTTCCTCATTCCAGGAGACCACCTTCTCCCACCACCCCATGAATATGTTTGCGTAGGATGGGGCGAAGAAGGTGCCCATCACCGCGCCCTGCTGTTGCTGATAGAATCTATTCTCAAAGATGAATACATTATGGGTGAGGCAGAAACTCAGCATGTTGATCATCATTTGTGTGTGCTCCAAGTATTCAATGGGTTCATCCATTAGTAAATATTCACATGCTTGTAATCCATTCGTATGGTCAACTGAGATGCACAAAGACACTACATCTAATGTGACCGTGAGGCATCCTGGCTTTCAAGGGATCCCATCTAACTTCTTTAGGAAATCAGTGGAGTCCTGCCTAACGGGTGGGAAGCTGGCCACGCACTACTGTAAAAATAAATCCAGGTATCTTGATGTGTTTCCAAAGAGGGACCCAATGGATCTTACTAAGGGCCTGCCCAAGGGTGCCCTGGTGCTCTTGTGAATCTTAGGGAGAAAATATATTGTAGCAATCCTCGCCTTCTCCATGCATAGGTACTTATATTCATCCCAATCTAACAGATTGCACTCTACCATGCTTTCAACTTTGAGTTATACAACCCCTTAACCTCAACCATGGGATTCTCTGAGAGGCTCACATAGCCACATGATGGTATTACGTAGTTGCCTTCTTGCTTCTGCCTAGGTATGCATCTTTATCCATTAGCACAATATTTCCCCCCTTGTCTGATGGCTTTATGATCAATGACATATTGTTTCTCAAATCAGAAACATCCTTCCAGTCCATTTGTGTGAAGTTGCACTTCTGGTTCTTATTGCTGCATCTCCTTAGACCATTCTAGTCCTCCACCACTAGTTTGTGAAACAAGTCTATTTTATTGCCAGAAGGCAGTTGTGGGCAGAACTTGTTTTTTTGGTTTGCACCCACTTCCCACTGATTTATCAGTAATGAATCCCATTTCTTTTAGGGCATCAATCTGTAATGTCCCTATTTGTGATGCCATCTCTTTTTCTGCTCTTGGCTCAATCTGTGAGTCATTGCGAACAGGCACTGTGGGTCCTGCACTCAAATTTTGGTCAGGGAGTACTAAGGATGTCACACCTGCATTTGAGTTGTTTGGTAAGTTCTGTGTTAACTCGTGGATTTTCAACAGATTTTAAAGATCCACAGTCTTGAACATGGAGGGCTTCGATCTGGTAGTGTCAAGGGCAGTTAATTTATTTGCTTTCATTTGGTAATATGTATGTAACTTTAGTTCCCTGATGTACTTGTATACCTCAGTGTATACCTCAGTGTATATATATATATATATATATATATATATATATACTGAAAGATGCACAGAGAAGATGCACAGAGTGTAATATACTATTCATAACTGCTGTTGAGTGTAGGAAGGGACCAGGACTTATGAGAAGCAAGTCTCAAACGAGTCATGATACTTCTCCCCTCCTTCAACAATGGTAATAAATAGCATTATACTAGGTGCATCTGCATATATGGTTTATACTATGGAATCTTTAAATGGGTATCTGTTTTAACAAATATTTAGCCAAAGCCAGGATGCAATGGGTTAACAAATTACACTCACTAGAAATGTAACTATTAGGAGTGTTGTTTCCATGCATAAAGTAGATGGTAAAAACAATATTTAAGACAGTAAAAAGTAGTTTTCACATTTCGCCTTTGCTGTACACTGGTAATAAACTTGAATTTGACCTTTGCACTGTAGTTATAATTGTGTGAAAACATGTTTATTAGTACTATTGCTCTAAATAAGGTGTAATTGAACCACATTTATTTTGGACCCTGCTTTATTGAATTGGAATTGGTACACAGTAGGCAATGAAGAAATACATTTTATTTTATTTATTTGCACAGTGATGGAATGCTGGCAATCTTTTGCGGCAGAAGGGATTTTGAAAATTCCAAATATATTTACTGAAGCCCGTCTGCCCCCTGAGCACTCGATTCTTGGTGCTGAGCGGATGTTCTATACAGAAGTGTTTTGTGTTAAAATATTTTTGTGTGCGTACAGGATTATGTTATGATTTATTGTTTTGATTTTTCAATTAAAAAAATAAACTACAAAATCTATATTTTGTGTCTGCGGTGGAAGGATCTTCCTAAAGGACGCAGCATCAAAGAATATTTATCAACGGTAGCAGTAAAAGATTGACTTGCTGTACAGCTAGGAACAGATTACAGAAATAATCTCTCATTTCATCACATTTGATGTTATTCGCCCTCAGGAGTTCATTTGCTTGGCATTGCATGTATTCTGTTCTCCTCAAAATACAGACCAGACAGAAAACCATGTGCATGTAACACCTATGTGTTAAACGTTCAAAATAGCGAGATAACACTGTCAGAGAACCTGTCACATAATGCTGCATAATTTGCATTTTTTCTGTATAACTTCATTAACTATGCCACGCAACTTCGCGTTTGGCTGTCACCTGACTCCAGTGGCCCTGACTGCCATGCCTGTTCCATCAAATAATCTCTTTTTCTTTGTTCTATTTTATGAATTGAGGGTCCGATTCACAAAGATTTTTGCCATGAGCTGGCATGATTTGATCATGGAAATGCAGTAGCAAGCACGCCTAATCTCTAAAAAATCTCAGGGAGTCTGTCTCCTACTGCGGAGTAGATGTGCTCTGAGAGCAACCTCCCAGATGCGCTATAATCAGTTCATCGTCTACACACACACAGAGAAAGCAGTGAAATGCAGCAGCTAAACAGACTGATGTTTTCCTGGCTCCGTCTTCGTCTCAATGGAATACCAAGTTTGCAAACATTACCATATAAGGGAACATGTATACTGAGTGTTTAAAGAGCGTGATCTGCTTCTTCAAAGCCATAGAGCCTTATTAAGACATTGGAGTGATAGTTCATAGTCGTGCCTTGGGAATGTTCTGAATCACAGGCCCGGAGAAGCTGTCACAAAAGTGGTATCATAGATGAGCCCAAAATGAAACCCGCAGTTTATCAGCCCGAGCGTCCGTGTGAATGCTGCAAATTGTTGTGTATTCAGAGATTACCTGCTCAACAATGTAATATGGAGTTTTATACATTTGTGACATTTCAAGAATTATTTCCCAGCAGTGCTGTCTTACATTACTGGGTGAGTGAGGTTGGTGGCTGCCCTGTAAAGTCCCTGCCGCTGCTCTCTCGCTGGACAAAGCGCATTGTAGAAAAAATAGGAGACGCCCTGACCCGTAGGATCCACCGATTGTACACGTGCCCGGACTGTATGAGGCAAAGTAGCAGTCATCGTGTGCACACAATTCCAAATTAAAAAGTGCAAACACGAGACCCTGGAATTCGCAAATAATTCTGAAAACTTCAATATCCATATTGAAAGTCAATGTTGTAAGCAAGAGAGACGGCTTGAGAGGGATGTTACCTCCAGGTCAGCATCTGCAGACCTCCCTAGCTCCTCTGGCTGCTGCTGCCCTTGCCTCTGCCTTCTGACTGGGATGAACTGAGAGCCTCCTGACTCTCAGTTCGAGGCCCTCCTCCACCCAAAGGCTCGTTCCTGCGCCTCACCCCTGGTGGTCTAGTGGCCATCACAAGCAAGTATTTCTCTATTGCTCTTTCACTCTTGCTTTCTCTGCATTTTTTCACTAATTTTGCCTCTTCTTTTTCACTTGTTTTTCTTTTTTCTTTTCCTTTCTCCCCTCCTTTTCTCTGCCCCCCTCCCAGCAAAGCTCTTTATCCCACCCTCCCACCTCCCAGCTGACCGCTCCCCTCACTCCCCTTCTTAATGTCAGCCGAGGCACTGTGAAAGGGCAACTGCACTGACCTCCTGGTCAGCATCTGCTGCCCTCCGCAGCTCCTCTGGCTGCCGTTGGCTTCGCCTTCTGACTGGGATGAACTGAGAGGCTCCTGACTCTCAGGTCGAGGCCCTCCTCCACCCACAGGCTTGTGCCTCCTCCCTGGTGGTCTAGTGGCCATAACAAGTAAGTATTTCTCTCTGTCGCTCTTTCAATATCGCTTTTTCTGTTTTTTCTTCACTAATTTTTCCTCTTCTTTTTATTCATTTTTACTTTTACTTTTACTTTTACTTTCTCCCCTCCTTTACTCTGCCCCTCCCCTGCAAAGCTCCTTTCCCGCCAGCCCGCCTCCCAGCTGACCGATCCCCCGCCCCTCCCCTTCTTAATGGTGGCTGCACGCAGCGGGTGCACTGCTGGCACACTGAAGGCGTGCAAAAGGCAAGCCCGTCTGTGCCCATCCGCACCCGGACCGTGCCCAACACCAGGAACCCTGTATCTCTGTTAAACCACCCCTGATCTATATCTGTTACGACGCTGAGACGCTCCTCTGCCTCAACGCTGGAAGTCTGAGCAACTGCTGCATCATCTCCCCCAAGGACAACCAGGGACCTTTCACCTGCAGGAACTGCAACTTTAGCGCCAGCCTCAACAAGCTGAAGGTACTCTCTGCATACAGAGATACCAACAACCTCCACAACCTCATAAACTGCGTGCTTCTGAACATCCGCTCCCTCCACGCCACCGAACTCTGGGAATTGATCGACATCGCCTGACCGGACATCACCTTCCTTACTGTGATCTGCACCAACCTCACCTCGGGAATAGACATTGCCATTGCCATTCCTGACTGATACAGCATCCTAAGGAGGGACCGGCCCTCCCGGCAGGATGGAGGACTCGCCATCGTACACAAGCCCTCACTACATGTCAAGGCCGTCCCAGAAGAACAATGCACCACCATGGAACAGCTTCACTTCCTGGTCCACTCAAATCACAACCCCTCCATCCACGACACCCTGGTGTACAGGCCACCTGGCCCCCGGCCAGCTTTCATATACAATGGTGTAGACATCTCTACCCCCAGGCCCTGGCGTCAGGAGACTACCTCCTCCTCCGTGACCTGAATTTCCACCTCAAGGACCACGCTGATCCAAACACCACCACTCTACTTAACAACCTCGCCACCCTGTGCCTCAGACAGCTTTTCTCTGCACCCACACACATCGCAGGACACACACTGGACCTCATCTTTACCTCAAGCAACTGGATCACCATCAAGACCATCTCCACCCCAGACTAGACCGACCACTGCTGTATACACTTCACAATCACTGCACCCAGCAGCCGCACTCTCACCCCCAGGGCCCCCCACAGGAAATGGAACGAAATCACCAACGAGCAACTAACCTCATCGCTCACCAAATCTCTTCCTCCTCCCTCGATGACGCCAACCCAGCAGCACGCATTCTCAACGCAGGGATCACCAAATGGGCCGACACTCTAGCCCGGATGTCATCGGCTAAATGCGTACCTAAGAAAGCCAGCTGGTTCACCACCGAACTCCAAGTATCCGCAGATGTTTAGAGAAAAAATGAAGGAACAGCACAACCAGCGAAGACCTCGCCTCATTCAGAGCTGCTACTGACGCCCACTGCCGAAAAATCAAGAATGCTACGAAGGATGCACTCCTGGAGCGTATCAACTCCTCCTCACACAACTCTAAGAAACTCTTCTCAGTCATCAACGAGTTCACAGATCCCCCCTCCAAAGGCACCAGCGTCCCCCGTCACAGGACCTCTGTGACAAATTTGCCACCTTTTTCCACCTCAAGATCCAGGACATCTATGACAGCTTCCTCCCAGAAAATCCTGTCACGAGAAGCTGTGACCAAGCCTCCCCCCCAGATACCACTCAGACCTGTGGAGAGCAGGGACCCCTCACAGCTGGTCCATGCTCTCCACAGAGGAAACAGTCAGCATCATGAACAGCACCCTCTCCGGAGCCCCCACGGACCCCTGCCCACACCACATATACATCAGAGCCAGCGCATCCATCACCCCGAGCTCTGGAACACAATCAACTGCTCCATCAGCAGTGGCACCTTTCCCGAGGACTGGAAACATGCTGAAATACATCCTCTCCTGAAGAAACCTTTGGCCGACCTATCAGAACTAAAGAATTTCCAGCCCATCTCGCCGTTACCCTACCCCGCCAAAGTACTGGAGAAAGCAATCAACGTACAACTACGGAATTTCATTGAGGCGCTCAACTTCCTGGATTGCTCCCAGTCCGGCTTCCACAGCAACCACAACACAGAGACAGCCCTCCTGGTAGCCACCAATGACATCGGATCACTCCCAGACCGCGGCCACACCACAGTGCTCATACTCCTCGACCTCTCAGCAGCTTTCAACACAGTCTCCCATAGCACCCTGTGCACCAGATTCCACGACATAGGAATCCGCAGAAGAGCCCTTGAATGGATCCACTCCTTCCTCTAGGATGCAGAGGGTCAGACTCCTGCCCTACACATCAAGACCCACAGGAGTCAACTGCGGAGTCCCCCAAGGGTCCTCACTGAGCCCCACACTTTTCAACAAATACATGGCCCCTCTCGCAGCCATCGTCAGAAGCCACGATATGAACATTGTGTCATATGCCAATGATACACAACTCATCCTTTCCCTCACCAAAGACCCGAACACTGCCAAAAAGAACTTCCACTCAGGAATGGAAGCTGTCGCCGCCTGGATGAGAGAAAGCTGCCTCAAGCTCAACTCCGACAAGACTGAGCTCATCGTCTTCGGAAACGCCACCTCAGCTTAGGACGACTCCTGGAGGGCCACATCCCCCAGCACCTCCCGCACCGACTGAGCATGCCCGCAACCTAGGCATCATCCTTGACTCCTCCCTATCCATGACCCACCAGGTAAACTCGGTCGCCTCCTCCTGCTGGCACACACTCCACAAACTTTGGAAGATCTTCAGTTGGATCCCAGCAGACTGTCCCAGGACAGTCACCCACGCCTTAGTCACTAGCAAGCCCGACTACGGCAACACCCTCTACATAGCACCTCCACTAGAAACATCAGAAAACTACAACTCATCCAGAACAATGCCACCAGACTCATTTTGGATCTCCCACGCCGAGAACACATCTTCCAACACGTGAGGAACCTCCACTGGCCACCTGTCGAGAAGCGAATCGCCTTCAAGCTACTCACCCACACATACAAGGCCATACACAATGCAGGACCAGCCTACCTGAACCACCGCATCTACTTCCACACCCCCTCCAGATCCCTCCGCTCCTCCCATATGGCCTTGGCCACATTCCAAAACATCAGCAAAACCACCACAGGAGGACAATGCTTCACCTACATTGCAGCAAAGAGCTGGAACAACGTCCCTTTGCACCTCAGACAAAGCCCGTCCCTCACCATCTTCAGGACAAACCTCAAGATGTGGCTCTTCGGATGAGGCCCCTCTCATCCCCCCGAACCTTGAGACCCTCATGGGTGAGTAGCCGGGCTTTACAAAAACTGATTGATTGATTGATTGATTGGAGAGCATTGAATTTGATCCAATCAGTGTTGCCGGTGCCCGAAGCTCTGCTCACAAACCTGCAACTGGAGCAATTAAACATTGATGTGCCCAATGCCAAGGATCTATGGTCTTGAATCTGCCAGATGCCTCTTTAATCCACTACCTGGCACCCCATGCCCCTTTATCCCACTCCTGCAAGTCTGTGCTTCTCCATTTGCGACAGTTTTTCCATCTTTCTTTTCCTCTGTATTTCATCCTTTGTGTGTTTTTCTTTCTTTTGCTCTCAGGAAATGTTTGATGCCTAAAAAATAAGTGCTGATCCCCAAACTTATTGTGAGTATCCTCCACAAGCAACCATTGACTCAAATTAAGCACTGGATTCAATTACCATCAGCTGTGGGTAACAAATTGCAAATTGGAAACTAATCATGAACATCAGGGGAGTAAGGACCCCAATATGCTTCTCTTGCACTTCCTTTCACAATATGCTATTTAAGTGTTGTGAACCCTGTACCTTTAAGGAAGAACAGTTGCAATACGATGGCGAATGGAAATACAGATATTATTCCGTGCAATTTACCACCCCTGAATTTGCTGCCATTCTGCCTCTTGTTAGTTAATTGGGATTACTGTAGTTCTTCAAAAACAAACCGTTGAGCAGTCCTGAATTAGTACATCCAACACAGCACAGACCTGCCTGGGTAGCAAAGAACACTTTGTGGAACCGTATACCTCCACTATGTCCAAGTAGGACACATCTGGCCTCATGTTTTGCAAGAAAGTCCAGTCGCTTCTATATTGAGACTCTCTCATAGCCACAAAATCTACAAATAATGTTCACTCCTGAAATTGGTTACTTATTAAAATGTAGCATTAGATAGCTTTCAGTCCATCCATATATATATATTCATGGAGGTGGGGGGACCTAGGAATGGTTATTGGGCATTTAGTACTAATAAAACCACATCTACTGTCTATGCTAATAACATATTAGAATGTCTACAAAGTACTCCACAATGCAATCGCAACAAAAACTCCAATGAAAACTTTTCTCCTTACTATCATGACATATCTTTTAATGCAGGCACCTCATAGTCTTTATATATCCCTTTTGAGGTGTCATGTTCCTATTTGTACCTCTACAATGGGTATCTGAGCTATGCATAGAGCAATCCCCAACGTCATTATATATTGCACTTTACATTAAATTAGGTAGTTGCTGTTTTAATGCTATGTTTGTGAGGTACTTCCTCTGCTGCCCACGCAGAAAACATGTTATCAGTGGTGACCTGCAATTTAAGCGGAGTGTGAGAGGGTGGGCCACACATGCACACGCACTCACCCCCATGCATTCACACGTGTTCACACATTAACCCACCATTTAAAATCACATACACATGCGTATTCACGCATACAAACTCATTCACAGCACGCATTCACAAATACACATACATTCATACTTACCCACATGCACACACGAACCACGCACAAAACATTTAAAAAAAGAAAACTTGCCAGGCCGCAGCAGTGATTTCGGGTGGCAGGAGAAAAACCTCAATGGTTTGAGATGATTGGGGATGCCGACGCCGCTCAATGAAGAAAGTGGCAGTCCCTTACTTGTCATAGAGTGGGATGGGGTCAGTGAGAGTTGATGAAGGACATTCAACCCTGGGCACTTCTAAGCTTAAAACTGAAGTGCCCAGGTCCAAGGCTATCAGCGACACTCCCCCTCATGATGCCGGGATGACCCCTTGGCTATGCTGAGGAGGTCACACCCACAGGGCTGTGACATCTTCGGCCTGGCAAAGTTCAGCATTGGCAGCAAGGTGCCTACACATGTAGCGCAAGTACAGTACCTGGCTGCCTGACTTGCACATGAAGAGTGCCTGTCAGGTTGATCTTTGCTCAGCCTGACAGGTATGCTTTACGTTTGCAAAAAGATGTCTGTAAGGATGGGCGAGCCCTGCGTTTTATATCTAGAACTGAATCCTAGGTTCCAGGGTTTTCTTTTCTTTCATAATTAGTACCCTTGCTTGTTCTAGGTATTAGTATGATCACATTCGCACACAACCAATCTGTTTCATCCTATATGCTCTTGCCTCAAGGGTAACATCCTTACTCGAAAAATTTAAATTAGTCTATGAACAATTTAACAATTTAATAAATTACTTTGATATAAAGGTGAAATCAATTACCCTAGCATCTGGTTTACCAAGAATCTTTTAGTGTGCTATCTCTAAAAAAAACACCAAACTACAGTTCGCATTTTACCTACATTACAATCTCATTTCTATACGGCATGTCTCGCTCTGTTTTTTTTTAATTTTTTTTTTTAACAAAGCTCTGTTTGTTCTACTATCTCAGGTCACTTAAAGGGCTGCAATAAACATGGGAGCTAAGGGAATGGGTTTGGACCCCCGCAAATATTCAACAGACTGCCGACGCGCCCCCAGAGAGAATGGGAGCTCTGCAAGCGCTTTTATGCACGTATTCTAACGGATAAACAGCGCGCGCAGGGTAGATTGGTCGATAGAGCTTGTAGTCTCGTTTCAACCCCCTGTGAACGGTTAACACTACAAAAAGAAGGACCTGGCCGCGAGTTCGAAACTAGAAACTCTGCCTTCGTTATACACAAACCTGGGCCAGAATGCAAAACTGCCCCTCCAAGCTGTATTTAAGACAGAACCACAACGTTCCTGCGCCAGTCTTGACATTGTAGAGGCAGTTAGCATAGATGTCAGCTCCAGTCGAAGAAACGCTGTAAGGTATCTCCTAGGCTAACAGGCCCCAGACGTATTTATTTTAAAATCACTCAGGCGCTCAAGTTCCCCTGCCTTCAAGAGTGCATTCCATGCAGCGCCATTAAAACACCTTTTATTAGCTTTTTAGGCCTGAGACGGCATTTAACAACGGGCTGCTCAGAACGATTTATTGTACGTTTTCGCTGTTTACCACTATATAATCAGAATACATTCCCAGAAGAGTTTGACCTCAGTTTTAAGCAACGTTGAATGCGATCTTCAGGAACAGATACAGTGAAATGGATGTTAATGCGGTTAGAAACACGAATAATGTGACATTTTAGCTCTCGGTGTTCACGGAGGTACACGGGCACATATAATGTAGTCCCAAACTGCATTCAGCAGAAATCAAGACATCAAAAATTAAACCCTTACATTTGAAAAAATAAACGAAATATGACACAAAATGCAGTCAATCGAGATCTTATGCACCTCGGTGAATAGGTGTGGCCGTGTGATATTGCCTACCCCTTGACAGTGCTAATGTGCATTATGTGGGTAAAATGAGTCCTATTCTTGTTTTGTTTTATGCAGTTTTGGCCCCTTACCCCCAGCAAGAGGCTACACATTCCGCTCATTTATAGGTGTTTTTTCCACATCTTCCCACAAAGCGAAGGAGCAAATAACACCCAGTGGTGATTAACATGCTATTTAGTGCATCATTCCAGGTTGCCAAATCCTTAATTGGGTGAATCCTTGATTGGCCAGATAATTTACTCGCATAAACACAAATTAGCCGGTGAACCGCTGCCGCCAATAAAAGTTTGGCCATTTTTGCCATAGCATTGTTACCCTTGTTATCACCCATTCTTTTGTACCGTTATCTTAATCTGAAGGTAATAAACAGTGGCATTATTACTGCGGTAATGTATTGCCTCCACATATCGTTCTACAACTGGAATCTCTAAAGTTTTCTGTAGGGAAAGCTACTTATGCCAATGAAAATCACCCCGAGCAACTAGCACAGACTGTCAGTGTTACAAGTGACCACTTCAGGCAAGATTCCATTAGTGGTCATTGCACGCAGGATTACAATAACCACCTCAGTGACTCAGGCAAGGTCACCAGCAACATTGCCTAAAAGTAAAACTGTTACCATTTTTAATTGTGAATGTTTCTTTATGCTATATCAGTCACATGCACAAAGTTACCAGGCACCTAGGAAAGAACATCAGTAATACGATTCCCTAATGTAGCATAAATTACCATTTAATTATTAGCCTTAAATGTATTTGTTCTACAAACATTGGCTTATCAATTCTGAAAAAACACTCAGTTTGCTTTTAAATACATCCTTTTCAATTCTGGAAACATCTAATTCAACCAAACAAAAAATTTAAGTTTACTAGGTTGGGCTGCACACAGGGGATCCTCCCGCAAATAGCCTGAGAGCTACCTGGATCTCCAGGGCTACTATTTGGAGAATCCTGCTTTCATACCACATGAGGGAATGCATGTTAGTCCTGCAAGGCATCTATTCCGTCCTCCTGCACCTGCTAAACTGTAGTAATGGAGATACTCCATCACAACTATCCTTAAATCTAAGCTTGCTCTGTAGTTTCTGTGTGATCACTATACTTGTAAATGGACATGCTCAGTCCTCCCAGCTACTCTATGTGCCTACTGGGTGAAGAGGACATTTCCAGGAAATTGAATGTCATGTGACGCAGTTCGAGGCACAGCTTTGCCCATTGAAAACTGCTATGAAAGGACATGGGGAAACCAGCCAGCTTCACTGACCTGAGCGTTTGTGCAAGAGGATGAGATGAATCATGTTTTCAATGATATCATATGGCTGAGTTACAGTTATATAGGATCTGACTCAAAAGGTTGTCAACAACAGGGATTCCACTGCGAAACTCACAGATTTACCATCCATGCATTCAGTTTCATATCTGCCTATAAATAGTAAGGCAGGTGGGGGAAATCCCACCAGTGGAAACTGTTCTGGTTTCAACATCATCTCTGTCAAACTGTGACGGTATCTTTGTCAAAAATGGTGGCAGTGATGTGCCACCGGGTCTCACAGAATAGTGTCTTTGAAAGACTGCCAAGGAAAGGTTGGCAAATGTTCATGGATAGATAGCTATGGTGCCCTAACATACTGACAATCATATCCCAGAGAGGTAGACACACCAGGAATATGGTAAACAGCAATATATCTCAACTTTGAGGATACATTACTAGCAACCACATTTGCTGCTGGAAATTGTGCCAGCAGAGATGGGCATTTATGAATATTGTAGCAGAAGTTTCTCCTGAAGATATCCCTTCCAATGGTAGATTAACCACTGTGGAAGAGAAAGTTCTGGAGGTCAAATAAGATGGATTTTGTCAGCTGCCTTGTTGGGAGGGGTAAATCGGATGACATGGCAGATGAAACGTCTGATGATCAAATCCTACATCAGGACGGCAGAATATTGTAAAAAACTACATTTGTCACACACATTTATATCTTCATTATAAGAAACACAATAATTGTTCAAATCCTTTTGTTAAGATATATTTTTATCTGGAGTGATGTCACTCAGTTTTCATCTAAATATCTTTTACATACCAAATTGTTAATAATATGAGCTCCTTCAGGGTCCATTATAATAAACCACACATTTTGTGTTTAAAGGAGTCCTACACAATGTTGGAATTCATGTTTTCTATAATAGCTTTGAGGTCTCTAATGGCTGCAAGTGCCAACTCTTACCAAAGTGCTGTTTGACCATGTTGGAAGCAGAAATTCTGCACAGCCCTCAAAGAAAACTTAACCTATGTATCTTTGGTCCTCTATCCACAGAGCTCGGGATAGCAAATTGCATGGCTGCAGGGAAAACTGGATCAGGATTAAAACATATAATTTGGTAATGCAAGTTTCTTGATGTTCAAGTTATGAGAAGAGTCTCACTGTGGCATGTGGTTAACATACTGTATATTGAAGTACAGCTTGTGCCTGAATTCCCAAAAATGGTTAATCATTGGCACAAAAAGCAACTTCTTTGAAGTTTAATGTAAGCAAAGTGCGTCAGGGTTAAGTCTATGCATAATAGAATTTATACAAAAAGGGAAGCAGCAAGCAACCTGGGTAACTTTTAATGTTAGCACATAAACTTTGCAACTCATATTATCCAGACTACAAATTGGTAGAAATAGAGTCAAAAGCTAGAAATGTGAACTGTATGAGAGCATTTTAGGGCCTTTGATACAACTCTTGCAGTGGCTTGAACCACATAATAGTGTAAGAAAACAGCTTTTATAAAGACGCCTTAAATCAGGTCTTGTTAGGTGAACTCTGAATTGTTTTATCCCATGGAGACTGCCAAATAGGACATGCTCATAAATACCTCTACAATGACAGCTATCCACACAAAAGTGAATATTCTGACTACCAAGAGTGATTGTACGATTTTTTAATCTGGGTAACCCATAACCCTGCAAGAGTACCTGGCATCATCTTTCTACAGAAAATATAGCTAAGATCTGGGATGTATAAGGTTTAGTGTGTGTGACGCACAGTGATAAAATCATATGACCATATGCTCGCTCACAGCTTTTCGCACCGGGAGGGGTACTTTTGTAGTGCGGGTTCTATATGTGTATTGCAGTCTAATGTACTGTGGCCAATAATATGAAAAAAAACAGAGGTGTGGCTTTTGTTGTATTGCATAATACTTAGAAGTATGTGTGAAAAAGGTAATTCTCCCATATATTTGTTTGTTTTATGTCATGCACAAAGGCGTGGTTTATTCACCCTACATGAGGGTGTATTATTGCACAAATGTCACATGCCACACAAGTTGCATCGCCTGATTGACTAGATACCTTAATGATTGGTTATAGTGTTTGTCACCATTTAGTGTAGGCATGTTTCTGCTGACATAATGCTTACACAGTAGTCAATCATGCACTAGGGATCTGAAGACCATTAATATGCCCTCTCTTTTTAGTATATCATGACGCTTCATTACAGTCAGTGAAAAAGGTTTGTGGCCGAGGAACAACACTACAAAGTAAAAAATAAAATGTCATGAACTTTTCTTTGCTGTTCCAGGAACATCACACAATAGGTATTTTCTAAAAGGATTAGGGCTGTATAAAGGGTGCGCCTTTAGTGGATGGAAGTGCAGCCCAGAGTGCGCTTTCAGATTGCAACCCTGGTCAGGGGGGTGTCGTTTATGCACGATTAAAATTAAAATAGACAACATTTAAGTCACAGCATTCTCCCCCCACCTCTTCGCCTTGAAGCCAGACAGACACAATCAGTTCACGGAGATGGGAAACTATTTGCCAATGTTTAAAAAGCTGCTAGCAGCTGTAAATTACTAATCACAGACACCACAGGAACCACAAAGCCGTCAAGCTCCATTAATGTGGAATTCAGAAAGGGACCTATAATGATTTCCTCTGGGTAGAAGGAGTCTAGCATGCGTGACTGAGTATGGAAGATTTACTTATCTTCAGAAATGGTTGCATTTTCTTTTAATTTTGCATATTGCTCAACATTAGATATTAATTTCATTTTCAACATCTTTAGATAAACAATACGATAAAAAAAGAAAAAACGTTGACTACAGCTACTGTGATAGTACATTTTAAATATTTGAAAACGAAAGTGTGAAAATATTTAATGCAGCATCCACTTTCATTTAGAGAACTATTCAGCAACAATAATGACATTGGTGGTGAGATCAAATATCATGCAAGGAGTGATTCTATCCGTGTCAGTATAAAAACACTGTAAGGGACTTTGCATTCACTGAGATATTTGTATGAACTGTCGCCTCAGAAATCACTTAGGTTTTACCAACTGAAATTTCGTTCTGCCTATTTTTAGTTGTATGCACTTATTGAAAATTGTCTCGAATCCTCTATAGAGTCTCTGAATAATCTCTTACCTTGGTGAAACTGTTGACAGAGCTGTGGGGATACCAAGGTCCTGATTCACAGAGACAGTAGCAAGACATTCACATTTTATCACCTTCCACTTCTCGAAATTAAAGTTGACTAAACTTTCCTGCAACCCCACCTCCGAGTTGTTAATACAACAAATTATCAAATCTCTCTTCACACTTGTATTACTACATTTAGGGTTGTTTCTCCAAAGATACTGCTGCAGAGTCAATGTCCCTCCTAATTAAGCCACAGGACTGCGTCGGTCAGGAGCGCCCTTGTTGCGAAAGCAAAAGATTTTCAGTCAATTGCCTTTCAACTACACTTTCCCCTCTCTGTTAGGTTAGGTGGTATCATTCTTAGTTCGAGTGCTTGGAAAATGTTTTAGCCAGCCCTTATATCACTACCAGCTAAAGCATTACATCTTCCTTAATCTAATTTATTCTCATCCTGAAGAAATTAGTCTTCAGCAGATCTACGGTATCTTTTAACTTCCCATCAATAATTTCTAACACAATCAGGTTTATGTGCTTACCTGTTTCTGAAACATATTTACCACAATCCATTTGGATTTGTTTCCCAACAGACTCCTCCTTCTTGACCTAGCCTTTTTCTTTTTCAGTCATCATGTTACATGAAAAATAATTTTCACCCTGGGTATCAATGGCATGAACCTCTCCAAAGTTGTTCCTGACCCATGATGTGTTGCTACACATTTCGAAGTGCTTTGTTAAATCCACACCTACCTTCTGTCCTGTGTCCTTCTTTTAACTTCTTGGTTTTCTCCTTTGGTTTCTTCTATTATCTAACTGCTAATCACAGGTAAACTGTCTTCATGTCCTCTCCCTCATCTTCAACAGCATGTGACTCGTGCCTTGCTTCCATTCATTACTGGGTGACACTGCTTTCTCTTATGTTGAACACAATCAAAAGAAAAATTATGTAACTCCCATCTACTCTGACACCTACAGCCATCCGATGCCCTTTATAATTCCTTTCTGACAACTTCCATATTATCAGTGGAAGATCTTGAAGTTTATATTGAAAATGGATGGCACCTTTAAATCTTCATCATCTCGACAGCCACCTCGCCTTGTACCACCTTCTCAACGCATTGCATGACCTGTCTCCCTGTCTCAACTCTGATCAACTTACTTGAACCTTACTTTAGTCCTTCCTGAACTTGACAACCGTCCCATTCTCATCACTTCTACACTAACCTTTCCTGTTCATCAAGAATGTACTCAGATATGCCACTCACACACTAGTCAACCATCAAGGTCTAGCTTTACCTTTATCAGTCTAGTTTACTGGCAGTACATAACAGGGAACCGTGGAAATATATCAGCATTTCACTGGAATATGTCCAGGACCTGCCATCTCCTCTTTACTATCACAAACCATAACCCTCTGCATCCTTTGCAGGCTCTCCCACTCACATTTCCAGTATCACCTAAGAACAAAGCCCCATGTGGCAGCTCCAGATTCAGATCCTTTGGCGTCCTCTCCCTCGACAATTGAATGCTCTCTCCCTGGTACAAAGATCAATTACCTTGTTTAAGTTTGAAAGCAACTAGTTGAAGATCTTCAAAGCATATCCCGCTGAGCAAATATTAGAACTCCTTTGTATAGACTAATTCGCAGGGTATCAGTTTGTAAGTGGGGGCATCAAGTTGAAAAGTGAAAATCGTCAATGACCTATAGGTGAACTGCTCAACTCAGTGGATGCTATAGAAGCTACAAGTAGAAGAACTAAAGAAGCTATGTGATACTTAGCATGGACTGCATTATAACTTATAAGGTGTCCAGATATGGGAAGATGCCCACCTAAAAATCTCCTATCATTTTAAGACACATGTTATGGAGTTTGGTGGTTATCTATACAAAACACAGCACATGGTGCAATTGGTTGTGAGTGTCGCTTACTGAAATAGGATAATGGCCCAGTACTACCATTTCTTAATGGGCTGTCATATCTTTTTTAAAGGATCACTACCTCTATGTGACAGAAAAGCTGCTATGTAATTCATTGTTCCCAAAAGAGTGGTCACGCTTTTATAAATAGGACAGCACCTTACACTCATCATATACTATTAATGGCAGGTTACTACCATTACTCAGAAGGACTACCATATTTGCTTAATGGTGTTTTTCTTATTTGTTTAATGAGAGAATATTACCAATTCTTACATGGGTGTAGGTGCATTTAATGGGCAAATATTTGCACTTTTCAGCAGGCTGGTACACTCCCACTCCGCGTTGTGTGCCAGTGCAAAGCTTTGTAGGAACGTGCAGAAATAATTACTATTATTTAAAAACTATTTTAAAAAACAGACACACACACAAGCGCTAACAGAAAAGCAGGGAAACGTAAACCAACATACAACATGTCCACAATCAATTATAAAGGCAGGATATATAATCACATTCCCATTCAGACAACTACAGGTGATCCACACAGTACAAGCACTAGTAAGAGCATTTACTTGCACCTTTAGCAATAGACATAATCACATGCAGGCCCATACAGAAACAGTTGCATGCAAGAACAGATACTGGTAAGTGCAGAATCACAGACAAAGCAATCACACAAACATATAGCCAATCCACTATGGAAAAATGCACACACATGGATCAGTGGACACTTGTTGGAGTAGATATTCTTGCAGGGACAGCCATGAGCATGAAATGTCAGTTACATGCAAGAGCAGATGGGTGCAGTAAAGGCCGCTCCTCAAATAGGAGTGTGTGTGTGTCTGTGTATGTGTCTCTCTGAACGTGTATTGTCTAGTTCTTATTTTGAGCCGGTGGTTGGTGGTGGGGGCCACCAGCACTTATGTTTTAGGGAGCCTCTCTTATTTTTCCACAACAGATACTGACAGCAAGCAAAAGAGAGGAATACACACAATTAGGAATGGAGGAGGAAGAGAAAGACGGAGACACCATCACAAAGGGAGAAAGCAGGCACCAGCAAAAGTCAAATAAAGGGGAAAGAGGTGTCTGATAGGATAGAGGTCTGAGAAGGATTCAAGACTACACTACATTGGTATTTGCTGCTTCAGCGCTGACTAGCGCTGGTCACGGCTTCTGAGCAGGGCGTCGGGCACCGGCATGCTTTATTTTACAAATTAAGCACTAGTACTGCCCATGCTGAACTTATTGTGTGCGAGTCACCACTTGCAGTGCTTGCATTTCACGTGAGAGCTGAACCATCATAAACAGTCCCTAGGCTTGTTTTCTTTGGATTTACTCCCATCCTGTGCTTATGCCACAAAATTCAAAATAATGTGACCATGGGAGTGGTTGTATTACAAGCAAATACCACAATTAAGGTCCTTGGCATTAAAACAACCACAATAGTGTTCCTATGGATTCAAGACTGGCAATCGCAGCTTGGGATGGGCTCACGCATTTCTTTCAGTCTCTAAAGAAACGCTGTTTTTAAACACGCAGAAAGTGCGCATGCGCTTATAAATTTTCCCAGTGACAGCAGTGAGCCCTGTTTACCCCATAGATAGCAACATTCAGAAATGAAATATGTTCCTATTATTTTCCACATTACATGTTGAGAGCTTCTTATGCTATGGCTGAGCGGCAGTGTTGGCAATGTTTTCCAACTTGCAGTCGTTAGTGTGGTGTAACTGTGCACCTGCTAAAAACCTCACACTTATTTTAAATGGTTAGCAACGCTTTGAAGATGCCTCAAATTGAACTCGTATTTGAGATAACGAGGTTACAATTCATTTGCCTTAGGCTTGGGCGAAATTGTAACTAGGTTGGTAAAAATTAGTGACATTTTCATATTTATGCCGCTTGCTGAAATTTCTCGAAATTACACAAAATGCGATTACACCTTTGCAAAAAAAATGCCTTGCAGAGACAATTTCTGCTGGAGCCAGGCTACTGTCAGTATCTTCTAGACTTTTAAACACGAGATGCTTGCTCGCTTCAAAAAAACACATGCAAGATACGGGCAAATAACATTTTGATATAAAAGCATAACTTTTTGTAATTCTGTAACATTTTAACCTTACACGCATTTACATTGGTCACAGATTCCCACCTTTCGAGTGGACGTCGAAATGTAGGTACTTAATAGCGTCACATGGTCATCTACAATACAATATTATGAAGTTTAATGAACTTGTAGATGGCAATACTTAACAAAATAACAGTATTTTCAATT
Organism: Pleurodeles waltl; assembly: GCF_031143425.1. Classification (NCBI taxonomy): domain Eukaryota; kingdom Metazoa; phylum Chordata; class Amphibia; order Caudata; family Salamandridae; genus Pleurodeles; species Pleurodeles waltl. The sequence continues at coordinate 333,890,319 of NC_090442.1, read as the reverse complement.
AATTTTTATTAGTGTACATATATCATAGGCATTATGAAAGTGCATATATTATAAAATTCAATTGGAGCTCACAAGCAGCTTAGGGTCCCAATGAACCCCTAGAGTAATTCGTATTGGGTGTACCCTGCACACGAACATTTGTGATGCGGTGGGAACCTCAAAAAGTAGTGGGAACACAGTCTACACCCAGTTTTATAGATATAGGGACTAACTAGCAAATATAGTACGTTTTTCCCCATTGCTGTATAAAAAAAGCAGCACATTTGCACCATTTACTCCCGCCATTTGCACAAGGCTTCCCAAGTTGCGATTTGAGGAAGCGCACAGCCAAGTTTTGTTAACATACCATAATCCTCTTTTGGGTAAAAACAGGAACTTGTCCCCAAAAAAGATCAGCCAGGGCCCATTGTGATCAGGGGTATAGTGTGGTAAAAGCGCAGTGGTATATCTAACATGGTACAACCTTAAAGTACTTCGGGCCAGATGTAGCAAACGTTTGCGACTCACAAACGGGCCGATTCGCAATTTGCGACAGTGCAAAATCGGAAATGGGATGCAAAAAGCCCATTTCCGACTCGCAAAAAGCGATGGGACCCGTTTGCGAGTCGCATCCGTTGCGACCCCATTTTGCGACCCGCAAATTGCAAGTCGCAATTTGCGAGTCGCAAACCTTATGCAATTGCAACTCGCAAATTGCGACAAGTCGCAAAAAGCCCAGTTTGCATGTCCCATTTACCACTAACTCAGAGCAGGTGGTAACCATTACCAAAGTATAAAAGGGGACCCAGAAGGCATCTGGGTTACTCAAGATGGCCGAGATATACCTGATAGCAGTGAGGAGGAGAGTCTACGCAGCCCAGCAGAGGAGGAGGAGGGGCCACAGACAGGAGAAGATATATAGAACCAGGCAGACTCTTTTTCAGCAAACTGAAGAGGAGATCTATGACAAATACCGCCTTAGCAGCGCAGCCATTCTAGAATTAATAGATTTACTGAAACCACAGCTAGAACACAAGACTCTGCGTGGCTGCGCCATCCCTACGCATGTGCAAGTACTATGCGCACTGCACCTCTTGGCCTCAGGGAGCTATCAGGGGGTCATTGCCGTGGCAGGTGGGGTATCCCAAAGTGCAGTGTCAAGGTTCCTCAGGGCATTCCTAGATGCCTTAGTCACGCACATGTCTCACTTCATATACTTACCAAGGAATGAGGCAGAAATTAACAGCACCAAGCTGGACTTTTACCGCATTGCCCACTTTCCTCATGTCATAGGGTGTGTAGATGGGACACACATTCAAATATGCCCCCCTGCAAATCTGGAACACATTTTCCGCAACAGGAAGTGTACCCACTCACTCAACATACAGGTTGTTTGTGATGCCCATTATGTCATCACGGACATCGTAGCTAAGTTTCCTGGCAGTACCCATGACTCATACATTTTTAGGCATAGTGGGATACATCAACGACTGGAACGTGGGGAATTTGGAGACGGTTACCTCCTAGGTAGAGCCACAGACACTTGCAGACATACACACAGGTCACTGTGCACGACAATCTGGACTTCCTAACCGTGTACTTTTGTGCCCAACAGGTGACAGTGCATATGCTCTCAGGCCTTGGATCATGACTCCGTTTTTAACACCCAGAACTGAATCAGAGAGGCAATACAACAGTGCGCATAAGAGGACCAGGAACCTGATCGAGCGCACCTTCGGACTGCTGAAGGCAAGATTCAGATGCCTCCACCACAGTGGAGGCGCCCTCCAATACACCCCCATTACCGCTTTCAAAATTGTGGTCGCATGCGCCATCCTCCACAACATAGCCACCCGACGTGGGCTACCTCTCACCCCTGCAGACCCAGATCCTGATGATGAAGAGCAAGAACAACCACATCGCCATCATGGGGATAGGAGTCTAGCTAATCAAGGCAGACTGAGACGGGACCACATTGCAACGCAATATTTTGGACGGTACGTGTCAACTCCCACCATACTCACCTATTAACCATTTGTTAAGTGGAACAAAAATAACTGTTTTATTAATGTCATGAAGAAACTATATACAAGTTGAAATTGTCCATGGGCAGGAAAATGCCAACCAGTCATGTGGCACATTAACGCCATGTGCCACATTAATCTGTCCTGGCTGTTATCTATGATCTCCTGCCCCTCCTGCCAGCCTGGCTGGTCCCTGCTGCGTCCATGGTGCTGTGCCTACCACTCCTCAGCACCCTACTGTGAGTGGCAGAGACACTGCTCACTGTTGAGCCCTCCTCCCAGGTGTATTTGTTAACTTCCTGGCTGTGATGCCATCATCATGTGCCAGGAAGTGTTTCCAGAGTGTTCTGGTATGCTTTCTGGAGTGTTCTGCTGCATCTGCAAGCAATTTTGAAGGTATTCGCAATTTGCGACACCCACTCGCTAATTGCGAGTTCGTTTTTGCACACTCGCAAACAGCGACCTCGCAAACTGCGGACTCGCACACAGCGTTGCGAGTCCGGCTGCGAGTCGCAAAATCGGATCGCTTTTTTTTCTGGCATTCCAATTTGCGACTCGCATTTTGCGAGTCGCATCAACTCGCAAAATGCGAGTCGCAATTTTTATTTTTGCCACATCTGGCCCTTCATTAGTAAGGTAATTGGTTTGTGACTGATTGGTTGCTGATTGACCGAAGCAAGGGGTTTTATGTTTTTTTATGCATAATGTTGAACACATACCCACGTAGACACACTCACACAAAGCAGCACAGGGGTTTAACTGTACATTATACATCCATAACTCTTATTTTAAAACATAGTCCTCATGATAATCACTAAGAAATGGCAGTCCTTGGTTGATGCTCATATAGATAATACCATAATTGTAAGCCTATGCTTACAATTAAAGACAAAAAACTTAGAGACATATTTAACAACGATTTGTGTCACACTTGCAAGGGTGCACAAGGTGACACAAAACCTTAGCCAGATTTATCAAGCCACACAAGGTCACCTTACATTGCCCTGCAGGGCTTAATAAATCTAAAGTAACGCAAGGCAGCACAAATCGCTGCCTTGTGTTACTCTGCACAGGGAGGTATTCCATGGGTGGTTTGTGGGTGTTCCCACACATCTACTCATGGATTTTGGTGCATTCCCAGATTTTCCATTAGTGGTAGATCTGGGAATGAGTAAAAATGCTAATCCTCCATAGGCAGGGGCGGTTTCTCTATTAGGGCTCTGGGGCTGCGTCTCTCTGAAACACCTACATATTTACCTCAAAAATATTAAATATATTAATTTATTTAGAGATAGAATAATATCTCTAAATAAACTGATGTATTTGAGTCTGGGCTGCTGCCTCAGGATGCCTTCCACGCCCTGCTCTGAAGCAGGAGACAGAGACCAAGCAGTATATCAACTTTCTGCACTGTGTCGCACAATGCAGGGCTAACCTTTCTGAAGCCCTTTATCGCCATTGTAATCTATGGTGGTATCTACTGTAGGCCAGTGATGCTGACAGCGTCATGGTTTCAGGCATTGGAGTCTGCATCCCTGCGAAAGGCCAGACGTCCATCATTCACAGGAATAGATCCCACCCTTTCCCATTCATCACCCAATAGGAGTGGATGCAGTCAGGTGTGATTTGGTGCTTTGTCCTTGGTAAAGGTAAGTGTTATAATCCTAATCTTGTGTTATGTATATTGTGCTGAGGTCCCCTGGGCACCCTAACCTCCCCCACTGTGACACCACAGGCCCTGGCTGCATTTCAGTGCAGCTGCTGTTCTCCTATGAAAATGATCCAAAAGATGAGCAGAGTTGTTGTTCCCTTGCAAAGTAAATCCAAATATCTGAGTCAAGTGCAAAGGGAGAAATATGTGCTCATAGTAAAGATAGTTATCTGCTGTATGGTTTTAAAACTGGCCCTACCTTCATGCCCTTAACATTAATGCCAAAAACATGGATTGATTCATGAACACTTCATGAAGTGGGTACCTTGTGGTACTTACACCTTGTGCCAGGTCCAGTTATCCCTTATTAGTAGAATAGAGGTGTTCTAGCAGCTTAGGCTGATAGAGGTAGCTATGGCAGAGCAGCTTAGGCTGAACTAGGAGACATGCAAAGCTCCTACTGTACCATTTATATCACTTAGCACTATATCATAAGAAAACACAATCCTCAGAGTTACTAAAAATAAAGGTATTTTATTTTAGTGACAATATGCCAAAAGTATCTCAGAGGATATACTCCCTTAGGAGGTAAGTAAAATATACAAAATATACACACACAAACCAAACAGTCACAGTTAGAAGAGTAGTGCAAACACTGTATAACACAATAGAATGCAATAGGGAAAAATAGGCCTAGGGGCAACACAAACCACATACTCCAAAAGTGGAATGCGAATCATGAATGGACCCCAGGTCTAGTGTAGTGTGTAGAGGGTCGCTGGGAGTGTTAGAAAACACTAAGGGTGTCCAAGATACCCCACCCCAAGACCCTGAAAAGTAGGAGTAAAGTTACCCTACTACCCCAGAAAGACAGTAAAGTTGAGATAGGGTATTCTGCAAGGACAACAACTGACTGCAAAGCACTGAAGACAGATTCCTGGACCTGAGGACCTGTAAAGGAAGGGGACCAAGTCCACGAGTCAAGCAAGTGTCCGGGGGGGCAGGAGTCCACTAAACCCCGGATGAAAGTGCAAAAGGGCTGCCTCCTGGTGGAAGAAGCCAAAGATTCTGCAACAACGGAAGGTGCCAGGAACTTCTCCTTTGGTCAGAAGATGTCCCACGGCGTGCTGGAAAATGCAGAGTTGTTTCCATGCAGAAAGACCGCAAAAAAGCCTGGTGGTTCTGATGTTTACCACTGTGACACTTTTCTCCCACCAACACCCTATAATTCAAGGGTATTCTGGCAGTGGCCATGGGTCAAAAGGAAGGGGCAGGGGTTAGAAGTCAGCGAAGGCAGGGCTACTGTCAGGCTGAAATAGGGGGACAGGGGCACATTACAGCCAGTGCTTAAATTGCAACACAATAAGTGCTGCAGCCCAAAGCTTTGACCAGTGCTATAAATATCAGGAGGGCCAAATATCAAAGATGTATAGTTTTGATTCTATCTTGTGCCTATTTCAGTGACCCTCAGATAACCTCTGCCACTTTATCTCACTCTTTCAGGTTCTTTTGCTTTCCTGTTTTCTCCATTTGTCATGCTTTTCTGATCTTCTCTTCCTCTTTCTTACCCTTTTGTGTGTTTTTCTCTCTCGCTTTCGGTAAAAGTCTGATGAGTAAAAAATAAGTGTTGTTACACAAGAAACAGTGCAAGTGTGTCCTGCCTGCATCTACTGGTTCAAATTAAGCACTAATTACAGGCCAATATGTATAGTGTTCTTTATTCAAGTTAGTAAAGTTTTTTTAAAATCATGTGACATTGGAGTCTAGATATATGGACCTTTATGATCTTAGCGACTCATGCTACACCACACTGGTGAAGATCCAAAAGGTAGAAACCATCTGTCAATGTCCCGCTGCATGGTGTTTCTCTAGTATCTGCTTTTTGGCCTTTGAGAAGGCAATGAGGCAGGCTGATCTTCTCAAAAGCTTTACCATCACAGGCATTGGATTTTATTTAGATGACCTGCAGCGAAGGCTTTAATAGGCACATATAAAATTGCTGACGGGATCAGCCTCTGCTATAGGCAAAATAGTTAAACTACTCATAAGCAGTAGAATTGCACTCTCCTCCTGTATCACATCAGAATACGTGTGGTCCCATGGCTATTGGCTATGCTTCTGAGCATGGAACCAAACAATCCATCTTCTCAACTTTGTGAAGTGAAACCCTTGGACATTCCTCTTGATCTCTCCATGATTGGTTGAGACATTTAGAGATCCTGTCTTCAGGACCAGATCAAAAATTGAACAGTCTAAATCATCAATCACTAATCCAGCTGCATTTAGACACCTGTTTCATTTTGGTCAGGTCACTCCCTCAACTTTGCTCATTTCTAGAACATTGTCCATGCAGACATTAAGCACCTCTCACTCCCTAGCAGTTTTCTAAGATTGTTTTTTTAATAGTGGCTTTAATTTGAATTTTGCTAGCATCATTTGCTCTTTTACTTCTGCCCACTAATTTGTTTTGTTTGTAAAGTGAAGTAGTAGTTCTCTAACATGAAACATTAATTTACCTTACAATAATTAGACAATAGTTGCTTGTTATTTTTGTGAATGAGAAGTATTTTATATTTTTCATAACTTATGATCCAAAAGGTCTGCAATTACACATTTAAAGATATGGCACATTATTACACTGCTTTCCAAAATACTGATATCTGGTGTATGGAAATTATCAGTCATGAGCACAGAAGATATAACGGACATTTGTTCTAAATTTGCTCCAGATTTGTGGCTGAGTGCCACACTAAACAATGTTGCCTTGTTGGTGTGCGCTGCAGGTCGAGTTGTGAGAAAATACATCATCTTCTCACGATATTGCAGCCAAAGATGCACAGTGCTATTGCAACATGAATTGTATTCCCACTAGGCACAAATGTAGTCATCAACTGTTGTACATTTTTCCATCATGACTGTACATCCCAAATATTCAGTGAAATATGAAAAGAGCATTTTAAAAATAGGTACCCAGACGCACGAAAATGGCAACACCTGGCAACCAGCACACACATGTACTATCTGTAATATAACACAGAACGGTTCTAAAGTTACAATAATATGGTGGCTGAGCGCCCTTTGAGACAAATTATCTTACTTATTGGTTTGCACAGAAGAGAAAAAACACCAAGGAGGGCTCCTTCTCAATGGTGAAGGAGCATTGCCTCCCCTCCCCCTAAGTAAGCCAGGAGCTGTAAACTAAAATAATATCTTATTATCATTTTATTTTACATTTGCTGGCTCAGCCAGCAGCAAGTGCAGGGAGGGGCCGGGCCGGGCCATGGGATTGGGGAAATGGGAGGAGAAGCGGAGTCTGTGCACTATGTGCTCTAGTGTGTTTGGCCGGCTGTCTCAGGCCGGCCAAACACACATGCTAACTTAGGTTTCTCCAACCTGGCTGTGCTACACTGCCGGGCTGGAGAGACTGCACAGACCCCAGGGCACTGTCTGAGCGGCAGAACAAGCAACTCAGACCAATTCTGGTGCTGCTGTCATGCTAGATTTAGTATGAGAGCAACACCAGGAATGCTGGGGAATCTGTGCTGGTGTCCCAGTGAATGCTGGTACTCCATTAGAAGAGCAGTGGAGCAAGGCAGTAGGTAGCAACGATGGGAAGACGTACTTTATTTATTTATATATTTATTTATTTTTTACCCCTATCCCCGTCCCTCCCCCGCCTGCCCCTTGTTAGGGAAACTACTTTTCAACCCTCCTCAGAGTGACGCAAAGAAAACACAAACACCAGGCAAGGCTCGGGAACAGATGAAATGCTTTCATGAGGTACCATGGTTTATTGGCAGGCCAAGGCAGAAGGCAGACGCACATCCCAGTGTTACGTCTTACAAGCTGGCATCTTCTACCCTGAAGCATATAAGTCAGGCACTTATATATGTTAATAAGTGCTGTCACAGCACAACCCCAAAAGGGGACACAGTCCAAACATGGGCACGCACATAAAAAAGAAATGCTGCATATACAAAACTTAAAGTCCATAGTGTAAAAATATACATAATGCAGTGTGAGCATGAACACGTGAACAGATAACAGGTGGTCCCTAAAGAAAAGGGGGCTGGGTTGCTGACTGGCTGAACATAAAGTGTGAGACCGATCTAAACTTCTCAACGTGGCTTGGAGAGATTTGTTTGTACAACTGGCATAGGTGTCAGAGAGGTCTTACTGGGATTCAGATAATGGAGGAGAGAATTGGAACTAAAGTATCATATCTATAGGTACATACATGTGAATATATATTTTTCCCAACACCCCTCCCCTTCAGATTTGCATCCGGCGCCACTGAAAAACATTTTTTTCTTTCCTATTAAAAGGGTCTGCAACGTAGAATGGTCCTGCAACATTGAATGTTCCATGTCTAGTCAGAAATCTATCCATTGCATTTACTGTTATTTTCATTGATAGCTGTGTTGGAGCATACATTTTAGTAATGCTTTTCGTGCACCACACATCAGTCGTTGACATCATTTATATACACACTAAAAAGCATAACAGAGCTATTCATGAGCTGCTTTTACATATTTTGATGAGATTTTATTAATGTTCAATTCATAAGTTTGCAAATTATGTGTGTTTTATTAATGGCGATATTAATGCATAGTATTTCTTGTGTTAACATAAGTAGGCCTGAAATCTTCACATTTACAGCAGCTGTGAAATGTTGTGTCATTGCTTTCTTTTTAACATGAATTTTCCACTTGGTTGTTTGACAAAATTAGTAAATAGTCCTATTGTATCATGTGTAAGTTTCATTCACAGCCACCTTGGATATTGCAACATTAGAACATGAGGACTGGAAAGTAAAGCAGTACCATTGTTTAACTGATTGTTTGATATGAAAAGAGAAATTTGTTATGTACCATGGGAAGGAACGTGGATTGCAACAAGTGATGTACAAATTGTTAAACTATTAGAGTCACACTGAAAGGAGGAGATGACTTTGCACCTACCGTGAGAAAATACACTGATGTTTCAAATTCAACATGTGTTATGATTTCTTTTGTGTATATTTCCCCCTTTGCGTAATATGGACTCATCGAACTGAGCAATGAAACTGCTTTGAGTATTTCCGATTAGGTATTGACATTCTAAGTTTGAGTCAGTTCCCAATTGATTTTTGTTCTGCTAAGACATTCTCCACTTTGTTTTTGTTTTGTTAAATTGTCCCCTTGGATGTTTCCTCAATTCCATGTGCAGCCCGTGTTCTGCACTTTTCTCCCTGATGGTGCTTTTAACAGGCTTTGCTGATGATCTACATGCTTTGCTGATGAAACTGAATTGAATGCTTAACCCAGGAGAGGTATACTCTAATGCAAATGTTATTTTCCCGTGACCTGCCATCGTGAGTAGAGTTAGCATGCTGACACCTGCCTCTTTTATTTTAGATAGTCTAACTTAGTCCAAGATAGATGTTTTTCCAAATTATTTTTGACTTTTCTTTTTGACTTTTGACCGCATGTGTTAGCCCGCTCCCACACATGCTGACCAAATTTGTTCAGAAGTAGGGAGAACCTCTGTCCCAATCCCTGAATCTGAATTTGGGCATTTAAGTTGACTAATGTCTTTAAACACTGAATTGAAGCGTGTTTCTGTTTCACAAGTAATTGCTTTATTAATATGCATTCTTCTTCTTGAATGCCTAATAGTGTTGCTGTAGATCCGGCCTGCCTTTTGTGTCCTTTTATCTCTATAACTTGATTCTGCACACTATTTATGCGACTTTGGCTTTGTGGTTATAAAATAAAGCTTTCAAACTTTCATTGATTGGCATTCTCTTCAGTGACCACATGGATCATGCTGTTTAAATTGTTGTTTGGGTTTGAATTGTTTATTTATGGTTCCTATACTCTTCACTGTGTGAAAAGATCAATCGACCTGAGTGAGAAGAAGCATTTTTCGAACCCTGCGCAGGATGAGGAGAAAACAAGTTAGCAGCTGTGAGCTCCCAAACATTACAGTTCTGAGTTAAGGAAGAGTGTATATTTTGTGACAATTGTCCAGCTCAGTTCTGTATGTTCCCAGCTCACATAAGCACTGGCCCATCCTTGTGCAGAGATTCAGAAATGAAAACAATAAAAAAAACATTACTATTGTGTGTACAATTGTCTGACTAATAAAAACAGTGGCCACAAAGGAGACTCAGGCATCAGAATTTAAGAGAAAAAGATTGAAGTGTCAGGGTCTGAATGCTGCGTCCGTCTCAGCTGCTATGTGTGGTCTGCAGAATGTCCCTTTCCCATACACTGCTTTAGTTTACTTAAATGTAACTTGGAAATATTGAATATTAATGTTGCAATGTAGCTTTTTCTTGGCAGTTTTATTCTATGCAGCTGTCGTGAAGGGTCCAGCAAAGAAATTAGCTTGTGAAGTTCCACACAAACCTGGTTTTAGGCACACATTCCAAGTGGAGAAAGTACAAAATATGTAATGGTTACAATAAGATCAAAGCAGTTTATATAAATAAATAAATGTTAATATGTACTTCTTTGAGGTAGTTTTTACCGCACCACTTTTGTTGCCTTGCTGCCGATTTAGAGCACTTTGCTGTATAGACAATGCACTATACTTCTGTCCATACCTCTCGGGTTGTATACGGTTTCTTGAAGGTTTAGTATAGGCATGGTACTCTGTCAGAATATTACATTTCATTTCTGGTACTAAGAAGGGAGTGTACAACAGGATGGATATATGTTGGTAGTGAGGGGAGTGGTGTGGTAGGTACAAGCTCAAGAAAGTGTACTATTGACTGCAAACAGTTAACCTCTTGCTATGCATAATAGACTAAGGGCCTAACTTAGATCTTGGTGGAGGGGAATTCTCCATCACAAACACAACGGATATCCCATCCACCGTATTACTATCCCATTATATCCTATGGTGATTGTAATATGGTGCACGGAATATCTGTCACATTTGTGACAGAGTATTCCATCACCAAGATCTAAATTAGGCCGAACGGGCCATATTACAAGAGTCATTGCCTATAATGAACTTGTAAGATGGCAGACGGGACAGCACCCACACATGTGTCAGAGCATGCTGTCTGTCAAACTGTAAATAAGGCCCCATTACTTAAGGCATTAGCATTTTTGAAAACTTCAATTTCAAGATGTTACCAGAGGATTGGATTGTTAGTCTGCATCTAATGGCAGGATTAAGGACAATTAGGTCATTCATACTGTGGGTCACTGCATGCATTCCCATACCATATGTTTTAAACTTTCAAATGTATTCTGGGAGACAGCCCGTGAGCTGGCTAATTTGAAGTTCCACAATGGTTTTCAGCGGGGTGCAAGATACATAAGGCTTTTCTAGTTGATCTCCCTTGGACCCTAAATGCATATCAATGCAAGGCAAAAAATGACTGAAATGTGGATAGGCTCAATGGGAACTAGAAGTAAACTAAGAACTGAAAATTAGTTCCAGAACCTACAGACTAAAATACACAGGACAAAATTAAAACGACTTGTAGAAACTGCAGGACAATTTCCTTAGGAACCCAGTGATTAGCAAAATAACAATGGTGCGAAAGCCTGTCCTTCAGCCTCTGTGCAACATTTGTTGTTTGAAGTACAGAAATAAGGACAAGGAATCCTAACCAGGCATGCTCAATTCTCTGTCTGACATATATGGGTGCACCACTCAGGCCTGGACCATAACAGGTTAACATATAGAGTTCTGGCCAACTGGCAGCACCTTAAAGTTCTCTTGTGGGCAAAACCCAAGATTATACCACCCACAACCTCCACAATGGAAGAAGAAGTGGAAGCATAGGAAGTGGCCAAGCAGCAATAGGAACAACAAAGGTACATTCGGGATAAGGAGTCAGGATAGAAAATTCAGGGATGAAAGGACTATTGAGATAGGAAGCTTGGTTGCCCTGGGGACAGGAAGCAGGCAAGAGAACTTACAAGCTAACCACATGTACACCATATTAAACCAGTTCAACCATACAATGAGGATTGTCCTAGTGAATTGCACTCTGTTGTTTCTGTACTGTGAAAGTGAAGCTGATGAAGACTTAAACATGCAGCTATGTCCCTTTACATAATTTGATGCAAGTGTTTGTGTTTTCAAAGTACACAACCACATACCTCCTGTTAGTTCATATTAAATGCATGAGACTCATGCGTTTATTGTTTTATATTAATGTTACACCACTGCCTTATACCCCCATTTTCTAATTTGCAAGAACAATTAATCACAATTTTATTTGCTCCATACAAAGACTGCATCAAAGTTAGTTCAATGGAATAATACGAGCGATTAATGAAAATGCAAATCCTTTAATTTGACATACACATTTATTTTTTCACAGTTCTTCTTTTGCTCCACAAAAAGACTGCATCTAGGTTAGTTTTACAGAATAATTTGGGTGATTACTGAAGATGGAAATCCTTTCATTTCACATACACATCTATCTGTGATTTCAATTTACATCAAAGGAGAATTGAATCCACAAATAATATGTAGTCCATGTTGCATCTATCCACATCAATCCAATATATCAAAGCTGCCAATCAAGTTTACCATCCTGATAAGTTTAGTATGTGTTGCTCAGCTGATGTGTTTTTTGCAGAAAAGGAAGGCCTTTTTAAAACTGATGGAGGTAACACATCTTACAGACACAAAGAAAGAATCAACAAGGTATGTAGTATGAAGACCCTAGTGTTCTTCTGGGCATTTAAGACAGTTTATCTTGAAGAAATGCCTCCCTGAAATGGGACATATTGGGACACAGAGAAAACTACATTCCCACTCAGGTAACAAAATCAATACAAACCAATATGGATATGGAAAGAAACATGGTTGAAAAGTCACAGACTGCTTTTAAACATCTATGTTTCACCCACCATTCAACGTGGATAATGCCAGTGCTGCTTACAGATTTACCAGCGTGGGTTGAAGACACAGAACAGTGGGGAGATTTTGTACACTTTCTGTTATAGGCAACACATACATTTAATTCAGATAGTGCACAAACCCTTAATGTTGTGATTTAGAGGTTTTCGTTGTGGTTGTAGAAAAGGAACTTGTTTATAGCAATGAAATTGCTAAATCCTCCCTATCTCTCTGCAAGAATTTTCTTGCTTTTGTATGTGGATGGAGTCTAACCTTACTCACCCCATGGCAGCTATGATTAATTAACTCCACAATATGAAATTGAACACTGGTGTTATCCTCCAGCTTCAAATGTGTTTCTGTGTCTTTCACCTGCAGGTGAAGATCAAATTGATGTCATTCTATAATCAGGAACAACGGCCTCACATGACCTTTGGAGAGCAGTAGCAAAAGGATTCACTCTTGTGATACCCTAAGTTGAACTCTATGTTGGCAGATCTGTGGATCTGCTACACCTTTCTCTCATCTGTTGGTTTGGTTGTTGGGAATGACCATCCAGCCAAATTGAAGAACTACTAGCCCATCTCTCTGCTCCCCTATCCAGAAAAAGTCCTTGAGAAAGCGACCAGCCAGTAACTCACCCAACACCTAGAAGACTACAACCTCCTGGATCCCCCCCAATCTGGAGTTCGAGTTGACCACAGCACCAAGACAGCCCTGATTGCAGCCACATATGACATCAAAGCCCTCCTGGACCATGGTGAAACAGCTTCCCTTATCCTCCTGGACCTGTCCACCGCGTTTGAGAACATCTCCCACCACATCCTGATCAACAGACTCCACCACATCGGGATTCAAGGAAACACCCTCAAATGGATCACCTCGTACCTCACCAGCAGAATAAAGGATCAGTCTCCCACCATTCACCATGGATCCCAAGAAGATCATCTGTGGAGTCCCCCAAGGATCATCCCTCAGCCCGACCCTCTTTAACACCTACATGACCCCCTGGCCGTCACCGACCGTCAGATCACACAGACTCAACAGCATCTCCAACACCATGATACACAGCTCATCCCCTCACTGTCTGAAGATCTCTCCACCAGAAAAGCTAACTTCAACAGATGTGAAATGAATGTAGCTGAATGGATGAAAGACAACTCTCACCAACTCAACGTCGAAAACACAGAAGTCCTCATCTTTGGGAACAACACCTCTCCATGGACTAACACATGGTGGCCCGCAGAGCTCAGCATCCCCCCAGCCCCAACAGACCACACCCACAACCTCGGTATCATCCTGGATAGCAAGCTATCCATGAAGAAACAAGTTGACGCAGTATCATCTGCCTGCTTCCACACCCAGATCTTCAGGTGCCTCCCAGCAGACATCAGAAGGACTGTCATGCAGGCCATCATCACCAGCAGACTGGCCTATGGAAACACGCTCTACATAAGAAACACAGCACGCCTCCTGAACAGACTCCAGACAATACAGAACTAAGCAGCAAGACTTGTACTCGACCACCCTAGAAGGACCCATATCACACTCTTTCTCAAACAAGCATTTGCAATGCAGTTGGTCTCAAATTCGTTTGAGGTAGTGCTATTGGCGTTGCAAATTCATAACTGGATGTTTCTTGCCACATAAATTGGTCAAACCTGCCTCATAACTTGGTCTTTTCCTGCCACATAATTCCAGTGGCCCTGCATATAATTAAAGCACTACCATTTACTTTCTTCCTTTATCTGCAGCCAAAAATGAAAATGTTGTCATTTTTCATCCTAATTTAAATCTGCCGTGTAAATTCCAATGGAATACCACCATACAATCAAAGTTTCTGCCTGGCTAACACAATTCCCAAAACATCCTTATTACATTATGACTGACTGTTTGAACACTCTTGATGTTTGGGTGACCCTTCTAGTTTATTTCTCTCCTCTTCTTTTCCCTTTCTCTTCTCTTCTCTGTGGCCTGAATCATGGTCTTTATTGCAATAAGGAGAGATTAATAAAACATATACAATTATCATATAGACCCAATAAAAACCTTTGTCAGAAATAAACGTTTGGCATTAGACTGTAATGCTCAGAACAGCCCCTAGAGAACACCACAATGAATATATAATTTGTAAGAAACATGGTCATGTAATCATATAATTAGCCCCAAAGGGCATAACCACATGAAAATAGAATGGCACAAAGTAATATAGGTAAAATGTTTATTCAGGCCCCAGAGGATGTAGTGCCTTATATATTTCCGGGCCTAGTAGTCCTACTTCAATATAAGATCCTTAGAAAACAAACTACTCCAAGCTGTGAAACAAACATTTCAGCTATAAAAGAGCTTAAAAAGGATTTAATGGTGGAAGGGGTTATTTTTTTGGGGTCTCCATTAACCTGGTGTGGGGATCCAGAGATGATGTAGACAGAAAGAGCACGTCGTGCTGAACATTTTGGTGATGGCCCTACTATCCTAGGACCACCACAGGTTGAAGTATGGGCAAAAGAAAATTGAAAAAGAATGCTTGCAAAGCATTATGTGGAGACTTTTCCCAAAGGCAGTGAATATTGTAGTATCGGCTCTACCACTGTGCCGGAAGAGCTGAGGATTTCCGTATTTTTTAGTAAAGCATTTATCACTTATAAGTGTTTTTGGGAAACTATGTAGAGCAAAGGAGAGAGCCAAAAGAAATGACTCTGATTAGGTAACAGTGTGAACAATGTGACCAGCGCTCTAATACCACCAATGGAGTTTGCGTTGTGAGCGCCATGGCTGCCATGGAGCACGAAGGACAAAGACCAAAGAAACAAATAGTTGACATATATCAGCAATCATGCAATTAACATGTAACAGGGTCAGTCTGAAAGACAAAACAAAACCACTCCATGATGGGACAAACATAAAGCAATTACCAATAGCATCAAGGGATTTTTTAAAGCAAGTCCAGGAACGAGTGAAAGTGATGGGCGTGAGATGGACGTGGTTAAAAGTCTACAGTGCTTACAACAGGTCAATGTGCTTGAGCGCTTGACCTAAAAACGATACTGGCTCCCGATTCAGAAGAGATGCCAGTTCAAGATTTTGACCCAAACCTACAAGGCCCTACACAACAAAGCACCAGCATACATCAACAAATGCCTGACCTTCCACCAACCAACCAGAAACCTAAGATCAGTTTCCCTCTCCCTTGCAGACGCCCCATGGACCGTCGAGCCAGCAGCAGAGGACACTCCTTCTCACACCTGCAGCCAAAGCCTGGAACAACCTCCCCCTGCACCTCAGGACCGCACTGTCACTACAGTGATTCAGAAGATAACTAAAGATGTGGATGCCCAAATGATCATTCCTCCATTGAGCAGCATATGGCTCCAGTGCCTTGAGACCCTCACAGGTCTATGAATGTTTGATTGATTGATTTGATCCACTCCACATTTTTGTTGTTCATTATTGAAAATATGTTCAAGTATTAATGTTAGTACTTTTGAGTCCTCCCCCATCTATCTAAAACAGATCCATCCATACACATATGTGCAATAAACCATGTTCTTTTAAAAACAAACTTAATTTGCTCAGTGAAAATATTATTGTCAAAAACTGACACTAACAAAAAAAAAAAAAATTTTAAGTTGTTTTGCCTATACTTGTGGAAGAATCCTGACACCTCATTTTAAACAATAAGAAGTAAGTGTAAACCACAAAGCAAATATTAATTTTGTTAACTTGAAGGGATAGTTTCACAATGTTGACTTTGTTGTCAACCAATTAGAATTCTTGGGCTTGAGACTGAAACATGCCAGTGCCTAATGTTTAAAAAAGAGAAATGCATTATTTTATTGTCCTGCAGGGTCACAAAATTTTATTTTCCTTAAGATGTATTTCTTTTACAAAGTCAGAGAGGCATTTCATCAGTTGTTATTATAATACAGGCCACAGCGTGACGACACTAGTAGATACCTGGCCCCCTAGCCTACCACTTGCTGGTGGTCTCCAGTTGCTGCTTGTCCCAGCCTGAACCAGTTGCTGCCTTTTGACCAAGTGACACTGCCACTACCTGCATCTTTCCGCCTGGGTTTTCCCGCTCAGCGCTCTCCCTACCAACAGGACCCCCATCCACTCCAGAATCTAATTAATGGAGGCCACGGTGTGACTATGCAGCGGGCGCATGCAGTGGGTGCACTACTGGCACACCAAAGCCATGCCAAAGGCAAGCCTTTCTGTGCTCATCAGTGCCTGGACCGTGTCGGGCACCACTTCACCTGGCCCTTCTGCCTCTGCAGATACACCATTGTGGATCTCTACGCAGTCGACCCCAGAAACTGCAACAAACACTGCCACCACACTGACCCACACTCATGGTAGCACCTTTCACCTGCACCCACTGCCACTTCACCTGCCACTCCACACACACCATCCCACCAACCATCCCCAACCCGAAAGCACCACAGACACCACCTGAAAAAATACACCAAGTCACATGTACCCTTCTCAACACAAACGCGCTATGCAAACACACCACAGAGATTTGGGACCTCATCTCCAACCTCACACCCACCATGCTCTTCCTCTTTAAGACCTGGCTCAACCCCACTTCTGCACCCAACATCACCACCTCAGTACCCAAAGGATACAAGATAACCTATGTGACCGCACCAACATGCCTTGCAGAGGGATCTCCATCATACACAAGGAATTCATCCAATGCACCTCTACAAATGACATCATTCCAGCCATGGAACACCTCAACTTCCAACTCCAAACAGACAGCAAAGCAAAATCTCCTTCAGGGCCACCCTCGCCTACTGTCCTCCAGGACCACTTCCATCCTTCTGCAACTGCATCATCGACTTAATAGCTTCCCTCGCCATAAACTCCAACAACTAAATTTTCCTCGGTGACCTCAACTTCCATCACAAAGACCACAATGACATCACCAACCTCCTTAACAGCATGAACAACATCGGACTCACCCAACTCATCCACGAACCCACGCTCGCTGCAGGCCACATGCTAGACCCCGTCTTCACCTCCAGCAACTCATTAAGTACAGTCACACTATGGAACTCACCTGGACCGACCACTCCATTGTCACTTCGACATCACCAGCTCACAGACCTCCTCCATGAATCTGCCCAGCACCCGACCACAGCTGGAACAAAGTCTCAAAGGACACATGGATCAATGCCCTCAACACATCCTACCCCATCTCCTTAACAACCTAGACCAGAACATCAGAAACTTCAACAACTGGATCACCAACTGTGCTGAAAGTGTTGCTCCCATTGACAAGAACATCTTGGTAGCCGGTACACTGAAGACCTCAGAACCACTAAACAACACCGTTAACAACTAGAAAGGAGATAGGGCACCAGCAGGGCACGACCAACAGACCGCCTTCAAGACAGTCCTCTACCTCTACCACAGACAGTTGAGAGAATAGATAAAAAAGGCTTTAGCCTCATGCATCAAATCAAGCTCCAATAACAGCAAAGAACTCTTCAACAACATCAAAGAATTCTCCAACCCTTCAGCTGCAACAAAAAGATTACCTCTGCACAAGAACTCTGTGACAACCTAGGCAAATCCCAAATAAGCCACATACTCACAACCTTGTTCAACACCTCAATTACCACTCCACCTTCCCCGAGGACTGGAAACATGCAAAAGTCAACGACCTGCTAAGGAAACCATTGGCAGACTCCAGAAAACTCAAAAACTCACTCTCCCTTCTCCTGTTCCCAGCAAAAGTATTAGAAAAAGCCATCAACCACATGTGGAATGCAACCTCCTACTCGACTCCTCCCAATCAGGATTCCACAGCAACCACAGCACCAAGACAGCCCTCATCATGGCTGCCTATGACATCTGAGTCCTACTCGACCGAAGAAAAACTGCAGCTCTGATCCTCCTAGACTTTTCAGCAGTTTAGATATGGTCACCACACTCTCATCACAAGGCTGCACAAAATAGGCATCCAAGGAGCTGCTCTCAGATGTATAGCCTCTTTCCTTACTGGAAGAACACAAAAGTCTGCCTTTCCCCCTTCACCTCTGAACCCAAGGAAATCATCCATGGAGTGCCCCAAGGAACTTCACTCAGCCCCACCCTCTTCAACACTTATATAACACATCTGGCCAGCATCTTCAAAACCCACAGACTGAACATCAAATCCTATGCTAACGACACATGACTCTCCAAAGACACCATCAACACCACAATCAACTTCCACAACTTCATGAGAGATGTCATCAATTGGACAAAGGACAACTGCCTGCAGCTCAACATGGACAAGATACAGATCTTCGGAAACAAAAGCTCCTCATGGAATGCATCCTGGTGGCCCTCAGAACTCGAACCTACTCCTACCCCAACTGACCAGGCATCATCAGGACAACAAGCTAACCATGATGACTCAGGTGAACTCCATCTTCTTCTCCTGCTTCTTCATTCTCTGCATGCTTTGTAAGATTTTCAAATGGCTGTTCCAAAGCTCAAGATGCACCATCACCTAGGCTCTTATCTTCAGCCGACTGTACTATGGCAACCCTCTCTATGCAGGGATAGCAGCTCACCTCCTCTGAAGACTACCTAATATACCGAATGGCATAGCTAAACTCATCCTGAATCTTCTTAGACAAACCCATATCACCACCTACCTCAGGGAACTTAACTGGGTCCCTGTACAGAAAAGATGCCGGTTCAAGCTCCTGACCTATGCATACAAGTCCCTACACAACTATGGACCAACCTACTTGGACCACCACCTGAACCTCTGTCAGCCAACCAGACACCTCAGCTCCTCTTCCAAAGGTCCCTGAAGACCTGGCTTTTTAGCTAATTAACTGGTGCCTGCCAGCACCCGGATACCCTCACAGGTACCAAGAAGCACTTTAAAATTGACAGATTGATTGATTGGTTTATAATACATTTGAAAACGATAATATTTCGAGAGATGCCATTTTTGTTTGGTGATTGATATGCAAATTAATAGATTAATAACTAAGTCATCTGATTGTAAATAAATTGCTCTTCATTGACCTGAAATATATGGAATTCTACCTGTAGCAATATTACATATAAATGGTTAATTTATGATTCAGGTATTCTGTAGTCTAGTGGCCTTTTTTTCATCCTTTTATGTTATTATAAGTACCTTGTTTGTTTGATTACCAAGTAGCATTTGCCTTTTTATAATGCTAAATCTGTAATTTATCATAAAAATATAAAAGCATTTCTTATGTTAAACTACAGCAGAAAGGGAGAGGGTGGATAGGTCTAGTAGTGCTCATTAAACCGTACAAAATCAACAGCTAGGAAAAAGGGGTGACAATGTAGATGCAGGCATTAAGGAAATAAAAATGAACAGAAATTCTGAAAGAATATACCTTGTTTACTGCTGGCATTAACTAACGTTGAGTTTGCCATAGTTTCCCTGAAATTGAAAGTTACTTTGGCATGAAAATGATCACATTCTCAAAATAATCTGAAAAATACTATTTGTGTTTCCTCTGCTGAGTGGTGAGTCCTCTTTTTTCGCAATTTGCAAAAGCCCCATCTATTTTTATTAAGTTAGCCCGAAGCAAACGATTTTCTTACCATTACTATTACAATTTGTGGAACTGTGATCCAGAGTTAATCAATACACAAAACACCATAATAAAACACATGGGCACACAAAAACGAAATGAAATATGCTAACTGTAAAATAATATAAAACCTAGAACCACAAGTAATAGGCGTGCTCAGTCATATGTGCTAGAAAACCATATTATTACCTTTCAGTTTCTAGGCGCATCTCCTCACGCTTTTGCCTTCTGAGCTCTCTACGGCGCTCCAAATCATCCATGATGTCTGGCTAAGATTGAGAAGATCCAAAAGGTATGAATGTAAAACGGAAGCTGTAAGAGATGAAAAGAAAGACAATTCAAAATCCAGAAGTAGCCATTGTAAACGTACACATACTTGAGTGAATAATATATGAGATGAATCACAAACACTAACGTTTCTATTGGTGATTGTGAGAAATGTAGTGCCCTGAGAATATGTCCCCTCCCCCTTTCCCAGAGGGCTGCCCTTACCATGCACACACTCACCCACTAACAGACATCACCATTTAGGTGACCCTGCTAATAAGGAGTTAGGCGCACTTGCCACCTACCTCCCTGATCTGGGTACTAGGTGCCTTTTCTGTGAGGGAGAGAATGAGTTGTGTGTCATTGGCATAGGAGAGGATGTTGATGTTGTGATAGTGGATGATGCTGGCAAGAGAGATCATGTATGCTTTGAAGAGGGTTGGGGCTAGGGAGCATCCTAGCAGAACTCCGCAGATGAGGTCATAGTTGTCCGAGGTGTACGGTGCCATGCTCACTGACTGGACCCTTTCAGTCAGGAAGGAGCAAACCCATCAAAGTACAGGGGCTTGGATTCCAATGTCATGTAGATGATGGATGAGGATGGGGTAGGAGATTGTGTCAAATGCTATAGAGATGTCCAAGAGGATGAGGGCAGCTATGTCGCCTCTGTCAAGACTTCAGATGCTATCACTGGTGGCAATGAAGACAGATTCCATGCTGAGTTTGGGTCTGAAGCTTGAGTGGTGACAAGGAACTGGTGGTCGCTTAGGTATTTGGTGAGGTTTCTATTAATTATTTTCAGTAAGACCGTTGGTGCGAATAGTAGCAGGGAGGTTAGGCTCTAGTTGTTGTGTAGTAAGTCATGGAAGAGGTGGTGGCATTTAGAATGAGTGTGAGAATGATGCTGATGGGTTGTAGTATGTAGAGCAGGTGTGGTGGAGGCAGGGATCCGGTGGGGCCCCTGAGTCGATGGACTTCATGGGGGTGATGCCTTTTTCTGGGGTTATGACAGGCCATGTGGTTAGCATTGGCTACCTGAATAATGTCATGGAGGTGTTTGGCAAGGGGGAGTCAGGTCCGGCTGCGAGCTGAAGTTGCTGTAAATGGCAGTGATTTTGTTGCTAAAGAATTGAAAGATTGTTGCGGGGGCCTGCCAGGGAGTGACCGAGTTGGAGGCATCTGGGGATAGCGACTTAGATTTCAATGTGCTGCTGTCTGCATTGAACTATGTCATCCTCCATTTGCACTGCAGTTATTTGCAGTGACGTTTCACCAGTCTGAGTTCCTCTGTGTACCAGCTGTGGTCTGTATCTTGCTGTATTGCTGTGTTTGAGAGGGTCAGAGAGCCATATCATGCATTACTAACTCATCTGTGGTAGCCTTCTTTCCTATTTAGAGAGGAAGCGGCCTAGCAATTCACAGTGGGTTGTGTTTTCTGAAATGTACCCAAGACTGATTTATTTTTTGGTTGATTCTTGTCCTTAATAACAACATTACAATTGAAAATTATGGAATTGTTTGCAACCAGATCATTTTACCGGTATTCCAAAATGATAGTAGTATTTCTATTCATCAGTTGACACTAAGTGGCACTGGTTTGCCTAGGCATAAGTCCTATGTTTACTATGCCAAAGAAACTGAAATTCCCCCTCACCGATGAGTTAAAGTAGGGGAAAAATGCATCTAGGGCTGCTTTTGATCAGGTTCAGCAGGGATGTGGCCTAGTAGTTTTGAATGGATTATGCTTTTGATATAATACTATGACTGGCAAAGATATGGTTGTTTTTGTCTGTGATGGCACAAAACAAATTAAGTTAATGCATACAGTCGTCAAGATTGATACAAGTCTATACATCCATTAATTCTGTACACTGACTTATGTAAATAAAAAACAACTTACATTTTAATAATGAGCAAGCCTCCCTCTCAAATTCCTTCTAGATTCAAATGTAAGAAGTATTTTTATCTTACTTTTTCTTAGTAAGATGAAATATTACAATTGGTAGATGAGCCGGTTTTGACATACAATTGACATGCAATCATATCACCTCTTACTTTGATGCTGTTACAGTAATTTATTGTAAGCTAGAAAACACATTGAATTTGACCTCATACATGACTCGCAATTCAGTATTGTAATTGGTATGCCCTGGTTCTCTGAGTTCAAATCTCTTACACATGGAGTGTGGTGCTCATTACCATCAAAATCTCCATATGTTTTGAGATCCAATCACTCTAACTCCACAAATTCTAGCTTTGCCTTTAGTGAAGGAAGACAACATAGCTACTCTCAATATTTCAGATATGATGGGATTTATTTGCAAAGGCTTTTATTTGAGAACATAAAGTAGTACTTCTGTAAAACTCTATCAAGTGCTCTTAAACACCTTTGTTTGTTGGTTCCAAAATATGAAACATTTGACTAAAATGGGAATAAAATTGGAATATTTGCATATAGTAGTTAGTACAAATAGAAAAGACTGGACAGTTTGGGGCCAATTAACAAAGGCTTGTAAGAGTACATAAAAGAGCACTCCTGTTTAACTTGGTGCTAGATCTGTGCTCTAAAAAGTCACAAGAATAAATCTTTAAAGCAGAACATAGAACAAAACACTCCCTGTGGTTTCACGGTATGTCCATTACAATTAGCAATTGTCCTTTCTTTTCATCATAGTTTATAGGGCTCTGGACAAAATCAAAACATTTCCCTTGCCCTTTATGTGATTATTATTAGATCGAAAAAATGATATACAATCAATAAAACTCAATAAATATGAGAAACTACTGAATGCATTGATCAAAGTCTGCATTAAGGGTTAGACTGCACCCTATAGAAGAGTTCCATCAAAAGTAAAACCTAGTGGAAGAGGACTGCTTATTGTTCATTGGTAGTGCTTAGTGCAAACAAAAATGCAACACTGGTATCCATAGGTTTACAATGAGTATGTGTCATAGTCAGTGCATAAATAATGTTCTGTTTTGAACATTTAAAATGTCTTATTTTTGCTTCAATGAAAAAGGGTATTGATTATTAGGTAACACTAGGGTGTACGTGGCAACTAAACTCTTGGTACATGCCAGAACACTTTGCCAACAGTTCCAGAAAAATCTGTGCTGGCTGAAGCAATCACACCTACTCGTCTGGTCCTACAAGAAAATACTACCCAGATTCCTGTTCCAAGAATTGCCCTGGTTTGGGCCGTGAATTAGATTCAAGGTTTACCTAATCCTACAATGCTATTACAAAACCTTTCAAGAGCATCATATCTAGTCTTAGCGATTCGTCAACTACATGATCCGGTTAGTGAGTTCCTGTACCTTCCCCGTTTCATCGAGACTCATTGTGGGAGCTCTAGAGGAACATTGCCTTTTCCAAGACCCCCCCCCCCCAACGCTAAAGAACTTAAATATATTTGGACCCTGAATGAAAAGCTTTCTATAGTTGTAAAAAATATTTGCAGGAAAGTAAACCTTCTTCATGTTACATAAACTATTTTGCTTTTACAAATCACTGGACGTTTGTGAATTTTCGGGCACTGTGCCATCAAGGCAAATCCGATTAACTGTACAAACATCTGTGAAAGCTTAATTCACTTCTCCAGTCGGTAGAAGGGCTGATATTTTCTAAGGAAATTAGAACAGGAAAAGCCATTGAGGCTGGAAATTTGTTCGCAGCCAAAATGCTTTTGAACCTAACAGCATAGTTGATAAATATAAATGTTGGACTTTGACCAAATTAAGAATAATGAACTGAAAATACGTGTTGCTTCCTTATTCAACTGTAACTAGAAAGACGGTGTATATATATATCAGTTATATATACAACTCGTGCATGAGAAAGTAGTTTGCAGATCTCAGACATACGGAACGACGACTGCTCCTTGCAGTTGCATGAAAACTTTAACAGACTTGAGCCACCACTGCAAGGGCCACACGCCTAAATGTTTTTGCCCACATAAATTGAGCCAGAGACTCATGCAGGGAAATAGCACATGCTACAAATGTGCACTCTTACAGAACTAAAGAATAGCCCTGCAAGTATCAAAGTATCCCTCATTCCAAGCTTTGAAATTCAGAATGGTGCTCACTGCCGTGTAAAATTGGGCTTTAGGAAGTGTGCATTTTGTGCCCAAATGGGACCTTTTAATTTCTAGGCAACCCAAAGGTGAAATGGATAAAGGGGGTCGAATATTTTTGTACCTGTAATTGTCTACCCTATTTTCACCAGATAGTTTTATTTACTTCACATTCCCCTGTAGGCTTGACACGTCCACCCATAATGAGGTTCTATTTCCATTCGTGGATATAAACTAAGGAGATCATTTGGACTATGGAAGCTGCCTCCCATTCAACTAGAGCGGAAGCAGAGACTCTGTGAATCCTCGTTGTCACTATTATTCGCTTTGCTTAACAGTTATGCTATTGCACGTTAGATACACAAATTTTAATTGTGATTTCCATGTTACGTTTTATCATAGTTAGCGATTTCCATGCTATAGGCAACCATGGTTAAGATATGTTCACGTTAAGTTGGCCATAGTAAATGTAGGCTACGGTTAAATATTTTCTGCTAACATCGTTGCCGTGCTTTTGGCTACTGTGTGTTATCTCACTCTTAATTTTCGTTTCAGGAGCCAATCTAACTGCAATATTTTGAATAGTTAATGCTTTTATTGCTTTTAATCTCTGGGGAAATGTATAATTGCCTGTTTTACTGTAACTGAATAATTGGTGTCATACAGACGGTCTGACCATAATGTTTCAGCCAGTACAAAATATCTTCTAAAGGGCATGCAGCTGTGTGCTTCCTCTGTGTGATGCCTGGGAAGGAGAAGGCAGACATTCTATGGTGAAATGCTAGATTTTGATTGGTTCCTGACTCTTGGGAACTATAGGAAGTTGTACTTTGTTTTAGAAATAATGGGGTACATTTGCCAATATTTCATGCAGTGCAGCAAGTCACCTTGCTGGCTGCGTAAAAGGGTAAGAATGCACCATATTTAAAATAATACAGTGCAAAGGTTCCTGCATTGAAGACAGGTTTGTTTTTGTGCAGGAAGGGGCGTTTTCCTCTTTTTATGTGTGCTGCAGAATGCAGCACTCATAGAAAGAAGATAAACAAGGAGAAATAAAGATTTCTTCTTGTTACAGAGTAGCATTTTGACACATTCACAGGTCTGACAGTAATTTTCTCAATCTAACTTAGTGTTTGTGTCACCCTGAGGCCTCTTTGCGGGGTGCAAGGGCAACATAACTACTTGATAAATATGCCTCTGTACATTTAATTATGCTTTGATAAATTAATCTGATTCAGATTTCGGAATGAAGATGCTCCTCTCTACTCTTCCCCAAGAAGATGCCCCTTCCCCTCTTGAGACTCCGTACTTAATCTTCCCCACTGGTAGAGTTTGGCTCTAGAGCAAATCTATTCTTCCTTGCCTGAATAAGCATTCATTTGGTTCTCAATCAGACAATCAATCAATCAACCAAGCTGTATTTATAGAGCAGAGTTTATCACCCGTGAGGGTGCCCAGGTGCTGGGTTAATGGGCTTTTATTTAAAGAGCCAGATCTTGTGTGTTTTCCTGAAGTCTGTCAGTGAGGGTGATGATCTGAGTTGGAGAGGGAGGGCATTTCAGGACTTGGAGGTGAAGTGAGAGAAGGAGAGGCATCTGCTGTGACTGCGGAGAATGAGCAGTATCTTAGTTAAGGCCAGGGAGGTGGAGGGAAGGTTTCTGGCTGGCTGGTGAAAGTTCATATAGTGGTTCAAGTCAGCTGGTCCCTGGATGTGGAGGGCCTTGTAGGCGTGTGTCAGCAGTTTGAATTGGCATCTTTTCTGGATGGGGAGCCAGTGGAGGACACTCAGGTGCTGGGTGATGTGAGGTTGTTTGGGAAGGTTGACGATCTGTCTGGCTGCTGTGTTTTGTGTCGTCTGGATTCTTCTCATGAGTTTGGTGCTAGTTCCTACATAGTGTTGCCGTAGTCCAGATGGCTGGAGATTAGGGCTTGCATGACTGTTTTTCTTGTGCTTAAGTGGAGCCATTAGAAGATTCTTCAGAGCATACAGAGGATGTGGAAGCATGAGATGGAACCTGAGTTGATCTGTCATTGCATTGTGAGTTTTCTGTCCGGAAGTTGGTCTTGGTTGTGGTGAGGTCTGTTGAGAGTGAGAGGATGAGCTGGGTGTTGGCGCCGTAGGATATGATGTTGATATCGTGGGTTCTGACGATGTCAGCTTCAGGCATCATGTAGGTGTTAAAGAGGGTGGGGCTGAGAGATGGGTCTTGAAAGACGCCGCAGGTGGTGCTGGTGGGTTCTGAGGTGAGGGGGAGGCATTTTCCTTGCATGCACCCCATGAGGAATGATGCAATGCATGTCAGTGCACCTCCCTTTATTCCAATCTGGTGCAGTCTCTTGATGAGTGTGTGGTGGCAAACGGTGCCGAAGGCAGCAGAGAAGTCCTGCCTTTAGAGCTTAACTTGCTGACATCTGCTGCTTAATTTTCCACAGTCTCTCCTAAAACTCTAGCTTAGCTTAGGGAACTTCCCTTCAGGGGAACTGAATATTATTCAATTTGCATATGACTATCTTTAAATAGCTTGTCTTTGCATTTGCTATTTGGATTATATTGAACCAAGCTGTAACAAGGTGATTATTGGTTTATGACTAATCTGACTGAATTAAATTCATTGTCTGCAGATCTACCACTCGCTGTCATCCTTGAAGGAAGATATATGCTTCATGCCTTTGATGTTAAGCCTCAATTCGAAACAAAGGTATATCCACTTGAGTGCAGCTTGTACTTAAATTTGCATCAAGGTCTTACATGGTGCAAACTCAATGCCTCAATGACTCACAGTGGCAGCTAAAGCAAGGGGTGACCACTAAGACCGATGTGCTGCTAAACAAGGTCTCGCTAAAACTTGCTTTATTGTTTATGGGCCTCTTCTCTCTGTTCATCAGCAGAAAAAAAATCATAAATTACACTTAAGTGAATCCAATGAAAGAGGTGAGGGGTATTAGCCATGTCTGCTAAGCGAGCCAAGTGCAATTATGGGGAAATAGAAAATTATAAAAATAGGTGAAATGGATAGAGGGAAATAGGCAAACAGAATTAGTCATCAGGAGTAAGAAAGAAAGAGAGATGAATTAAGGACGTGAAGAAAAATGAGCAGAAGGAAAGCACAATGAAAAAAAAGGAGGAAGAAGGAAAGAGGGGTGGAAGGAAGGAAACATGACACCAGGGAATAGTGATAAGGTGAAAGGTAGGAAGGAAGGGTGTAGGAAAGTAGGAAAGTAAGGGTGAAAGTAAGGATGAATGGAAAGGAAAAAGAAAGGATGGGTTAATGTATGAAACTATGGACAAAAAAGTGAAAGAGTGAATTGGAGAAAGGACGGATGATGCAACAGTTAAATAAAGAATTGGTGAATTGATAGTTGGTAGGGAAAAAAATGGTGAAAAGATGGAAGAGTGGTTGAAAGATTGGAGGAATACATGGATATACTAATCTATGGATTGATGAGAGCACGGATGGAAGAAAAAGTGAAAGTAAGTCTGGAAGGATGGAGGAAAGTCTAGAAGGATAGATTAATGATGGATATATGCATGGATAGGTGGATGGAAGGGCTTGTTTGATGGATGGAAAATTGAAAGGAAGGACAGATGAATATAACGGCGAAAGGATGGCTGTATATACGGATGGAAAAAGGATGAAAGCGAGAAGGGAACTCTTGTAAGTAAGGCTGGGTTCCCTTGCTTTGTTAGTGCTTTGGAATGAAGATGTCAAAGTGTAGTTATAATTTTCTAGCTAGCGCCCTCAGTGCGGCACTGCCTCTGCCAGTCCAGCACTAGCCATGTGGTAGCTGTACTGTCATATCTAAGGTTTTCAGTTGGGTCAGTGCGTCACTTTCAAAAGAGTATTGTGGAGATATTGTCTTTACTCATGTATTACAATTAGATTTGTTGAGGCGCAGGTGGTCTTTAATTCATCAAGAGCCTTATTTACTCTTATATGGAATGGACACTCCACCACAAGTATGATCTGAGGAAGAAGCTTAGATTGTTCTACTAGCGCTCTATTCTCTGGCTGGCAACCAAGCTATGGTGCCTGGTATTTGCAGCAGGTTTGAGCTTGCTACTGGGGCTTCTGTGTCCCCCAGGAAGGAAATATCATCTGTCAACATTTACCTTTGAATGCTCATTCTGTTAATTTTTGCTGTCTGAAACATGCTTTGTTTAAACTTCACTACATGGTAACAGTGTTTCCAGAGCAGTGGAAGCAACCAAAATGGTCCATCACAGAGCTAAACAAAGTATCTAAATGAACAAGCAAACAAACTATTATTTTCCTATTCAAGAAATAATAAAGAGGCAGTGTTGCATTAATGGATTTGTACCTGTCCATATGCCACCTGCAGGAATATCATGTTTTTTACAAATAAACACTGTCAATATTAAGAACATTTCTCACTTTCAAGAATTGTTTGATTATTTAAAGGAATTTAATTGGTTTACATTGGAATAGTTTGGGGCACTGGTGCAAAAAATATGGCTTTGCCCACAAGAAGCTAAAGCAGATAAAACACCTATGGATATTCATCTCTATCTATAGCTATCTATCTATAGCTATATATATGTTTCTCTCTCAGTCTCTCTCTCTCTCTCTCTCTCTCTCTCTTTCTCTGTCTCTCTCCCTCTCTCTACTCTCTCTATCTATCTCTCTCTCTATATATATATATATTTATTGACAAAACGGTCGCAAGGTCACACACTTTTTGCTGGCGCTTTTGGGAGGTCAACCCAGCTCCAATAATGTGTAAAACAAAGAAATAAAGCACATATTTACTAATTATGCTACATTCTAATGATATTTTCAAAACATTCAACGTTTTAAAATGATTATTCATTTTAATATGATGACATTATTCATTTGAGTTTAACCTCTTAGTGAGATTGGTGACCTTACATGTGTTCAACACATCTTTTGCCAATTCACATTTTTTCTTTTTCTATACCTATTTTTACTTGATATCTCGAAATTATTGCAATGATAACCCTTTCATCTTTAATTTTATTTGATCATTAGATAGGTACATAAAGTTCTTCATCCAGGTTCAAACCCCCTGGGTGTTTAGTCTTGAGTTTCATAATGTACAATGACGCCTCTTCTCCTTAGTGTTAAAAACCTTTCTCCTCCTCTTGATAGTTGTGGTACTGCATGTTTAGCAGCTCCCTATGTGTGACAGAAATGCTGGCACCCGTCGGAGGGGAGGAGCTGGTCGGGACCACAGGTGGTCTGAGGCTCCCCCTGTGGTCCCCATCGTGCACACTGGGTGCCCTGGGGGACACCCAGGCGACAAGGCAGGGCCCTGAGGGATGGGGTCCCCAAGGCCAAAATCGGCCCAGAGAGGGGGCTGCATGGCCCCTTCCCCACTGAATTGTGGTGAGCCACAGGGGATGGGGTCCCCTGGGCCGAAATCGGTCAGAGGAGGGTGGCTGCATGGCTCTCTGTCCCCCATTGAATTGTGTGAGGCCTGGGAAATGGGGTCCCTGCAGGGGCCTTGAGGCTCCCCCCACAGCCTCCACCATGCACACTGGGTGCCCTGGGGGTACCCAGGAGACAAGGCTGGGCCAGAGGAATGAGGTCCCTGGGGCCGGAATTGGCTCTGGGAGAGGGACTGCGTGGCCCCCTCTCCCACTGAATTGTGGTGGGTCCCAGAGGATGGGGTCCCCAGGGCCGAGATCGGCCAGGGGAGGGAGCCACCCAGCCCCTCTCCCCCGTTTCTATAAATAATAAAAGGGCTTCCCCCTTTTATCAGGATGATGGACAGCTTACCAAAGGGTTCCCCAGTTCATTTTCCACTGGCACGTTCTTGATGCCAAGGGATCTGAAGACATCTCCACAAGGCAAAGAACTACTTACATTATGTAGATAAGAGGACTGACCGTGGTTGGTGGAGATGTGCATCTTTGTAGTCTTGTTGGCCTCTCTATAGGAAGATTCATGTTATCACAGAATTTTTGCGAAAGACGCACAGTCACAACCATATTGCCAAACGCACACAAGGTCGCTGGAGACATTTCCTTGTGGCCCACTACGCAGCTGTAGTGTAGAATACGTACTAGACATTTACCCAAAGAGACAGAGAGAACTACACTTGGGTAGATATTTTTGTGCAAAACTGTGGACTCTTGTTGGATAAAAGGGCAGTTGAGGTTCCTTTGTGGCACTCACATAGCTACTGACACATCCACATAGACACTCACAAACCCACTCACAGACACAATCAGATACTCATGCACCCACTCACAGACCCTCTCAGACTCTCACACACCCACTCATAGACCCACACACACCCACTCATAGAAACACTCTCACACCTAGAGACACCCTCTCACACCTACTCTCACACCCAGACACTCCCACACCCAAAGACACACTCTCACACCTATTCTCATACCCAGAGAGACAGGCCCTGCGGCCAACTCCCACCAAGCACAGGGTTGGAGGGTTATGGGGGTTAGTCACAGGGGAATCAAAAGTATACTAAAGAATATGAAAGGAAGCAATGGAGCTCTGCATTTCAATATTATGCCAGTACAATTGATCTGGCCTTTGTGCAGATATATTAGATAAATGAATCATTTGGAGGTTAGTACTGAATGAGAAAAAATAAACATAAATGTGAAAACAATTAGTGGAACCATTTGACTGGAACCAGTAAGGCCCCATCAAACACTAGAGAAGGATTCTGCACAGTCAGAAGAATATGTGATCAAGAAGCTAGCCCTGTTTTACTTTCTGGTGGTGTAACGTAAAATGATGACCCCCTACAAAATGTGAAGTTGGGGCACCTGAGTCTCCCATTTCTGACAGATATTCATTGGCCTTGGGGTGGAACGGACCCACCTATAAAGAGTTTGTGGCCCCTGAAGAGTTGAGGGTGTCCGTGAGCCCCAGGGGCTGCAGGTGCTTGTATTACACCCCTGCAAATACCTCAGCAAGCTTGCACATAGTATGGGAACACCACTTATTAGCACACATATACAGCAGCTTCGCACACCAACCCAACTCCAAATAACTTGTTGCTAACCTACCCACCATCAACCAAGACAGCCAACTGACTGAATGAACAACCCTCAGAGTGGCAACCATGCGGACCATCCACTGAGGGTGCCCCAACGGACCCTTCCCCCACCGCATCTACAACCTAGAAACATCACCAATCAGCAGCACCCTGACTCACATCATCAACACTTCCATCTCTTCTGCCACTTTCCTAGAAGAATGTGAACTTGCAGAAATCATTGCCCTCCTCAAGAAGCCCATAGACAACCTGAATCAAATGCACAACTTCTGACCCATCTCCCTTCTTCCCTATTGAGCCAAAGTGATTGAGAAAGTCATCAACAAGCAACTCACTAGCCATCTTGAACTTCACCATCTTCTTGACAGCACTCAATCAGGATTCAGAAAGAACCACAGCACCGAAACATCACTCTTCATAGCCACTGATGACATTCTACTCATCCTGGACAGAGGAGAAACAGTGGCCCTCATCCTGCTTGACCACTCTTCGGCCTTCAACACGGTCTCCCATAACACCCTCATCAGAAGACTCCACAAGATTGTCATACAAGGATCTATTCTCAAATGGATCTGCTCCTTCCTCACGGGAGGAACCCATGGGGTCAAGCTGCCTCCCTTCACACAAGAGACCAAGAAATCCATATGCTGAGTGCCACAGGGATCGACCCTTAGCCCCACCCTTTTCAACATATACATCACACTGCTGATCAACATCATCCAATCACAAGACATCACCACCATCTCCTATGCAAATGACACCCAACTCATCATATCCCTGAGGGATAAAACAGCCACCACTAGAACCAACTTCACCAACTGCATGACCATGGTAGCAGGCAGGATGCAAACCAACTGCCTGCAGCTCAACTCTGACAAGACGGAAGTACTGGTGTTTGGCAACAAGACCTCCCCATGGAACTCCACCTCGTGGATGTCAGACCATGCGAATCTAGGGATCATCCTAGATGACAAACTCAACATGACAGCTCAAGTCAATGCAGTGTGCACCTCTTGCTTCAACATCCTATGAATGCTACAAAAAATCTTCAAGTGGATGCCTCAGAACACCAGATGGACCATCAGACTGGACTACAGCAATGCTTTTTATGCTGAAATCTCCAAACAACTCCTCGCAGACTCCAAACCATCCATAACACTGCTGCAAGACCCATACTTGACACATTGAACCAACATCACACCTCACTTCACAAAGCTTCACTGATTTCCCAATCACAAGCACAGTGAATTCAAACTTCTCACGCACACATACAAAGCCCTACAGAACACAGGACCAGAATGCCAGAACAGCAGCATACACTGTCACCAACCCACCACACA
Source organism: Pleurodeles waltl (assembly GCF_031143425.1). NCBI lineage: Eukaryota > Metazoa > Chordata > Amphibia > Caudata > Salamandridae > Pleurodeles > Pleurodeles waltl. The sequence goes on along the minus strand of NC_090442.1, from coordinate 333,857,532 downwards.
CCTAGACTCTGCCTCACTCTGATTTGCACACATTCCCTGCCTCCACAAAACAAAGCTGGAGGACGCTCATTCTCCTACATCGCACCCAAGAAATGGAACAATATCCCTCAACACATCAGAGCCTATTCCTTACTTCTTGAGTTCCACGAGAAGCTGAAGACCTGGCTGCTTGTATAAGCACCCTGGGCCACAAACCTACCCACCTGCCCAATTGGCTGGATATACAAATCAATATAACATACATTTAAATATTAATGAAAAGTGATTCCACTCAGTTGAATGAATGTCTTTGCAGCTTTGATTTAATAATCCATTTTGCTTTGATTCACTTCAGAAATTGCTGGGGTAGTTTGTCTGAAATCCAATGAAAACCCATGAGCATGCATAATTTTTGAGTCACCACATCTGTCCCTGCCGCTACTACAAGCCATAGCATTTGATTTATCAATGCCACATTAATGCAATGAAAATGCTTTTCTGAGAAACCCATAGACGTTCCACCTCCACTGATTTCCTAGGCATTATTTCAACTATTTCCCAGGAAAATTTAAATAAAATCTCAAAAAGATAACATTCTCTGATCATTAATAAAATTTCAGTTTAAATCAACCATTGTATGCCATGAAATACATAATGAATACCTAAACTGACTGTATTGCCTGTCCTCAATCTTTATAGACTTTTACATGTTTGTGCCTAGAGAGGATTTTGGGCCAGATGTACAAAACATTTTTCCGGTCTCAAATGGCTGAATGGAAAAATACTTTTTTCAATGTACAAAAGCCAAAACATGATTCGGTAACTTATTACCGAATCACATTTTGCTTTTGAGATTCAGTATTTGGTAGGCGCGTGTTTAGGTTGTCTCTTCCAAATACTGAATCTGTATAGTAGGAATTACTGATTTGAGAACTAATTCCAGTCGCAAAACAGTAATACTTTAGCACCAGTTTTAAACTGGTGGTAACCCACTCCCCAAGGGACCCCTTCCCCTTCAAGAATGTAAATAATAATATTTTTAAGAGAAGGCAGTGGTCCCACGGCTACTGCCTACTCTTAAAAATTGAAAATGAATATCATTTTTTCTTTTAAACACAACCTGTCTCCTTTTAAGGAAAATGGGCCACCATCCCTGTGATGGCTGCGATTCCTAATGGCTCGCAAATTGCAACCTACCTTATTAATATGCATGAGGTAGGTGTATTTGTGACCCCCTAGGAATTGCTACTGAAACTCAAAGGAGTTTCATACATTAGGAATACTGATTTCCTAATTGTGATTCAGAGAGAATCACAATTAGGACATCGGTGTTCTTAATGTTAGTTCATCTAGCCCTTAGTTCCTAATATATGTGCTGTAAGATTCACGAATTCATGAATTAACATATACATATGTTGACAAACATCCTCATAAACGTTTACCATGTTCATTAAATGTGCCAGATTGGGTATTAAACTGTACATACTTTATATGCTGGAACATTATATCAAATGAGGCAGTACTTTGTTCTGGAAGCATGCACTTGTTCCATATGAAGTTACCCAATTTGCAGAAAGTAACATCTTAAAAAAGAATTGTAAACAAAACATGCAAAACTGCTCTTAATTCAAAATTGTTATTACATACTAATCAATATCAGACACATGACGACCCAAAATTGCTAAATAAATGAGAAATGAAGTAAGTGAATTTCGGAAGCAATAACACGTCACCACTTCTGCAGTATTTTAGGCTATATGTGCTTGTGATGTGGTCTCACAGAGAAGCACAATATTCTTGATCAGGATACATAACGAAAACGTGAGTTTTTTGCAATTGACTACTTTTGCAAGTGGTGTATCCAACTATTGTATGCAGAACTTTTGTCTGACAAATATTGTGTACTCCATCTTATTTACATAAATATTGGCACAGTCGGTGTAGCTTTTATATTAGTGAATCCAATAAGATAATGTTTTTACGAAAACATTTAGGACACAGGGGGTTATTACAACTTTGGAGGAGGTGTTAATCCGTCCCAAAAGTGACGGTAAAGTGACGGATATACCACCAGCCGTATTACGAGTCCATTATATCCTGTGGAACTCGTAATACGGCTGGTGGTATATCTGTCACATTTGGGACGGATTAACAGCTCCTCCAAAGTTGTAATAACCCCCCATAATATTTATGTTAGACGATATCTTGGAAATGAAATTCTGGTACCATACTTAACATTAACAGAGACACTGCACCATGTACCAATGAAATCTACAAGTAGGAAATATATGTGTCTGATTTAATTTTTGTCCATCTTGCTATATTTCTACTTTTAGCATTTCTATATCAATGTTTAACAATTCAGCAGGAACTTCAAACACATTTTTTACAGTAATGTTTAGGCAACAAAAACAGGATGAGTGTGATGTCAGTAATCCAAACAATCGGTTTCCTAAATTCCTGAATGTTTCTCCTAAAAGCAAGTCAGCATGCGTTAGGTTAATTGTATGGAAAACACACTGAAATTCAGGGATACGTTTTTTTTTTTTTTAAAGGTCAATTAGTTCAGGGTTTTAAAGCAAGCGATGGGTATCAGCATGTTTATTTAAAGCAAATATGTTATCTTGAAGCTTTCACTGTTCCTAAAGCTTGCTGATGAAAAAAGAGACCAGACAGAAAGAAGAAGCAGCCCCATTTAATAACAGTGATAGTAACTAGAAAAAAAGCAACAATGTTGAAGGGAGCAAAAGAAAAAAAACACAAATAAGGCGAGAGAAAAGAAGGGGTAAGAAAAAAAGAAGGAAAATAAAAGAAAAAACAGCTGTTAAAGATAAAGCTCAGACAAGGGAATGAACCAGCAACTGAAGTAAGAAATACAAACATACTGGCAAAATTCTACAATATACAGAAAAGGAAAAAAAAAAAAAAAAAAAGAAAGACAGGAAGACAGTACTAAAGGAAGATAATATCAATTGAAGTTGTCGATTAAGTACAGCCTAGTTTTAAGCCCACCCAGAAGGAAATGTAAACTAACTAGTATAAAGAACGCCATCATATTTTTATTTTTTTAAACAGCTGCCAGTTACCAACCTTTTGATGTTTTAATCCATTAAATACGGCCGTTTCTGTAGCTGTTGGTTTGAAAATCCCTTTCAAACCCGGATGCTATCGCTTGCAGCGAACATTACATTGAACTGTCCTGCAGCCCCAAGACCAAAAGGAAACACTACCAGAAAAGGGAAAGCTGCACTCGTTTTGTCCCCGCTTTGTTTACAGGGCTGTCAGTGGTTAGTTACGCGCTGCCCGGAGTCTGGCATTGAAGACCCGCTCAGAGACCGCTTCCTGTGCAGAGCAGGAGGCCTCCGCTTCCTCTGCTTCAATTCGGCTTCAAGCAACAAGCTTTAGGGAAATTTTAACAGCCTTTTCATGCCACAAAACCAACTGCAGCAGTCCGGGCCTTTGCACACTTATTTGTTCATAGCTCAGATAATAGTCTTTAGGGCGAGATAATATGTGTTAAACAAAGTCACTCTGGCATTAGTGCTCGCTGCATGATATGGAGCCGAGATGTGGCCCTGCAAACTCACACAGTTCCTCGTGTTTCACGCAGTACTGCCTCCCTTCACGCATTCACCTAGTGAAGAGCTGATATCACACGGTGGCACACAAGGTGAGCTGGAAAACCCTGCGCACAGAAGGGTTCCACTTTGTGGTTGGAGACCCTGCACAGGCACACACAATGTACCGCCCCTTGGTTTCATGGTGAGTAGTGGGCAAGTCTGGACATGGAGCTGATGTTATAATAAAGTGGTATATTTCCTTACTAAATATGTAAAGGAGAAGGCATTTGAAATACAGAGCACTACTTTGAAATGCAAATGGTGTACCACCATTTCACCTTATTTGTTCATTAACATACAGTTGTTTCTGCAGTCTCTGTTCGCCCTCACTTAGCTCATTTCCAAGCCTAGAAGGGACACAGTTGTGTTGAATGCTTTAGCACTCATTGACAAAACCAATAAGTCCGCCATTGGCTGCCAATCTTTTGGCTGTCAACGCTTGTTATGGTTTTTGCAAAACTTCATTGTGGGGGAAGCTGCCAGGCCCTTGTTAATTAAAAAGACATTGCCTAAAAGCAAAAAAGGTCATTTGTCTCAAAAAGCAAACACTACAATAGTAGTCCATGGCAGTGAAGGTAACTACTTAATGTGTGGAAGTGCACCTTGTAAAAGGGAAGAATGTGTTCGCTCACAGTGAAGTTAGCCAATGGCTGAAGTGATACACTGCCCCATACTGTATGCTGTAGTGGGCAGAACAAATATGTGAATGACTCAATAGTAGACCTAAGGAGAAAAAGGACTGGCTGAAAGCATCATAAGTAAGTACATTATTCATATAGTTTTAGTAAAATTAAAAGTTTTTTGCTAATGCCAGATGTAAAGATGCTTATCTTCTATGTACACGTAATTGCTTGTCTTGTGCCCACAATCAAAGAAACGTTTTTTCAAAGCCAAAAGCAGGAACGCAGCCTTGTTGCTGAAAAATAATACCAGACCATAGAGTGCCAGTACTTATGCTAGACCCTCCCACTCTTTCTGTATCACAGTTCAGCACTAAAAAAACATGGGTGGAGCATCTATGTGTTCCCATGCATTCACTCGTGTATTTTGAATTAACTGAATGGGGCCTGAGTAATTTGGGGCTTGATCAGGACGAACTTCATTATAGGAAAGTTGTGCTTCAGGAGGTGTAGGGCCATCCAGGACAAAACGTGCCTTAAAGTCTGGTCAGTGAGTATAATCTTACTCAGGAAGGTATCTTCCACACAAAATTGAAGTAAGATTGTGGACTGCTTGAGAAGGAGGTGATAGGTTTAAAATGGAGATTCAAAGGCATTATTGAAAGGCTGAAGCTTTGGAGGTCCAACTTTTGGATCCCAGTGGAATTTGTTCTATTTTAAAGCACTGATAGCAGCTTTCAATGTAACTAGCGAACCCAAGGAGAACTATGGCGTTCACTGTATTTTGAAGGATTTTCAAGAAAGGGCAATGGGATTGATGACATCACTAGTTTTTAAGCAGTCCAAGACTGGTAACTGGGATATGAAGGAATTAATGAGGTTAGTCCAGTTACAGCTATATTTGGGGTTCACTGCATTCACCACTTCAGGAGGGTTACTTCTTAAATAACCGAAACAGCTTTTAAGGCCTATTTTTAGGTAGATTATTATCTGCTGTAAAAAAGTAGCTTCCTTAAATAAACTTCTGGATTAATATATTTGTTTTATTATTTTGTTTCACTGAACAATTTTTCTAAGTTCCTTCCTGATGGATAATAGTAACTCTTGTGCTCAATAATTATTTGTGTTTCTGTTTTGTCATTAAAATATTTTGAGAACCACTACACTAAACACTTGTTTATAAGTATTTTCTGGTTTTGAGGGGTTACTGCATCTTTGATTACCATGATGCATTCCACATACTGAACTGAGGGTTCAGAACCTCTTGATTTGGAAAGATGAATGAAAGAATGAGGGAGATTGGATGCTAGTGTTCTGGTATTTTTTGGGGATTATGTTTTTGAAATCTTTGTCAAAAAACCTGGGGCTGCTAGATTGGCTTGCTGATACGATCTTTAGGGTAAAGGTATTTAGCACCACCAAAAAATTAATTTATCACCATTTTTTACAGTGTGGGATGCTTGCTCCTCAATTCAATATAAAAATAAGAGGTTTGTAGGCCTGAATGCAGAACCAGAGCTCCAGCATTAGTGGGATTACACAAACCCTGAATGCAACAACAAAAATCTTATATTTTTGATAAATATATAAATGATCTGCCCCACGCACTAACAACCAGAGACGACCTCGGCAGAAGCTCACATTTTACTTACCAAACCATAGAAATTCACCAGTCATAGTTAAAGTTACCTCAAGTAACTATAACTCTTGGCCTAAGTTAACTATAACTCGCGCCCCCGCCATGAACAGTTTTTTCGTCAAAAATGTTCCTGCAAATATTACATTGATATTATCAATGTTATGAAAGGTGGCATGAGTGCCGTAATTTGTGGGATAATTAGCAGTGCATGGTGGGGGGCACAAGTTATAGTTATCTTAGGCCACGAGTTATAGTTACTTGAGGTAACTAACTATAGCTGGTGAATTTCTGTAGTTTGGTACATATAAAATGTGAGCCTAACTATAAAGTCCCTGTAACTTTTGTTTTTTTAAGTGAATTTCTATGTTTTTTAAAAACTTCTATTTCCTAGCTATAATGTCCCTATAAGCTTTAGCTTTCTCAGGGAATTTCTGTTTTTTTTTAACATATAGTAATTTTAATTACTATACATTAATCCAACCACCACTGCACACAGACTCCGACCCAAATAAGCACCCAACCTTGCACTGTGCAAGTCTTTTACCCGTGCACTGGGGAGCTTGCCCGCAAGACCTGACCTGCAGCCAGACCCTGCGGCCAACACTCTCTAACCACCAAAAACCACGCTGTGCGCAACCCTTTGGCCGTGCGCAGCAGGAGTTGGCAGCTGCTTCTCTGAGAATAGGTGTGAGAGGTTGTGTCTGGGAGTGAGAGTGGCTGTCAGATTGTGTGTGAGAATGTGTACATCAGTCTTTTAGTGGGTGCATTAGTGTGTGCGTGGGTCTGTGAGTGGGTGCATGCGGATGGTGGTGGGTCTGAGTGGGTGCGTGAGTGTCTGAGTGGGTCTGCGAGTAGGTGCGTGAGTGTCTGAGTGGGTCTGTGAGTGGGTGTGTAAGTGTCTGAGTGGGTGTGTGAGTGGGAGAAATTGATTGAAAGAGACACAGAAAGAGAGAAAGAAAGTGAGAGAGAAAGAGATAGAGCTTTTTAGCTTTAATATCTAATATACTTAGAATGAGATAATTGCATTCAATTTAAAATAAAAATGTATATATTATTTTAAGAAAGGTATAATTTTTTATATTAAAAAAAGAGGGAAATTAGTCCAGCTGGATTCTAACCCCCAAAACTCAGTGTGAAGGTCGAGGTCTGCGACCTTCGCACTCAGCTATGGGGGTTTATTTTATTTTTACTTTTTTAGCCCTTTATGGGCTTTCTGGGACCACAAGGGATCCCTCAAGGGCTCCCCCCATGGCCCCTATATATTTTTGTTGTTTATTTAAATATTTTATTTAAAAAATAAAATAATCAAAAGCCCTTGCGGACTACCTGGCACTGCGGTGGAAGCAGATAAAATGGGGTTTGCCCTTCACAAAACAGTGCAATTGAACATGCCTGGACTTTGACCAAGCCCTCTTATTTACCTGTGTTTTTAAGTGTTCAAGGATGCTGCCATTTGTTTGTGTGTAAATATCTGTAAATATCTCCTTCCTTTCCTTTTTGAAGGCTCTGTCTTCCTCTGTCCTCTGTTTTGCATCCCTTTTTTTCCTCTCTGGTCCCTCTATTTCCTCATGACCCTCCCTTTGCCCTTTGTTAACTCTGCTTTTCCTCTTTGCAGCCTCTGTCTTCCTCTTTTTTCAACTCACGCTCTCTGGTCCCTTTACTCTCCACTCACAGGGCCCTGCTGGCTCCATGAATCTGTCTATTAGCCCAAAAGCTTTGTACTCTTGTGCTTGTTAAGAGCCATAGTTTAAAATTTTTGTTTTAAACTGTGCTTCGGTTTACTTATAAAAGTGACATTGTAAAAGTTTGTGTTTTTGTGCAATATTGCCCGCCATTAAAAAAACATTTATTAAAAATCCAGTTTCCCACCTTTCCCATTCCAATTCCTCACTTCCTACCTCCTCTCCCGACACAGCTTGTGGATTAGAGAGTAACACAAACCCATGCTCCAGGCACACTCACTCCTCTGTTGCTAGGCGACTGCTTAGCTTGTTCTGCAGGTGAACCTAAAAGGCCTCACCACCAGCCTTTATGAACCCTTCTCTCAGGGCATTTCAGGCCGGGCATCAAGCCATGCACATCCTCAAACACACAAACACAGTCTTAGCTAATGCACTCTACTTATTCACAGCAAACAAATTCAATTCACATTTCAGTCTCCTAACAAACACTATAAAACACCCAAACTATGTCTATATACCCTTTCACCCCTACTCCCACAGAATGGCACTTTCACTCTCACACAACCCAATTGTCTGCCCTATACCACTATTAAACAAACACATCACCAATACACCACAGACCCACTTTACACATAGCCTTACTCCCCCTCAAACACACCCTCTCTTTTCATACAAAATACCAGTTCCACACTCTACTTACTCCTAACAGACAAACCCCTTTCCAGCCCTTCAGCCCTCTCTTTTATCATCCTTCAACAACACCCCTCCTCTTTTTTAACACAAACCAAACACTCCTTACACTCCATTCCACAACAAATACTAAACCTCCTGCTAGCAAATAGATTACAAACACTCATAGCCCCCATTCCATCCCCACTCACACACCACATACACTCTCCCCAACACAGATCACTGTCCCCTTTCATCTCAAACATCCATTACCCACCAGTACTCTAGGTCCAAATCCCACATACAAACTCACTATACAAATATCACATATCATTACTCCACAAAAACAAAATGTAACACACACAGATTTCTTACTACATACCATCACAAAATACAAACACCCACTCCCACCCTCATGCATTTACAAAAACAACTGCACAGCCCACCACCTTACTCGCAACAACTATCGTCACCACCTGCACACACAGACCCAACAAAACACCTTTGAAGCATGTTGGATGAGGATAACTATGTAGACAAACACTATAGACATTCCAATACAGGTAAAACATCATCAATAGTCGACCTCTTACAAGACCAAAGGATACTACTCACTCTTCCAGAAAACAAATTAACACCACCACCAGAAACACAATCTCTAAACTGCCAATTCATAAATGCATGACCCCTTTCTAAAAACAAGCTCAACATATACAATCTACTCACAAACAAACAACCAGACTTACCCTTCATAACTGAATCATAGTTGGGGGATGACATGGCTCCAGTATTGCATAAAGTTGTTCCTCCAAACTCTCACCCAAAACCACATAGGCAAAAGAGGAGACGTAGTAGCCATTGCATTCAAGGAAACAATATTTCTCTTCAAAGCTGGGGACATTTCCATGCAATGTTTTGAGGCCCTCATCACCAGATACAACAATGCACCAACTATCTTCTATAGCTTCCTCCTTCTTTTCAGACAACCACCTAGAAATGCAACATTCCCAGACACATTTCTAGACATGGTTTCAAACCTTTTGACACTACTTTCCAACCTATGCATCCTAGTGGACCTAAACATATGGTTTGATAAACCTAGCATGCACCATCTCAGAACTATCATCATTAACCTAGACACACTGAACCTATATCAGATCATCCTCTAACCCACACATATCGCAAGACACATTCTAGATGCCATGTGTGCCAATCCAGAACTAGTCACCTTTCAAATGATTAATCAGTTATCAGATCATCATCTAGTAGCTTTCTAACACAAGACGCCACAACTCTCCATGCCTAAAGCCACGTTACCAACAAGAGCATATCAGCCTTGGAGAAAACTGAATTTTGAGTACCTAGAAACACAACTAACAACCAACACAGACACAATAAATTCAGTTAAAAAACACCATGGGTGGCTCCTGGAAGCTTTTCAAATCTTTATTCCACTAAAAGCAACAAAACATGTCAATAGAAAACAAACACCTTGTATGACTGCAGTACTAAAAATAAAAAATAAACAATTGCAAATCTGCAATATACCTGGCTCAAACCAAAGAACAGTCAAGATAAATTAGCTAGTAAAAAAGCTAAAAAAGTGATAGTTCAAGCAGAATTCAGAATGCAAAATGTGCAAATAAAGAATTTTATAAAATTCAAAACAAATTTCGTAACCTAAATGCACAGAAGGGAACCATCCAATTTCCCAAGAATTTACTGACAAACTGGTGAATCATTACACAACCAAAGCAGGCATGAAGTTTTCCTGTAGGAGCAAATGACTCATTTCTCCAACTCATTTCCACCAATCCTCTCCAAGAGGAGGTGAGCCCAGCTTCTGCTTTCCTTGAAACAACTATCCAAAACTGAATTTATAGATCTTGCCTAAATAATCAGGCCAGCTAACTGCCTCTCTGCCCCCCTCTGACTCTTGCCCATCACTAATGTTCAAGAACATCCTTTTATCAACCTCTGCTGCCGCCCCATTTAAAACAATCATCAATAATTCCATGATAACAGGACTTTTTCCAGAAGACATAAAAAGGCATGCATGTCCTATTATTAAAGAGACAAATGTGGACCCTCAAAACCTAAACAACTACAGACCTATTGAAAATTGATCTTTCCTCAGCAAACGAATAGAAAGAGTGACATTCTCCCAGATGTCTTAATTCATTGATGATAACTATATACTGCCCTACTTCCAAACAGGATTCCATCCAGGACAAAACACTAAGGCCCTCATTATGAACATGGCGGGTTGTCCCGCCATGCCGGCATTGGTGGCTAAAACCGCCATCCGGCATGGCGGGACAACCCGCCGCATAATGGACCGGGTGAGAGCCGCCATCGGTAGCCCTCACTCACCGCCAGGCTTCCGCCGTGAGGCAGCCTGGCGGTGAGTGGAAACACTATCCAACAGAGTAGCTGCGCTACCCTTCAGATAATGTTTCCATTTCCACCAGTCTTTTCCTGGTGGGTTCACCAGCCAGAGAAAGGCTGGCGGAGGGGGTGCCCCTGCACTGTCCATGCACTTTGCATGGGCAGTGCAGGGGCCCCGGTGCAGTGCCTCGTGACCTGCGCGATGGGTGCAGTTGCACCTGCCGCACAGAGGCATTGACGGTGGCTCCATGTGGAGCCGCCGTCAATGTCCCGGCCGGGCCTTTCTGTGAGCCGGCGTGCAGAAACAATGTTTCCGCCTGCCGGCCCACAGAAATGTTCATTATTTCCGGGATCGCTGACGGTCAGTGATTTGACCTCCAGCATGAACACGGCGGATGTTACTGCTGTGTTCATAATGACCACCTAAATCTGCACTAATAGCCATTTGATATGACCTCAAAAACACAGAAGAACACAACGTTGTCACTGCAATAGTTCTTTAGACCTTTTCATTGCCTTCAATACAGTTGATTATGATAATCTCATCCAAAGACTCTGCAAAGCCAGCATAGAGGGGACTGCTCGCGATTGGATCACATCCTACCTTCAAAAGACAACAAATATCATCCATACTCCTCTTTTCTCATCCAAACCGCACATCATAAAGCACAGGTCCCTCAAGGCTCTATCATACCACCCATAAAGTCATTAGCGGCAATGATCAATGAATTTCACCTCACATGCTAAAACTACGCACATGACACACAAATTCTTCTTAAACTGGAAAGCCTCAAAGACACTGGAAACTCAAAACTCTTCAGTTGCCTCCAAGCCATTGGTCAGATGCTGTTGGAGCGGCAGACCAAGCCACTCAGACCAATCCCAAATTGAATATGTCCATACCTGAAGTACTCACATTGGCAATTAGAAACATTATGACCCACTCTTCACCTCACCTGATGATCTGGGGCCAACCCTCAAAGTATCCAAGGAAGTAAGAAACCTTGGAATTACCATGAGTTCCAAACTATCAATGAACGCCCAAGTGGGTAAGTTGACAAGATCAAGTTTCATTACTATGAAAACTCTGCAATGCATCTTCCCTCACCTAGAATTTCCACACAAGGTCCAAGCTACTATCTCTCTTGTTATGTCTAAACTTCATTACACCAATGGCCTCTACCACTGATCACCTCTATCAACTATGAAAAACCTACAATGGATGTAAAACACTGTGGCCAGACTTCTCACACCTACATATAAAGCCACTAGCTCACATCTCTACTGCCATAACAGCACTACATTGGTTAGAAGTTGTCAGAAGAGCCACCTTCAAGCTGCTTTGTATCACCTACAAAGCAAAACATGAAACATGGCCACTTTTCATCAAGAAGAAAACCACCAAATGCATACAACAAAGAAACTCTTTGAAAGTCTGATTTTCTAAATATTTATCAACATATGTACATATGGGACTTTATATAATACAACTTTATATCTCTTTATCACTTCCATAAACATATATACCTTTTTATGTAGTTATGTATCTCTATACATATTACTTTACTCCCACTGTAGAGAAATAACTTGTAACTCTCTCCAACCCACTACCCTATATCTCTTCCTCTATCTCTTTCAATATATTTGCTACCTCCATTCTCTGACGTATCCCAACTCTAATTTTACTAGTATGATATCCCCCAAAAAACCTTTCTGGCCTCATTCCTTCTCTGTCCCTCCTTTGACTCAATCCAAACCTCATTTCACTACTATGATCTTCCAAATAACCAATAGACCTACTCTATCCCTCCTTTAGCTTAGTCATTCCAACAAGCATATTCAAATGTCCACTGCTCCAAAAAACAACTTATATTTCCCTATACTTGTCCACCACTAATCCACTTTGGGTTCCAGAGTAGCATTCTACAATTACATTAGGGTTCAAATACCCTTGCTGAATCATGGAAGCTTGCTGGACCTTCTGTAGGATCCATGGATATAGTGTCTGGTCCTCAGATTTCACACACCCCTGCTGAAAGTTTATTTTGGGTGCAAGATTCTTACCTTGAGTTCACAACCCCTTGGCCAGGGTTTATGGGGAGGGGTTAGAGAGGTGGGGGAGTGTTCAAACCCAGCCCCATAACGTGTGAACCCTGTGGCAAAATAGTTTTTTTTTTTTTTGTATTTTGACTAGGGAAAGGGGTCCTTTTAGTCTTCCGATCCATAGCCATGGGGTTAGGTGATGCTCTCTGGCCTAGTAGGGTTCTTCTCAATTTTTTTCAGGACTCAGTGATCCACTACCCAAGTTTTCTAATGGGTGGGCACAATAATTTTTGAAAGTTGCAGCCATTTAGAGACCGACAGATCCACGCATCTGATTTTTGGTTTGTAGATCTAAAAAAAGGATGACTAGAGGAAACGCTACCTCATCCAGTACAACAGGATTTTAATATTTATTATATAATTGTTTCTATGGAGGGACTTTGAATCCATGTGGACCATCTGCCGATAAATTGTGCAGATGGGGGGCATGAGGACTTATGATAATGGTCCCTCCCTACACTCCACAGTGGTAATAACTAGCAAATTACCCTCTGTGCATCTATCTATCTATCTCTCTATCTTTCTATCGATCTACCTGTGTATCTATCTATCTACACTTTATGTATATAACTGCTGTTATCACATTGATAAATTCTTAATCACTTAACCATTTAGCCAGCAACAGTACTTTGGATTCTGGGACCTGAGATTTGATGTTTCTATCACACATGTGGGACAGGAAGAGCTAGATTGCAAAGGTTGCAGAGAGTAGCCCTCATAACACAGAACAGGGGGTCTGAGTTCCTGAATTATTAGTTGAGAGAACACTTTCAACAGATTAGGAATCCAATTTCTTCTTAGGTAAAACACAGTTTCAGTGAGAAAACATGAGCCTATCCCCTGGTAGCAAACACAGAAACAAGGACAATTCTCCCAAGAGAAATGTGACTTAAGTAATTAAGTAGCACCAACACAAAACTGAAGTCAGAAAACAAATTGGTAAACTACCCAAACAATTTTAGTGCAAGGAAAATAGAATAATGAACACAAAAAGTCCAAAATGGCAAATATTGGATATGTGCTAATGGAGATATGATATTCTAAAAAAAACATGACGAAAACGGAGTATAAAAATTATTGTTAGTCTATGTACATTACCAAAATGGCCATTGGAGGCCCAGTACAGATAGATGCAAATGGATAAATGCTAATCTGAATTAGAAGAACAGGAACACTGTCAGTCACAGAACAATATAATATACTAAAATGCCTCCCATTACATTTCTCCGGTCACTGATTCAAAGGCAAATCTGATCTTATACACTTGCTTCCTCCTACAACCAAGAGTCCCAGTGTTTTCAGATGTAAGGTAACTTCCTCCTGGTCACTCCACACAGTTCAAGAACCTTCTAGGATGCCATACCACAGTCAATACTGGGAGACAGTCTCCAGAGCTCTCTCCACCTAGAGCAGTGGTTCCAAACCTGTGGTCTGGGGACCCCTAGGGGTCCATGAAAGCTCCTCAGGGGGTCCACGACTGTTTAGAAAATTAAATAATATTAACAGGTTAGGTCCCCAGCTTTCAATAACGACTCAGTGGGGGTTCCTGAATAATGATAAAGTGGGGGTCCACAGAAGTCAAAAGGTTGGGAACCACTGACCTAGAGCTTCCAGCAGATGTTAGCTAACTTCCTTCTTGTCACTCTGCACAATTCAAGAGCCTCCTAGGGTTCCATGCCACAGTCAGCAGTGGGAACCAGGCTCAACCGCTCTCTCCAGCTAGGGCTTCCAGCAGTAGTCCCAGTCCCAGCTGGTCTGCTGTTTCTTCATCCAGGCTGCCTTGCCTTTAATTTCATTCATTTTATTTTTGGAAGTGTTATAAAGCTGAAAGAAGTCCACAAAGTATGTCAGAGTGACTTACATATTTAGAACTATGCAAATTAAGAATACAGTCAAAGGAGCTTTTTGCATCTCAGACTTCTCTGAAGCTGAGCAACTGACCTGAAACATGCTGTGCAATCCCTTGTACTCTCTTGTCTTGATTATGGCAAAACACTTCTCAGTGGGTTGCTGAACTAAATGCTGTTCTGCATGTTGCTGCCAGGCTTGTCTCACACTCATGCAAATATGACTATATCACACTTGTCATCGCCTGCTGAAATTTGACAACCAGTGGAGGCAAGATGTCCCTATAAAACTGCGGGCTTCATCTATGGGCTGCTACAGTTCAATAATCCTAAATATGGCTTTCAGAAGCAAATCATCTCCAGGGTTCTCCCCAGCGGCGGCTCCTCTGCAATGGCGAAAGAGCATCACCCCTCTGGCTCAGAGCCAGCAGCTGGAAAATAAAACAATCTTTTATTGTCTTTATATGTTGCAGCTGCTGGCTAAGGCAGGGTGTGCAGGCAGGGGTGGCGCTAGGCCATGGGAATGGGGAGGAGTGGAGTGAGGTCACTGGAGTGCACTTAAAAAGGCACATGTCAGTTTAGCCAGCCGTCTTAGGTCGGCCAAACAGACATGCACACTTAGGTTTCACTAAATCAGTTGTGTTACACCACCAAGTTAAAAAAACAGCACATACTCCAATGCACTGTTGGAGTGGCAGACCAAGCCGCTTACACCAATCCTGGTGCTGTTCTCATGCTAGGTATAGCATGGGAGCAGCAGCAGGATTTCATGGGGAGTCTTTGCTGGTGTCCCAGGGACTGCTGGGACACCATCAGGAGCAAGAGAGAAGAGGAGTGAGGTGGCCAGCAGCGTTGACGGCAGGACAGGTCCTTTTTTTTTTATTATTTCCCTAATCCCCAACCTCCCGCCGCCCCCTCACTTGAGATTTGCCATTGCCGCCACTGGTGCTGCTCCCACTTGATGAGAAGTAAAATTAGCCTCCTCCTACAGAGCAAATGCTGTAAGAAAATGTGCATTGCCTCTTTTTTCAGTGCGCATGCACCCAAGGTACAGAACGCCCTAGAAGTATCACTTAGACTGCTCCTCTCTTTCAGCTTTGGTACCTGCTCCCTGAAATCGCACCTTCTTGAGAAATACTTTCACATAATATTTTCTTTCTTTAGTTTTGATAAGTCCGTCCCCCCTCAATTATCATTCTCAAAATAAGTTTTTAAGACTAATAAACAGTTTCTCTGTCAAAGTATGAAGATCTTGATGACTCTTGCTGAGGGTAATTGTTGCGATAAAATGTATTTTAATTATGGATGCAGTACACACCGACACCTCACAATGCATCCCTCATTCTATTTTCTGAAGCAGTATGTAGTTTTATTGGTCTTGTTTTCTTTTGTACATAAAAACTAAACAAACCCCGAAGTAATTATGAATATGACACGTCTTCTTCAAAAGTAAAAATACTGAGACTAGCCTCTGTGTTCAGCAGTGTGCTCTGCAGATCTTGGATCAGGCAAAAAGTAAGTACTGAAAGTAAATACTGACGATTTAGTAAACCCACCTGGAATTATGGAACAACCGAATTGCATACATTGTTCATTCCTTTCTGTTTTACATGTCTATCTCTCTCCAAAGTACCTACACTGACTAGCCACTCGGGCCTGCATCATCGTCGAGACATTCAACATTCTAAAGGATGTAGCAACAAAAAGTGTCCCCTTGTGCTTCATCATAGCATAAAAGCTAAACATCTGGGGGAGGGGGAATACACAGCGAGCCGAAAGTGCCAACAATTATTTCGGTTGTTGTTAATTAGCGATTTCAGAGTACCGAGTCTGCTCTGCCATTGAAAGTGATGCTTAAATGCTCTTCTTGGTGTTTCTTTTTGGTTTAGATTTTTAGCAAAAAACGTTGTCACTGTTCCAGCGTCTTGTATGATACTTCCTTTTGAGCCGTAAGCTCTATTTGGTTATTAAAAAGATAAATAATATTTAAAGTATCTTTATATAGATGTGATTTAATGTTTCTGCTATTAACCATCTCCTTGCATCTGGAACCACCTGGCAGATCAACTATCTCTCCCAAGCGAAAAGAAAGTTTGAAGATAATTTGTATCTTTACTGAAATTGGATGTTTGTAGGATATTTTTGTCTCACAAAAGCTTAATTTAGGTCGATAGTTTCTATAGTTACCAGTGTTTGTCAATGCTCACCCTTTGTAAATAGAAGGCTGTTACAGTTCATAAGTTTATGATTGTGCCAATTTACTCAATCACTTGCTACCCACCAACTCACACAACCAATAATTTACCCACCTATTCAAACACTTTTAGACTTTGGCTTGAGAAACCTGTACCCTCATACAGGAAAATTCTACACCCATCTCCCTGCCACTCAGTTTAGAGCTGGGGTGGAGGCATCATCTTCCCACGCTGGTGGTGTAATCCACGTCTTTAGGCCTGCTTACACACTATAAACAGTTGCCACGTTCAAACCAGATAGCTGTGCTCATAGCTAATGGTGCAATCTCCCCACTACATCATCGTTCCGGGGGAATTGGAACCCCTCGCATTTATGGGGCATAGAAAGAATTGGATAGAAGATTTACGCTGCCACTTTACCAAACTCCCTTGACTTGTGAGCATCCTTACCCATAGGAAATCATTAAGAATTATTCCAGTCCCAAAGAAATGTCCACGGCTCTCCATAGCCTGAGAGTTACATGCACACTAAGCAGATGACATTTCCTCAAATTACCAATGTTCATGGTATTTTAGGATTCCCTGGTTTATTTTTCACATAGCAGTACATGCATTACAGCATGGAGGGGGAATGCTGGTGTTCCCCAGGCATATGGGTATGTTTGACCCTGGTGTGGTAAGCCACCACCCCTAGGTCCAAAAGACAGGTCATATGTTGGAAAAGGATAGAAAAAACCTGATTGCTCTAATAATATGACGGCGCCTGCCACTGGTTCCACATTTCTAGGCTACCTCTTAAATCAATAGAAAAGGCAACAGATGAGCATGGATGTCCAGATAAAGGGAATTGCTAATAGGTTGCTGAAGATCAAATAAAGCCCCTTGTCCCTAAATGTTGCTGTGCATAGTTTGCTTCGCAAGGTAAATTGTATATCTAGCAGGAAAGCTCTGTAAAGACTGCCACATCTGCACGTCAAAGGCCTGAAAGCAAGATCAAAAGAAGAGTGCTCATGGTGAAATGTTCCGTCTTCCATTGCAATAGTAAAGCTGTGCTTGAATCCCGAGTAATATCTCATTAACTGGATGCCATGTTTTGTACTGACCTTCAAATGGAATGCTGCTGCACTTGATATTGCTCCTAGGTGACTCTTCTAATAAACAATAGTAACTCCCTCATAACATCTTCTGGAGAAGTTCTCTATTTTCTCTGGGTATGATGATGATACAAATATGTAGGCACTAGAGGTAGGATGATAGCTTTGTTGAAATTCGCTAGCCATTGACGTGAAGTGTGACTGTGAATGACGACTTAGGTTGCATCAAATCATGTCACTCCTTGTTAATCAAAGGAACACATTATTTGCTTGTATTCAGTGGGTACTTAGGTGGGGCTGTTTGGCTTCAGCTTCAGCATGTGGCTATTGCGCAAACGTTTTACTGCTAGCAAATCTCTGCAAGAATGGTGTAGGCTGTGCTTGATAAAAACAATAGTGATCACTACGCATAGACAGTGCTCTTTTATATATAGGAACTGTCTCTATGCAATGTTAAGATTACCAGCTAGGATTCCTACCTGTGATCATCGGTTTCCAGGCACATTTCTGCAGTGTGTGCCTGGGTCTACTGAGCAGTCTCTCCAAATAAAGTAAAGTAAAACACTTGCATATTTTTTAAATTGGAGCCCTGCAAACTGCATTCTCAACTACTGTTTCCCAGAGCGTAGCTGTGTGCATCACCAATGACAGGACCGGGCTCTTCGACCTGCCCCCATGCATCAGTAGGCATGTCAAAGTGTCATCCACAAGCATATCCTTGAACAACCTTTTCTCTCAATTTGCAGAGTCCACCAACCACCTCGCTGCATGCTGTAGGTGCGCTGCAAAGTAATAAAATTGCATGTCTGGGAGGGCTAGTCCTCCATCCTCTCCTAACTCCTTTAAGGACCAACAGAGCAACCCCACATCAATGAAACTAGTAAATGTTTGTGAAAAAAAACTTTGGCCCGAGCAACAACAGGAAATTTTGAACTAGGTAGAGGCAACGGGGGAGGAACACCATCTTGGCTACTGCTGCCCTGCCTATTACCAACTGGAAGACTACTCCAGAACCTTATCAAGCCCTCCAGATCTTCTATGACCCTGTCTACATTAGAGCTGCCTCTGTATACGTAACTTGTATGCCAAGATACCAGAATTCTTCTGTTTCCCAGCAGAGGCCCAGAGTGGGAATCTGTCACCTGGTGTCCACCACTAGTCCAAGTGGGATTAACAGTGACTTTTAGACATTAACCCTGAGAATGTAAACCTCACCAAATTCAGCTTGATAATCTCAATAATATCGGTACCAACCGGCGCAAATACACAAATAAGGAAATAACATGCGTGGAGCCACCCACTTGAATCCCCATGGCCCCAGTTCCTTCTGCAACAGTAAGGCCAGTGGCTCAATTCCGAGTGCAAAAAGGAGTGGCGAGAGAGGACATCCCTGTCTGGTCCCCCTACTGACTGACCAAGCCTCTGAGAGTTCTCCCTCTACCGTAATACAGACCAAGGGGTAGCCACACCCAACTGCAAAAGTAGCCACACCTAACTGCAAAAGATGGGTTCAAATCCCATGCCCCTCAGTATAGCCATCAAATAAGCCCACTCCACAGTGTCAAAGTGTTCTTCTAAATCTAAGGAGACAAGGGCCAACTACAGATCATTGTCCATGGTTTCATGCAGCACGTGTGTGAGCCTACATAGATTAAATGCTGTACTGCAGGCCAGCATAAAGCCGCATTGATCCTCATGCACCAATCCCCAGATGACCCCCACCACTCTTATCGCCTAAAGCTTGCACAATATTTTAATATCCAAATTAAATTTAGTGACGCACCTATACAAAGAAGGATCTGCAGGGTCACCCCCAGGTTTCAGCATGAGGCATTCAATCCTTTCCAAAAGAGTGGGCAGAAGGATCCTATTTGTTTTCTCCTTGTGGAGGACTTCTAACAGTTTCTCCTTGAGTACAGTGAAATACGTTTGATAAAACGCCACATGGAAGCTGTCCCCACCAAGGGCCTTGTATCTATTGAGAGCACTGAGAGGCTTACCCATTTCCTCAATGAAAAGCTCCTTCTCCAACTCCTGCGCACAGTCTGGTGCCAGAAAAGGCAACCCCACCCGGCATGAAATCCCTCCATTGCCCCTGCAGGGCCCACAGCGCAGGCGCAGTATACCATCTTGAAATGATTCATGAAAGTGTGCAGAATGTCTCATCCGCTGGTCACCAGAGTGCATCAGGAGAGCGAAAATGCAACATTGGGTGGCATCCTGTTCCCTCTGGAGGATCCATGCCAGAAGCCGACCAGACTTGACCCCCTCCCTATGCAAGGGCTGATGATATGCCCAGAGTGTATATTTATCTAATGTGTCCCAGAACCTTTGCACCTCCCATCGAGCCTGCATCACCTCTGCTTGAGCCTCTGCCGATAACGCCTCTGACCCATGCAGGTCCGCTAGGCGTCTCTCCTGTGCCCCAGGGTCTGCCACCAACTGTCTCTGTATGCCACAGGTGGTCCCTATACATGCCCCTCTCATGACCCCCTTGAGAGCCTCCCAGTCAGTAGCTCCGGAGGTTGTAGTCCCCCAGTTCTCAGTTAAATAATCAGTGGTGGATGTCACCAGTGCATCCCGACATGCTGCATCTGTCAGAGGTTCAGGAGGCCTGCACCAATTCCAATTGTGATCATCTTCCCACCTCAATCGGAGCAGCACAGTTACGTGCTCAGAGAGGAACCACCCCAGATGCGTCACAGTGACCCACCTTTCAGGGTCCACCCTAGCCACCAACATGCGGTCCAGGCGGCTATAAGTATTGTGTGTTGGAGAATGACAAGTGTACTCCCGACCCCCTGGGTGCAGCACATGCCATCTGTCTAGTATATCTAAGTTACGCATGACTGCAGCAAGAGAGTTTGTCATCAGTGGCTTAGTGTTCTGTTTCAATGGATGCTGATCCTTTTTGCCATCCAGCATGCAATCCATTTTGATTTTGAATTGACTGCTCTGTGCAAGAAACACTTTTGACAACCACTATATTTCTCACTACCTTTCAGCATCTGATCACTTGAATAGTTCAAACCTGATGTTTCATGTAGCTCTTTGTGTAACAGATTTTCAGATAGAAAATACATTTCTATAAACCATTCAATGTGTGGTTTCTTGATGTATGTACTTATGAATGTATCCTTTGATTTGTTAATATAACAACAAAATACAATTTTGTGTTCATGATTCAGATTGTTGTACTGTTGTAATGTAACCTGCCCATCTTTTACTATTTCCCTTTTCCCGGATGTCTTTTTTTACTTGTTCATAGATTCCACATACTAGATTTGTCAATAAGTATATTTTGTTAATAGTTTACCATTGTGTGTAACAGGATGTCCTCCTTGTATCATTTATTTAAATCGCAGTGATGGAATAGCCTGTCAGAGTAATGGAACACTTGAATTCACATTTGGTGTACTCATAAATTACAGAGGGATATAACATGTTTGCGACAATGTGACAATTATATTTACTGTCTACACAGTAACTAACAAGAATTTACCACTAGTCTGGCACAAGGTTTAGTAGTTCCACCAGACGTATGCATCATTTACATAAATATTAATCTCCACCTTGAGTTTATGCATAGATGTAGTCACGTGTTTCACATAAGTATTAGCAGAAGGTTAGCAACAGTAAGGATCTATGTGGATTTCCCTTGGAAAAACATATTCATTTCTGGCAGGGTCAAAAGCCAATGATGTGATGCACCTCTGATACACAAGTTATATGGTCATGGCAGTGCTATATGGCAGACAAAATTTAAACATGGCTGTTTTGTCAATCAAAAATGACATCGATATAAATCCAGAATTTACAAGGGGCTTATGACATCAATATTATTTAGAAGGATCTTCTTGTTTTCCAAACCTCATCCTTGAAGGGCCCAGGTTCCTTTTATTTAGTGGGCTTTTGGAATTCCATTTCTTAAGGGTCTTTCTGCTATAAATTGGACATTGAAGCAGAATTAGACTATTGATTGGGATATTAAAATGAAAATGCCTGAAACAGAAATGTTGATATGGCCTTTTAGTGGCACTGTCTTAGATTCCCAATAATGACTTACTATCCTTCATATAAGGCTTTCTTCCTTATATTTGTTCTGAAAAGTCCTCTTTGGATGTAACCTTATCAGTGTTTACATCATGCCTATACTTTACTCACAGAGGCTCAGTTCTCAAACTCAAATAAACAATGTTGCCCATTTTATCATTTTCTAATGGTAAGTTTTCTTAGAGTTGCATTGAAATATGAACACACTTTATTTCAAATGTCTGAGAAAATGGTCATTTTGAGAGATAGGTTCATCAATTTTTTTTTTTAATGTTACCTTTTAAGTAAGTGGTTAAGAGATGTATTAAGGTTTCATTAGAGCTTTAACAGCTTGTAATTTATGTTCTACATCAGATGTGCAGTGAACTCCAGTACACTATAGTAAACTTTAATTAACAATTACACAGTGAGAAAGGAATGACAATGTGCAATTGTTAATCTTTCTATCTGCACAGCGCATTCTTTCATATTGGCAGAAATTGATCTCTGATAGTTTTAAAGTGCATTTTGAACACACATCATTCAGCACTAGGTCACTAATTCCAGATGTATAATATTTCTATTTAAAGAGAAACGTGATATATAAAATGTGCAGGACAGCAGATTTGTCCCAAACACACTTTGTCCTTTGATCAGTGGTGGTCCCAATGGATCTAAAAATGAACTTTTGATACCTACGTTACACGTAAATAAAGGATCTTGAGGTGTTACTGATATTACTTGGGATTGCAGAAGGATTGTTATTCAATCCTTTTTAGTAGCAGCAGGGCAGAAGGGGACGGTGGGGGAAAGGGGCCCAGTGCAAAGGATGACAGATCTGTCATCCCATGCAAAATCTGAGCCAAGAGTGAATTGAAATTTGAAATAATTGTAACTAAGATGTATAATTAGACAGCCACTGATATTTTATTAAACAACAGAACAAGAAGAAGAATTTACATAATTGCCTACGAGCACACGAGCTCAGTACCAGCCTTTGCAAAGTGAGATGTGTTGAGCTGAACTCCACAAGGTGTCCAAATATGTGAATGTAGCTTTAGATTAAGTTATTTGTTGAACAATTGCTCAGGAATATCTGATGAGGAAATTGGAAACATAAATCAACAGTGCTTGATTTCTTATAGCATTAATGGCAGTATGACCCAGGACTCTTGGCCCAACATTTAAAACATACTGTAAGCAGATCTAGAATCTAATCAAGCTCTGAATTATAGGATCTCTTTGTTCTATTGCTGCGTGTTGATCTATTTCAAAATGTGGATGGTATCTAATATATTGAAACCAATCAATTTACAGTTTGACTAAATAAAATGCACAAAGACAGATAAATAATAATACATTAATTTCAGCCTCTCATAATTAATCTGGGCCACAGTACAATCCATCATTTGTTTGCCCTCCATGCCACCTCAAACAGGACCAGCCAACTGCAAATCAACCTTGGTCCTACTTCAATAGGGGCAGTCCTGCCCGAACTGTTATACCAGGTCTCCTCTGAACTGAAACACATGCAACCCCAGACCAGTTTTGGCCTGTTTGGACTGTGTCAGTAGTGTGCAGCTTGAGTCCTATGGAGGGGTGAGCGTGGAACCCACAACCATTAGTTTTTAACTTTCCAAAGGAAGGTACTGCTTTGTCTTTGAAAAAGCAGAAACAAGCTTGACCGGTGACCATCGAACGTTTAACACATTGACAGGAACCACTGTGACCCGGTTCCTGCTAATTTTACGAAATATCTATAGGGCTGATGGATAGGTCTAAATATGGAGGACGGGTACTCCGTCATGACCAAGGAGTATTTTACACTGTCCTGATGGAGTAAAGCCTCCCCGTCACACTCTAAACGAGGCCCTTATTTTCTTTTCAAATAAATCACTGGATAGAAGTTAATATTAAACCTTACTTTAAACGCATTAGACATCTACCAAAATGTAGATGGTTAGTTGCACTGGAGACACAGCAGTTCGACCATTCAGGGCATGAGATCCAGCTCATGGTATAATACTGTTCTAGATCTATCCATGCTGCCTTAGGTTTCAGCTGAGAATGATGGAGGAATTGTGATCCCTATGAAGTACTAGGGTTTTATAAAAGCAATTACCAAACAATACCTGAATTATTCTGTTATCAGCTGATACTAAACAAATCCATAAAATGGCTTTCTCCAGTGCTGTGAAGTCACTAATGCGAATAAGGAACAGTATTTTCTACAGAGGCATCTCAGACGTACTACTGTAGAAGTGCTATTTCACTGTTTGTTTGCAAGGAATTTTCCTTCTAACATCTATCTTAGGTTTCTCTTTTACATGGACCTAGAATTGGAAAGACAGTAGCAGTAGTGTACTCCTCGACACCTAACATAGATTTCAGAATGTTTTAAAACCCAAATCTGGGATCTCAATTTACACTTGTCTCTTGTGATAATTGGGCAAACAACATGGGTGACTTTTACTCAGTGAGTTATTGAGGAGCCTTGGAAGGAATTAAGGAAGGAATTAAGGAAGCCAGGAGGGACTGGGTAAAATTGTGTGGATCAAGTTTTTGTCCATTAAATGTCATTGCCTTAAGACCACGCTAAGACCACCTTATTTCCCTTAGACCACTAATCCACATTTATAATGAGGTGAACACGGATAATCACTGACAAACCCAAGCTTATGATTATGATTTTGGTAATGTCTGTGATGCGCTACCGATTTAAAACGGAGACTGTTGTCAAGTGCCATTGAAGACCTTGCAAGCAGACACCGAATGAGAGGTGATCCACTCGTCCCCCGTAGTGAGCTCTATGGCTTTCAGAAATGAACTAGGTTCAACTGGTGTGAGAGAAGTCTGCTGACTGATAGCTTATCATTCAGACCAGAGTACAAAACAACCACAGAGTAACAATGAGGCCATATGCAGCCTGTTTATGAAAAAAGAGACATGCATGTCCCACACTGGGCTGGTCCAAAAGCTAGTGCCTAGAAAAACAACTTCTGTAAGCAGTTAAAATAAGAACGAGTGCTTTTTTGCACCTAAGACCTTGTGTGCATGCAGCAGGCCAAGTTTGTGACAGAGCTGTGTAAGATGTTTAGCTACACATCAGTGCAGAAATTATTAAGGATTTTATAGCATCTCAAACAATTTTAGAAAAAAGTAAGTACAACTATTGTCATGAGAACGATATTGGGACATTATGGAAGCTTACAGGACTCCAGTCCCTGCACCAAGAACACTTCCTTTAGAATTTCTGCATGACTTCACTGGCCTTAGCCACACCATCTACCTGGGAAAAGGAGCCACTGTGAGCGTGCACTATGTCTCCCTCAATACAGGCGGCTCCTTTCTGCTGCTGATCTTGAAAGTTATTTTGATATAAAGACATCTGCCAGTCCTAGTGAAAACTTGGCAGCATTTCCTTGTTGACAGCAGATAGTGAACTTTGGTATGGTATCCTTTTGTTGAAGAGCAGCTTTGCCTTTTCCCCAAACTAAAAAGGGAGTTGGGGATTCACGGTAGAATAAACATATTCGGTCATGTGAACATGCAGTTCTATTTTAGAGTGGCCCACCGCGGGTCTGGATGTTTCACTGTACTCTGGGAAGAGCCATTTTTGCTTCATTATTCATGCAACACTGCCGTTTATCTTGACCTAAACTCATCCAGCCCAAACATGTCACTTCTGTTGTGGGTGGCTTCACAGATGTACTCAATTCTATTGACTCAACAAGTTGCTTTACTTGTGATGAAAGAAATGTGCTGTTTGTCTGCAATTTTCCACAGACCCTAGCACACTGTAAGCTCGCGTTGAGCGTTTGCAGCTGCGGAATGAGCTTTTAATAAACATTTTAGCATTGAAACTTGAAAGTGACAAGTAGGCAAAGGGTTTGTAAAAAACTGGTAAAGAGAGAGACAGAGAGATAGGAAGGATGATGATATCGAAGTATAGGACTACCCAGGGACCCCGAGGAAAGGTCCCGGCTGAAAGCAGTGTAAAAGTGACCTTCCCACAGTGGGGTCCTGCATGATTCTTGCCATCCCCTCCTTACTCTGCCTCTCCCCAGTGTGTGACGTGTTTATAAGGATGCAGCTTTATGCGACTCCCCCTCTGTCCTCTCTCCAGAGTCTCTGTCAAGCGACAGACTCCAACAGTGGAAGGGGGCGATGTAGCCATGGAGGAGAATCATTATCTGAAAATGGTTTGGCTTTGCAACCCATGTCCATGGTACTTGCTGCTTCATTCATTGGTCCTCCTTGACCAGTCTCACCTACGATTTCATTTTATTTTTTTAATGAGGTTGCCTACTCAACCTCGTTTCTTATTTTAAAGGTTTTTTTTATTTAATGTGTTACACTAATTTCTCCTGGCTTACCCAATTTTTTTTATGTAGAGGACCGTATTATCTCTCGGACAGTTTTGTTTACGTACACAGGTCAAGTGACGGGGGTGGGGGGGGGGGTGGGGGGGGGATTTTGGAAAGTGCAAGCATACCAAACCGATAAACAAATATCATATGTTGAGATGATTTCCGGTTCATGCAAAGCAAGACCTGATTTGCAATCTATTTTAGAAACGAAACTTCAATTTACATGAATACAATATAACATGCTGTACATAGTTTTAGGAGTTGAGTTTCTGGTTTGCAGAGGTATGCACCCTGTCCAAGCACCACAATCCTATTCAGGGTAAGTCAGGTACACATAATGAATTAACCTGTGCTCACCCTCTCGTAGTTTGGCACAGAGCAAATTGGCTTAACTTAGGGGACAATCTGTAAAGTATTTGTGCAGCACTTCAAACAGCAAAACAGTAAAAACACCACACAAAAAGATTCCGCACCAGTTTAGAAAAATAGATCTTAATTTAATACAAGACCAAAATGACAAAATCCAATAAGAATACGTTGATATGAGAATTTTTAAAGAATAAACTTAGTTGTAGTGCTTAGAAACATAAAGCATCAACTGGGGCTATCTGTTTTGCTAAACTGGGTCAAATCTGAAAAGTCAGGCCGACCGTGATGGAGCGCAGGTGAAATAAAGAGACCAGCCTTGGACTGCTGAAAACAGTACCTTGGTTCAGAGTTGTGTTGAAGTTGAGAACAAGATGCAAGGAGAAAAGGTGATGATGCGATAGTGTCAATCCCACAGATGTCGTCCCTGAGCTGCGCAGAGTTGGAGATACGTCGGGAATGGAGGTGATGCATCACACAGTCAGCAATACGGTGTTCCCAATCCTTGCAGCAGCAGTGATGTGCTGATGACAATGCTGTGTCTTTGATCCTCGCAGCAGCGTCGATGCGTCAGAGTCGATGGAGATTCGCTGATTCCGATGGGCGCAACAGCGTCGATAAACAGGTTCTGGCAGTTGCAGCACTACATATCCACTCCCAAGGGTCCAGGACTGGATTTAGCACCACTTGGCAGGGCAAGACTTGCAGCTAGCAAAGTCCAGGTGTTGTTCCAGGATGAAGAGAAGTCTTTGATGTCCCTGAGACTTCAGAAGAACAGGAGGTAAGTCAGCAAACCTTTAGGACATCAGGAAGCATGTCAGCACAGCAATGCAGGAGTCAAGCAGAGGGACAGTCCTTTCAGCAGCACAGCAGTCCTTCTTCCTCACAAAATATCCACAGGTCCTGAAGTGTCCTGAGTTGGCGGTGTCTGGGGTCCAGTTCTGAGACCCAGTGGTGTCTTCGAAGTGGGGGAGACTTCAAAGAGAGGCCTTTAAAGTGCACAGAGTCTCTATCCACCCTTTACTTGCTCCAGATGCACTACAGGGGGTTATGCAACATCTTGTGGAGGAACAGGATACAGCCCATTCAGATGTGTCAGCTCCTCACTCCCAACCTGCTCAGGTGGCCCATCAGTCACATCTAAGCTCTCTTTGTGTGTGGCTGTCTGGAGGGAATGCATAAGTCCAGCAGTCACCCACCACAGATGTGTATTCAGAATTAGGCAGAAGGCACCTGATGGTTAAAGTAAGAAAATGCCAACTTTCCAACCCTTAGCATTTTCATAATTAGTTGAGATTTTAAATTGTGATTCCAGAGACACCAAACTTCGAGGTCCAACCTCTTCCCAATTGGAGATTACACTTATAAAATGTAGTAAGGTAATCACAATGTTATCCTATGGGGCAGATAGGCCTTGCAATAGTAACAAGAATTTGCAGTGCATTAGGTCTTGCATTTCTTGAGTTGAAGTTATTGGCATTGTAAATGCATAACTGGACTTCCATTGGCCTGAGGCCACTGTGAGGTGATCCGTAGATGTTTGATGCCCAATCTCCTCATCAGGTCTTGGAAGTCAGTTCTCTGAAAAGGAGGTCCATTGTCTGTTTTGACCTCTTCCGGGATTCCAAATATTCCAAATATTTTCTCAATAATGGGTGCAAATTTAGTGAATGCAGTAGAGTCAATGATGTACCCTTTCATCTTTGCTGTTCCTTGATGACCTCTATATGCTAGCAAGGTCACTTGTCATTGGAGTCTGAGGGGAATGACCAGCCAGTGTTTCCTGTAGTATGAGGCGATCCGGGTTTGCACAAATAACATTCTGAATTCTCCAGAAGTTTGTTAGCCTGGCCCTATTCGTGTTCGTGAAGTCATTGGCAATTCTGAGGAAATCTTACCAAGAGCCACGATCCAAAGCATTCCTCACTTTCAACAAAACTGCATCATCAGCTGTGGCATTGGCTATTTCCTTCAGATCTAGGGCTGTGGGACAGCTACAATGAGCTATAGCTTGGAAATGCTTCTCACCAGCCTCATCATCAGCCACCTTTTCTTCATTTGGTTGCGACAGGTGTCGAGAGAGGAAATCGGCCGGATTCCTCAGGCCAGGTCTTAACTCTCCAGGAGGATGCAGTTCAGTGCCCTTGAACAGTGTCCCTAGTGGTTGATGGTGGTTGACCACTCTAAACGGCCTTCCACAGTGATAAAGGTGAAAGTGTCCACAAGCCTATTTTATGGTGAGGGCTTCTCTTTCAATCTGTGCATAGCGCTGTTCAGTTTGTGTCAATGCTTTTCTGGCATAAGCAAGTGGTGCCCACCGGCCTGGTTCCACTTCTTCAGTTAACACGAGTCTCAGGCCTACTGAACTGGCATCCATAACTGGCTCTGTGTTCTTATTCTGGTCAAAATATGCCAAGTTAGTCTTACATAGCAGCGCTTCTTTTAATGCTTGAAGCCCAGGGAGTGTCAGTCTTGGTGAGGGTTCGGAGTGGTTCAGACAGAGTGGCTAAGTTGGGTATAAACCTCCCACAGTATGTGATTATCCTTAAGAAGCTCTTCAATTTGGTCACAGTTTTTGGCACCGGGGCTTGCTTGATGGCGGGGGAGTTCCGCAGTCAACTTGGACACCCTTTTGACTGAAGACATATCCAAAAAATGCAATAGATGTTTGGAAAAAGGAACACTTTTCCTTATGAATAGTGAGGTAATGTTCTGCAAGTTGCTTGAGGGTGG
The DNA here is from genome assembly GCF_031143425.1 of Pleurodeles waltl. Taxonomy (NCBI): domain Eukaryota; kingdom Metazoa; phylum Chordata; class Amphibia; order Caudata; family Salamandridae; genus Pleurodeles; species Pleurodeles waltl. The sequence goes on along the minus strand of NC_090442.1, from coordinate 333,828,195 downwards.
GCCTCAGATGCTGGTGGTGCTCCTCTGCAGTGGTGGAATGAATGAGGATGTCATCGCTGATGTTCATAACACCCTGTAGTCCTGAGAGGGTCTCCTGGATGACATCTTGAAACACTTCCACCACTGAGGGAATGTTAAAGCTTAGGTGTTTGTATCTCTTCAGTCCCAGGTGTGTTGAGAAGGTAGTTATATACCTTCTCTCCTCCGCTAGGCATAGTTGATGGTACCCGGCATTCAAGACCAACATGGTGAACTACCGGGAGCCATTGAGGTCAGCGATTATGTCATCAATGGTCAGCGTTATGTGTCTCTCCATTTTGATTGCTTGGTTGGGGAGGTACATGTCAATGCATAGCCATTTTTTCACAGTTGTTCCAGCTTCTTGACAATGACCATGGGAGATTCCCAGGGGGCTTGCCCTGAAACTTTCTCAACCACCCCTTGGTCCTCCAGCTTGTTCAGTTCTTGTTCCACTGACGGGCGAAGGGATAAATGTGATGCGCTGGTGTTGCAGGGCGGTCTTGTTAATATGCAACTTGATCAGGGGTGCCTTCAAGCACCCCAGGCCAACAAACAGTTCCAGGAAGTGGCCCATCAATTCTTCCAGCTGGAATGCTTTTTGCAAAAGACACCAGTCCCAGATCTTGTGCTGAGTGGCTGCCCAAAAGGGTATAGGCTTCTCTGTCAACAATCTTGAATGTGGCTTGGATTTCTTTGTCATCCGACCTGACATTCACTGTCATCCGGCCTCTCAGGGACAGGGGTGTGATGCTCCCATATGTGAAGATTTTTGTAGCCCCGGGCACCAGTGCAGGGTGAGGTTGAACGTGCTTATATGGCTGTACACCTATTACATTGACTGAGTCCCCAGTGTTTATAAGGGTTTATACCTGGGATCCCACTATTTCAATCACACAGGTCTTAATGAAATGAGGAAAACTTCTTCTTCTTCCGGAGATGAGTCTTCAGGGGTGTAGTTTGATTCCTGGTGTTGTGCGGGCGCGGTTCTTCCAACAATTGTTTTACTGCCCTCATAGGAGCACATCTTCCTCTTGCTCCTCTCCCTCTTAGGCTTCCTCTGCAGACAGTTGCAAAGTGGTTTAGCTTCCCACAGTTGGAACATGTCCTTCTTTGTGCCGGACAGCCTTTTGGAGCATGTTCTCTTCCACAATAGGCACAGCTTGCCTCTTGCTTGACCTGGGTATGGACCTTGGATTTTCCTCTTGTGTGCTGTGTTTGCATGGCATAGGCACGCTCTAGCTTTATCAAGAGAGGTTTATCAGATGTTTGTGTAATTGCCAGGTCCATTTCGGCAGCTCTAGCAGTCAATAGGCCATGTGACCGTGCCATTATCAGAATGTCACCCAGGCTAATGTTTGGCTGCCTTAGGATGAGGCCTCTGAGTGTTTTATTTCTGCACCCTTGGATGATTTGTGCATGTTTCTCCTTGGGTTGGTTGTCCTCTGTGCACATGCTTGCGAGCTCCCTGATTCAAGCATAGAATTGATCATTGGACTCTCTCTGGCGAGCCTGGTGGAGCTTAAACTCTCAAAGTCTGGTTTGAGGGTCAATGTGAGCGTTCATCGCCCTCACAGCTTCATGTAGCATTGTAGTTGTCAAAAGCACCAGTGTTTGGGAAGTGTCTGAAGAATTTATATATCCCCGAAGTGTAGGAGAAGCGACCTCTTTACGGCTATGACGTGGAAACAAAATAGTTTTCCAATCAAACAACCCATATCTTCCAGCGAGGATAAGCAGTTGCAGGGACTGCCAATTTGCTAAATGGAGGGTGCACCCACACTATGATGTGTTGTTACAGTGGGTACAAGGTGTTGGCAGCTGGTGCTGGGTTATCCGCCATGGACGATGAATGGGCAGCTTACCAGTAATGCTCAGCTGCCGGGCCCCAAAAGTCTCTGGCAATCACCAGCCAGGTGTGTAGCGTGCCACTTACTCCATCCCCAGGATCATTCTAGTGCTGAAATGCGGCCCACGGAAATAAGGCGATAGCAATGGCGCCATGTGGTCCACAGCAACAGACCGTGAAGATGCACGGAGATGTGCAGCAGGTGGGCTATGTGGGATCATGCACCCTTCAGGACAGAGCAGACAGTACCTGTTGAAAGTAGTCTAGCAATGCAGCTATATGCTCCACTTTTATCTCAAGGGATCAGCGTTGATGGCAGGTGGTCATCAAAGGGCACAGATAATTCTTCTTGGCTGGCAAACTAGCCCTGTAGGGGCACGATGGCAGCCGATTTCTGGGTGTGATGTGCAAGCCTCTCCAGGGCTTGTGGTGGCTCCAATGTGGCCTCATGGGTGGGGGCCTCCAGACCAGTTCCGGTTGCCAAGCAGAAACCAGGCTTCAGCGACTGCAGTGGTATGAGTCTGCAATATTTGTCACACAGGGGAAAACAGGGTCATGTAGGCCTGCAGGAGTCCCATGCCTGGAACGAAGTGTGTAGGGATGAAACTGTGTCTGACACTGTGCTTCTTGTGCATGTGGCCGGGGCGGGCGGCTCCCCACAATATACGCAACTTGATGGTAGGGCTTAGGCAGTGACCCTCTTCACCAATGTAGCGGCCTGATTAGTAGGCCCTGTTGCGGCACGCAACGCAAATAGAGCTGATGGCAAATAAATAGAGACCAAACACTCAGTGACTGGTACTTGGATGGAAGACCCCGTGAGGTCTGTCCCCCATTTTTTTATAGCCTCTGGCCAAGCCTGGCAGAGTATGTAGTGAGTGTACATCCGGGGCCAGATAATGATGACTGGTCAATCTGCCAAGAACTGCGTGGCATCACTACATAGGTGTATGTGCAACCAGACTTTTATTGCCTGGTTACCTGAGAGTCAAGCTTACTGTGGTTGCGGCAGCCCTTATCTTTCTATAACCAAACCTGATTCGCTAAAGTAATGGTATAAAGTACTTCTGCCTCTAAATCTTCGAAAGCCTTGACTCAGGAAGAGGGTTTCTGATTTCGTGGATGCAAGAATAAGCAAAAAAAAATCGGAACAAAGCCATTAGGGGAGGACACCAACCTACTCCCATCCCATCCTCCTCTTTACTCTGCATGAGTCCTTTTGTTGTCAGTTGGTTTCATCTTGAAAAGTACCTGTGCTATGCCCTGCAGATGTCAGTTCGACCAAAATGGCGTATCAGTCACCAGTCTGAAGGGCCAAAGTGCCAGCAGACTCTCTCAATTGGTCATAAGTCAGAATCTTTTGTGCCGAGTAGGGAGGCGGAGCACTAGCATTAGCTGCTATGTATAAAAAAGAGCCCTGAATATTAGCTGCTAATTGTATCCAGCCTGTACGAGTCTAGAGGCAATCCGGTTTGTGGTATTGTGCCATTCGCGTCTCCTTACTTACAGTCACCAGCAGAAAGTAAAAACAGACATGTGGTTTGCCTGATCCGCACACTAGCCGCAACACACATTTTCCAAACAGGTGCTTCACTTTACACAGCAGAAAGGGGAATCAAAACGTATTCATCAATTCCTCAAAACATCTGTACGATCCTGTTCATGATGGGTCTTTGGCAAGAACACAAAGCTAGGGGCGGTAGAGGAGGTTGATGAAGCAGATCATGCGGAACAACTCCTGTTTCTTATATACAAACGCCAAGCTCCAATCCATGGGATGTTTCAGAATTTCACATTACAATACCCCCGTTGCCCCCCTCTCAGGAAACCTCAGTAAAAGAATATACACTGCAGCAGACCTTGTTATTCCTCACCCTCGGTTTTATTAGTGGTAGGGAATCCATAATTATATACGATGAGTGAATGAACACTACCCCAAATGTAATCAGGAAGTGATAATATCATTCTAAAAATCACCGAGAGTGAGGGCGGCTGGAGACAGAAACTACTGAGGTATCCTCAACTGGGCCATGGATACATTCCTACACAACACGTAGACCCTCATTCGAGGGAGTGTGGAAGATCCCGATCCATGCACAAAGGGGTAGTCTGAGGGTGGATGAGGAGTCCCTGCTGTACAACAACCATCGCAATGTTTCTCACGAGTAATCTGGTGAAAACTGTACAGGTGGGGAGAATTCTATGAAAGAGGCAAACGTGGAAATTGGTGCAAAACAGCAAACACCTTGATACGCCGCAGTTCTCAGAAACAAACTTCGAAACGGATGAGAATACTACACCCAGTATTGTAATTACCGGGTGAGGTGATTACCTTACTCCTTTAGACTAGACCTAGGTATCACATTTTACACGCCACAGTACACGAACTCCAAAGCGAAACACCGGTACAGATGTAAAAATGTTTAGCATTAGTATTGTGTATTTATATTCAGCATGGCATTGTCTTTGAGGTGCAACCTATAAAATCTTGGGATGCTACCCAATGAGTAGCACAGTATTAAACACCGTGCCAGACAGAATCCCATAACGCATGAATAGCACTTTGCGCAGCACATCATGAAATTCAAATACATTTAGGAGGGAAGAGATCTGGAAACTCAGCATTAACCTTTGAGGACATAGAAGCAAGATGGCTAGCTATAATTAAGATGGAGACTTCTCAATTGTAGATTTCTGGAATCCCACTGAGTGAATGAGAGTAATACATCTGGGACAAAAATAGTCAAGCAGCCATTTAAACATGCCCAAAGGTGAGCTTACTCGTTCTACTGAACCTTTAGTGACAGCATTGCAGCTAGATACTGATAAACAGAGGATATACATACCAGTTAGATAGTCTAGCCTGAGGGATATTTTTTTAAACGTTCTTCATAATGTGATGCTGAGATGCTTCATCATCACAATGATATCCCCACTGCATACTCTGCTTATTGTATTAGAGAATCCACATGCGTAAAGGTGGATCGGAGGAGACACTGTGTAAATTTGGCTCCCCTTGTTGCCCCGATGGCATAATTTAAGATGGGGCTGCCCATGAAGCAAGTTTGTTTACTTATGTGCCATCTACTTTTCAGACTTCAATCCACATTTACTAATGAATTATCCTGCACCTGGTTCTGTTGATCTAGTTAGTAGGAGGTGGGGGCATGTTTAAAGCACCATAACTCTCTCAGAGCTAAAAGAGGCAAACTAACCAGAGTGCTGTATGGAGATAGAAGAGATTAAAACCAAGCCTTTAGTAGATAAGGCAAGGCCGTGGCTGTTTAGGACGGCATGCACTGTTGGTGGAAGTGTATTCAAAATTGGGGGTGGGAGGGAAAATGTAATAATATACTCTGCTACCACATCATATAGGATTTAGTAGGCGAGCTGATGAGAAGGAAAGACATAATGGTCTATGGACTGGGAAGAAAGGAGGAAGGTCACGTATAGTCTTCAAACTGAAAAAGCAAAACGAGGAGAGTGTGTTCACAGGAGCTTTGAAAGTAAAGACTTGTTAAGATTGTACCCAGATTGCATTCTGTTGATTTGAAGAATGGCACCACTTTCTCCACCACTTTCTCCACATCACAAATCACATTAACGGTAGCCAGCCCATTCCCTGCAAGTGATGTTCTCATAGTACAGTGCTAGGCAGCATCCTGCCTGCTGCTGCAGGCCGTCACCAGTGTAGCGTCCTCCTCAGCTAGGATACCCAGCAATGACTACGCCACACATGGAGCTGAATGTTACAAGTCTTTATTCATCTGCATGTAACTGTGAACTCAATATTCTCAACCAAGCCTCCATTGCATTCCACACTAACAACTATGCCACACTTTTACGGGGTCCATTCAGAGCCAAAATGGTTCTGTCATAATACTGGCAAGGGACTTCAACCAGGTTCTTCTGTGGAATTGGTTGACACAGCACCTAGGCAAGATTTCAAAGTGGAGCCTCAACATCAATGGCCTTGGTTACCCGTTACAGTGAGTGATCAATGTATTTAATTTCCCTTCTCTTTACAGTATCTTCAGGTCTGTGTTTATCTTGGCAGGCTCTGGTCTACTGAGCTTGCTGTTCGTATAAAATATCAAAAGAATGCGGTATCCAAATTTGTTAGATTACACAATGTGACGTGTAATTAAGCCATTCATTTTGCAGTGATGCCTTCAGGGGGAAGTGAGCAGGGATGAATGGGTGAAGAGGAGATTGAGGTGAAGGATGTGTTCAGAAGGAGAACCAAGTCCCCAACTCATTCTGTTGTCTTGGATGTAAATATAAAAGTGGAATGGTTGTTATTGTGGATGGACTGTATTTCTCAGTCATTCAAGGTTTCTTATATAGCAATCAATTTAAGTGGGGCCCTAAAAGTCAAAGTGCTGAATGTGGTTTTGTTACATAAATAATTTTGCATTCTATAGCTGTCACACAGGCGTGTCTGTGACAATTTGTGAAGATTTGTTGGATGTGCACTTTGAGAGTTATAAAGCGGGGAAGATGGTTTTGGTGTGCTTTTGGAGGGTTAACAGTAGGGTGTGATGTGATAGTTGATATGCAAAAGGAGGCAGCGAGGTAGAGTCGAAGTAACTGAGAGATCCTGAGGAGAGAGTTGTGGCCCTGGAAAGGTGAGGCAGAAGACTGTATAATGCAGGTTAGATAGAGCAAATGTGGCCTAATGTTGCAAGGAACACAGTTTGCTGAGAAGTGGAAGGGAAGTGATCTGTTAAGGTTTCAAAAGACACACTTCTCCGAGGCATTGAGAAGTCATCACTTTAGGTTGGCATGGACATAACTCACATAATGTTACTCAAACATTAGCTCCTCTTTTAGACCTAATAACATTTTAAGCTGGTGGTTTACTAATCTTCTTCCCTTCATTCACTCCTGTTTTTAAAATAAAAATCTCACACTTACACTAGGCTATTAGGGTTCAGGTGACATTCAACTTCTTGAACCTCTGCTCTCAAGAGCCTCTTCTCCCTTGTTGCTCTTTCTCCCATCGCACTAACACCCTCTGTCTCAGCCTGGACCATATGTGCACAAATGAACCACAGTATATGGCTAGACATTTCCATAGTGTCTACTACCACAACCTACAAGTAACCACATCTTTTCGACCACAAAGCAAAGTCACTGATGAAAACCTGTCAATGATTGTGTACTATTGCACCAGCATTCGGGTGCATCTCCAGCAGTATTTATTTTACCCCCACAACATAGAGCAATTACATTCTCAACAATCTACCCATGTCATCTCCCAACACCTGGTATGAAGCTCTCATCATAGCACAGGGCTCAACACAGCTCCTTCACCAGTGCCTACAACGCTGGACAGAGCATCCACCTATATTGAAGGCCACTCACACATCACACTCATTTTGAACACTAAGCTCAAAAAATCAAAGCATCCTGACTTCATTCCGCCCCATTTCTTTGCCTCCCAGCTTAGGTCTTTTAAATTGTTCTCTTCACTGCTGTGGAGCGCCCTCCTCAGCTCACCCCATGCCACTTCCCCTCCCAGTATACGATTCATGTGAACCTACTCGACCCTAGACACTTGGACAGCTGCAGCTCTCCGTCTACATCTTTGAAACTACCTAACAAAATGCTTGTTGTACAGTGGTGAACAACACTGTAAATATATATGCTACGTAATTTAACTGCATGTTTTGTGTTGGCTCTGCATGTGTTCCACTAGCCAACAGGCATAACCACCTGATGCTTATGCGTAGCCCCCTCCTTTATGATGCTCCTATATACCGCCTTGATTGCGTTGTGCAGACATTGTTTGTTATAGTGTTACTATTAAACACAAATATAATTCAGTCCCACACCACATTCAGGGCAATAACTCTAGTGCATTCAGAACAGAGTTGCTGTGGCAGGTAAGAAGCACTCTGAATTTTGCAATGTCCCTGTGCCTGCCACTTATATTTTGTGGTACGTGCAACTATTCCACCACCTCCTTTTCCCTCCACAACCTTTTATTATGCTAACAGTATAATATATATATTCATGTTCAATTGAGAACAATAGCCTGATTTCACGTGGCAACACAAAGAGACAAAGACACAATGTCCTCGATAAGCATGTTTAATTGCACACTCGCTAGTTCTCTTGGCATGATTAGGAGGTTCTGTATGTTTACAGCGTGTTAGGTTATGAAGTCGGAGCAGATGAGGAAACTGACATGCTGCTGCTAGTGTGAAGTGCAAAAAAAATCCATCTTCAAAAGTTCGTTTCTGAGGTATAGTTTCAGTAATGATCACATCTCTTCTTTCCTGCTGACCCTGATCTTGATGATGAAAGGTGAGCTGCCACCTGGCTCTATGTTGCCCTGACATCATTTTACGAATCAGTGGCTTTCATTTAACCTCTTTAATGTCAGTGAGTCAGTCAGATCCCTTTATTCGATTATTAAAGAACACACATGCGTAAAATGTACAATTAAATGACAACAAATGGGCTAAAAAACATAAATAAAAACACATCAAAAACTCAGTTACGCCAACGTGTTACATTTTTAAGAAAATCTCCCACTGCAAGACAGACTAACTTCCACTGCCAGGCAGAGAAAATAAAAAGCTTGTCTGCACTAATAAAACCCTGTAATTTTAAAATAGGCAATAAAAATCTTTGTCTAAAAGGTTCATAAATTTACAAAACAGGGAAAAGTGCAACAATGTCTGAGGGGAGATGTCATCACAAGGGCACACATAAAATACATTTGGAGTCGAACTGCCTCAACGGGAACCAAAGGTTACATCTAATGGAGCCCAACCGGAACTTGGTTAGGGGCCACTTTTCCCTTTCACTAATAATCTGTGAACCCTGTTAAACACTGCATGCATATTCCCCCATATCAAGATCCAAAAAAGCAGGGGAGTGAGCTTTGCACGGTCTTCTACAAAGTCTTCATGTGGTGCAAAGTATGGACTAGTAGGCCCAACTCCAAGCAGACACCTACAAAAAAGTCCTCTTCCTGCTGCATTATATGGCAAATCCGATATCTCCAAATGGAGCCCCCAAACGTTTGAATGGGTAGACATTTTAGTTTATACACCTCCAACAAGGGTAATATCGGACTATTGCTAACTCTAGAGGCAAGCTCGAAAACAACACCCACGGAGGCATTAAAACAAGCACACTGCTTTGAGATTCATGGTAACCAATTTCCAGTGGCATCAAAGTTTACTCCCATGTAAGAGAACTCGTGGACTCAGGCTAAATATTTGTCCTTTAATTACCGCTGGATCTTGCTCTAACAAGGGCAAGATTGGCCCATTGCCAACTTAAAATGCAAGCTCAAAAACAGCAGCCACAGAGACGTTAAAATGAGCACACCACTTTGAGATAAATGGTAACCAATTTCCACTGGCATCAAAGGTTACTCCCATTGAAGTGAACTCATGGACTCGACTAATTATTTGTCCTTTAATTACCACAGCATCTGGCTTGCTCTGGGGCGTACCACACACCATATAATGTGTTTTAAATATATTAACCTCTAAGTCCAGGTTGTCCATATATCTGACAAAAACATCAACAGCTCCCTGTAAACCATTCGGCATTCAAGAAAGTAGAACTGCATCATTGGCATACAGCAGAGTTGGCATGCCTTTGTTATTCACAACTGGTAAGTGTTTGCACAGGGAGACCAAAAAAGAGTGCAGATCATTAATATATAAAATAAAGAAAATGGGAGCTAAAACACACCCCTGTCGAACACCCCTAAAAAAGTTAGAAAATGTGGTGCACTCACCCTCCATGCCATACCTAACTGAAGCTCTAACTCCATTGTGGAGCACCTGTAAAAAATCCATTATTAGATAGGGAAAACCCAGCTTACATGAAATTCCCCAAAGTTCAGTGTGGTTAACACTATGAAATTCACTACTGAAGCCATGAATGCAAAGTGTAAAGTTCCTTTCTTGGCAATCGTGTACTTCCCAATTAACAGATGCACATTTAAACATTGCTCCTGTGTCCCCAGACCTTCCTGAAACATATATTGTACCGGACTCATGATGGCATTATCTTCAGCCCAGCTCTCTCTTCTGCGCAGAATGATGCACCCTAAGATCTTTACCATTGAATCCAGTATTGAGATGGGCCTGAAGCATTCAGAATCAGATCTTTTACCTTCTTCAAAGATGAGAACTATACATGCCATTCACGAGGAAAGGGTTGTCCCTTGCACTGCAGCAGTATTTAGGACATTAGTATCAATAGGTACCCACAGAGAAACATTTTCTTTATAAAAGGTCCATCGGTATCCCATCGGGGTCAGGCACCTTTTTTGATTAACTCTTTTCAATGGCTGCTATCACTTCTTCCAGGAAGAACCTAATTTCCAGTGGGGAATGGAGCTCAGTTATCAACTCATTCTCCCCCTGAATCTCCCCATAAATCCAGCTAAAATGATCATGCCAATGTTCAGGTGGTATATTGGACCCAGTTCCACTGTGGTCCTAGTTGTTAAACTCCCTTTGTTCACAATGTTCCAGAACCTCGTAGTGTCCTTCAGTTTGCATGCCTGAACAAGGTTCTCCCACAACTCTTTTTTAACCTCCACTTTCCTAATTTTAATGCATAGCTTATAGTCCATATAGCCATTTTTACCATTGACCAATCTCTGGGCATGCTACTGAGTGCCACTCGCAACATTTTGTTTGCAGCTCTACATATACTATCAAACCACCCAGAATAGTGGTTCCTTGCAGGTCTACGGGTGCCATTTATCAAATCCCTCACCGAACTATTCAACTTACCAATGGCAACCAGTATCTCAGAGGAGGGGGAATGAACCACCAACACGAGATCCATCATCAGGTTTTGGTTACATTTCACGAGGGCTGGGAGGACAAGTGGGATATTTGCATTTGCAGCTGAGCCTAAGCCTGTTGTCCTTGACCCCATATCCCTAGGCCCCACAGCTACGTGGGAATGCACGAGTTCCAGTAAATCAAAACCATCTGTTAGAAAGTGGGTCTCTAGTTGATAGTGGTTTGCACCATGGCAAGTAAGGACCCTCACTGTAGTCAGGGTAAAGAAGTCACAAAGCTAAGATAACCCCTACCTGCCCCCTCGGTAGCTTGGCTCAAGCAGTTAGGCTTATCTCAGAGACAATATGTAAAGTATTTCTAAACACACACACAGTAACACAGTGAAATCACCACAAAAGTACTCCACACCAGTTTACAAAAGTATTCAATATTTATCTGAGTAAAACAAGACCACAATGACGAAAATTGAACACACACAAGTCAAAATATCTCTTTGAAAACGTTTAAGCAAGTCTTAATCCATAGGAATCAATGGATATATCTCTCTAGCACAAAGTACCTGGGATGCGTCAAAAACAAAGACCATGTGGGCCACAGGGGAGATGCGGGGTAGGAAAAGCAAAGCGATGCATTGGTTCCTTGCTGCACAAGGGAGGTGATGAGTCAATTCTTTCCTTGCAGGGCAGGTGATGTGTCAGTAATTCGCTCACAGGAAAGGCAATGCGTCTATTTCTGGACACGCAGCCTCGGTTACTTACTGTGGTCCGGGGTCGATGAAAAATTAGCACCCAGGGACGATGCATGGAAAATCCAGAAGCACTGTTTTGATAGAACTGCGGTGAAACAGGCACTGCGTCAATATCTGCAGTCACTGGACAGGAGCTGCATTGATTTTTCAGCTGCAAGACAGGCACTACATTGATTCTTCCAGCATGGCACGATGATGCATGGTTTTTCTCCTTCAGATCATTAGCTTGCAAGGACTAGAGTTGGCAAGTTAGGACTCTTAGCAGAAGGGCTCAGGCGCTGGCAGATTAAGTCTTTGATATCCCTGAGACTCCTTAACAGGAGGCAAGCTCAGCCCAAGCCCTTGGAGAACCACTGAAAGCAGGATGTAGGAAGCCCAGTCCAGTCCTTTCACTTCTAGGACAGAAACAGCAAGCAGCAGGCCAGCACAACAAAGCAACAAGCAGAGTGGCAGTTTCTACTACAGCATTCAGTTCCTTTTCCAGGCAGAATTTACTCAAGGATTCTAACTATGTGCTGTCAGAAGTCCAATACATATGCCCATTTCTGTCTTTGAAGTAGGCAAACTTCAAAAAGGAGTCTTTGTAGTGCACAAGACCCCACCTTTGCCTGCCCTGGCCCCAAACGCACCCCAGGGGGTTGGAGACTTCTTTGTATGAGGACAGGCATAGTCCTATTCAGGTGCAAGCGTCAGCTCCTCCCACCACACTAGCTCTGGCCGACCCATTAGGATATGCAGGGCCCACCTCAGCTCCCTTTGTGTCACTGTCTAGAGCAGAGGTCTTCAAACTGGGGGCGGGCCCTCTTAGGGGGGCCTCAAGTGATCCCAGGGGAGGCACCAGGCTCTGGCCAAAAGAAGCATTATACAGTGTAGGAAGTTGGCTCTGTATGCACTATTTCAAAGTAAGGAATAGTATGCACAGAGTCCAAGGGTTCCCCTTAGAGGTAAGATAGTGGCAAAAAGAGATAATACTAATGCTCTATTTTGTGGTAGTGTGGTCGAGCAGTAGGCTTATCAAAGGAGTAGTGTTAAGCATTTGTTGTACACACACAGGCAATAAATGAGGAACACACACTCAGAGACAATTCCAGGCCAATAGGTTTTTGTATAGAAAAATATATTTTCTTAGTTTATTTTAAGAACCACAGGTTCAAGATTTACATGTAATACTTTAAATGAAAGGTATTGCAGGTAGGTACTTTAGGAACTTTGAATAATCAAAATAGCTTACACAGTTTTCAAGTAAATCACATATAGCTATTTTAAAACTAGACATGGTGCAATTTTCAACAGTTCCTGGGGGAGGTAAGTGTTTGTTAGTTTTTGCAGGTAAGTAAACCACCTACGGGGTTCAAGTTTGGGTCCAAGGTAGCCCACCGTTGGGGGTTCGGGGCAACCCCAAAGTTACCACACCAGCAGCTCAGGGCCGGTCAGGTGCAGAGGTCAAAGTGGTGCCCAAAACGCATAGGCTTCAATGGAGAAGGGGGTGCCCCGGTTCCAGTCTGCCAGCAGGTAAGTACCCGCGTCTTCGGAGGGCAGATCAGGGGGGGTTTCTAGGGCACTGGGGGGGACACAAGTTAGCACAGAAAGTACACCCTCAGCAGCACGGGGCGGCCGGGTGCAGTGTGCAAACACATGTCGGGTTCCAAATGTAAATCAATGGGAGACCAAGGGGTCTCTTTAGCGATGCAGGCAGGCGGGGGGGGGGGCTCCTCGGGGTAGCCACCACCTGGGCAAGGGAGAGGGCCTCCTGGGGGTCACTCCTGCACTGGAGTTCCGATCTTTCAGGTCCTGGGGGCTGCGGGTGCAGAGTCTTTACCAGGCGTCGGGATCTGGGAGTCAGGCAGTCGCGGTCAGGGGGAGCCTCTGGATTCCCTCTGCAGGAGTCGCTGTGGGGGCTCAGGGGGGAACCTCTGGCTACTCACGGTCTCGAAGTCGCCGGGGAGTCCTCCCTGAAGTGTTGTTTCTCCACAAGTCGAGCCGGGGGCGTCGGGTGCAGTGTAGCAAGTCTCACACTTCCGGCGGGAGATGTAGTTGTTTTAAAGTTGCTCCTTTGGAAACAAAGTTGCAGTCTTGGGTGAACAGGGCCGCTGTCCTCAGGAGTTTCTTGGTCCTTCTAGAGCAGGGCAGTCCTCTGAGGATTCAGAGGTCGCTGGTCCCTGGGGAAAGCTTTGCTGGAGCAGTGTCTTTTAGAAGTGGGGAGACAGGCCGGTAGAGCTGGGGCCAAAGCAGTTGGTGTCTCCTTCTTCTCTGCAGGGTTTTTCAGCTTAGCAGTCCTCTTCTTCTTAGGTTGCAGGAATCTGAGTTCCTAGGTTCTGGGGAGCCCTTAAATACTAAATTTAAGGGCGTGTTTAGGTCTGGGGGGTTAGTAGCCAATGGCTACTAGCCCTGAGGGTGGGTACACCCTCTTTGTGCCTCCTCCCAAGGGGAGGGGGTCACATTCCTATCCCTATTGGGGGAATCCTCCATCTTCAAGATGGAGGATTTCTAAAAGTCAGAGTCACCTCATTTCAGGACACCTTAGGGGCTGTCCTGACTGGCCAGTGACTCCTCCTTGTTATTCTCATTATCTCCTCCGGCCTTGCCGCCAAAAGTGGGGCCATGGCCGGAGGGGGCAGGCAACTCCACTAGCTGGAGTGCCCTGTGGTGCTGTAACAAAGGGGGTGAGCCTTTGAGGCTTACCGCCAGGTATTACAGTTCCTGCAGGGGGAGGTATTGAGCACCTCCACCCAGTACAGGCTTTGTTACTAGCCACAGAGTGACAAAGGCACTCTCCCCATATGGCCAGCAACATGTCTGGTGTGTGGCAGGCTGCTAAAACCAGTCAGCCTACACAGGTAGTTGGTTAAGGTTTCAGGGGGCACCTCTAAGGTGCCCTCTGGGGTGTATGTTACAATAAAATGTACACTGGCATCAGTGTGCATTTATTGTGCTGAGAAGTTTGATACCAAACTTCCCAGTTTTCAGTGTAGCCATTATGGTGCTGTGGAGTTCCTGTTTGACAGACTCCCAGACCATATACTCTTATGGCTACCCTGCACTTACAATGTCTAAGGTTTTGCCTATACACTGTAGGGGCACAGTGCTCATACACTTGGGCCCTCACCTATGGTATAGTGCACCCTGCCTTAGGGCTGTAAGGCCTGCTAGAAGGGTGACTTATCTATACTGCATAGGCAGTGTGAGGTGGGCATGGCACCCTGAGGGGAGTGCCATGTCGACTTACTCGTTTTGTCCCCACCAGCACACACAAGCTTGCAAGCAGTGTGTCTGTGCTGAGTGAGGGGTCCCCAGGGTGGCATAAGACATGCTGCATCCCTTAGAGACCTTCCCTGGCATCAGGGCCCTTGGTACCAGGGGTACCAGTTACAAGGGATTTACCTGGATGCCAGGGGGTGCCAATTGTGAAAACAAAAGTACAGGTTAGCGAAAGAACACTGGTGCTGGGGCCTGGTTAGCAGGCCTCAGCACACTTTCAAATCAAAACTGAGCATCAGCAAAGGCAAAAAGTCAGGGGGTAACCATGCCAAGGAGGCATTTCCTTACACAACCCCCACCCCCCCAAACGAAAGAGGATGAAAATAACCTTTCCCAAGAGAGTCTTCATTTTCTAAGTGGAAGAACCTGGAAAGGCCATCTGCATTGGCATGGGCAGTCCCAGGTCTGTGTTCCACTATAAAGTCCATTCCCTGTAGGGAGATGGACCACCTCAACAGTTTTGGATTTTCACCTTTCATTTTCACCAGCCATCTGAGAGGTCTGTGGTCAGTTTGAACTACAAAGTGAGTGCCAAAGAGGTATGGTCTCAGCTTCTTCAGGGACCAAACCACAGCAAAGGCCTCCCTCTCAATGGCACTCCAACACTGCTCCCTGAGGAGTAACCTCCTGCTAATGAAAGCAACAGGCTGATCAAGGCCATCATCATTTGTTTGGGACAAAACTGCCCCTATCCCATGTTCAGAGGCATCTGTCTGCACAATGAACTGCTTGGAGTAATCTGGAGCTTTTAGAACTGGTGCTGTGCACATTGCTTGTTTCAGGGTGTCAAAGGCCTGTTGGCATTCTACAGTCCAGTTTACTTTCTTGGGCATTTTCTTGGAGGTAAGTTCTGTGAGGGCTGTCACTATGGATCCATATCCCTTCACAAACCTCCTGTAGTACCCAGTCAAGCCAAGGAATGCCCTGACTTGAGTCTGGGTTTTTGGAGCTGCCCAATCCAGAATGGCCTGGATCTTAGGCTGGAGTGGCTGAACTTGGCCTCCACTTACAAGGTGTCCCAAGTAAACCACAGTTCCCTGCCCTATCTGGCATTTGGATGCCTTGATAGAGAGGCCTGCTGATTGCAGAGCCTTCAAAACCTTCTTCAGGTGGACCAGGTGATCCTGCCAGCTGGAGCTAAAGACAGCAATATCATCAAGATAAGCTGCACTAAAGGACTCCAAAACAGCAAGGACTTGATTCACCAACCTTTGGAAGGTGGCAGGGGCATTCTTTAAACCAAAGGGCATAACAATAAACTGATAATGCCCATCAGGTATGGAGAATGCTGTCTTTTCTTTTGCTCCTGGTGCCATTTTGATTTGCCAGTACCCTGCAGTTAAGTCAAAGGTACTTAAGAATTTGGCAGCACCTAATTTGTCAATCAGTTCATCAGCCCTTGGAATGGGATGGGCATCTGTCTTGGTGACAGAATTAAGTCCTCTGTAGTCCACACAAAACCTCATCTCTCTCTCTCCATCCTTGGTGTGAGGTTTGGGGACTAAGACCACTGGGCTAGCCCAGGGGCTGTCAGAGTGCTCAATGACTCCCAATTCCAGCATCTTGGGGACTTCCACTTTGATGCTTTCCTTAACTTGGTCAGACTGTCTGAAAATGTTGTTTTTGACAGGCATGCTGTCTCCTGTGTCCACATCATGGGTATACAGGTGGGTCTGACCAGGGGTTAGGGAAAAGAGCTCAGCAAACTGTTGCAGGACCTTCCTACAATCAGACTGCTGTTGGCTAGAGAGGGTGTCTGAGTAGATCACTCCATCAACTGAGCCATCTTTAGGGTTTGATGAGAGGAGATCAGGGAGAGGTTCACTCTCAGCTTCCTGGTCCTCATCTGTTACCATCAACAGATTCACATCAGCCCTGTCATGGAAGAGCTTAAGGCGGTTCACATGGATCACCCTCTTGGGGCTCCTGCTAGTGCCTAGGTCCACCAGGTAGGTGACCTGACTCTTCTTTTCTAGCACTGGGTAAGGGCCACTCCATTTGTCCTGAAGTGCCCTGGGAGCCACAGGCTCCAGAACCCAGACTTTCTGCCCTGGTTGAAATTCAACCATTGCAGCCTTTTGGTCATACCAAAACGTCTGGAGCTGTTGGCTGGCCTCAAGGTTTTTACTTGCCTTTTCCATGTACTCTGCCATCTTTGAACGTAGGCCAAGTACATAGTCCACTATGTCTTGTTTAGACTCATGAAGAGGTCTCTCCCAGCCTTCTTTCACAAGAGCTAGTGGTCCCCTTACAGGGTGGCCAAACAGAAGTTCAAAGAGTGAGAACCCTACTCCCTTCTGAGGCACCTCTCTGTAAGCGAAAAGCAGACATGGTAAGAGGACACTCTCCTTTTGAGTTTTTCAGGGAGCCCCATGATCATGCCTTTTAATGTATTGTTGAATCTCTCAACAAGGCCATTAGTTTGTGGATGGTAGGGTGTAGTGAATTTATAAGTCACTCCACACTCATTCCACATGTGTTTCAGGTATTCTGACATGAAGTTGGTACCTCTGTCAGACACCACCTCCTTAGGAAAACCCACTCTGGTAAAAATACCAATGAGTGCCTTGGCTACTGCAGGGGCAGTAGTCGACCTAAGGGGAATAGCTTCAGGGTATCTAGTAGCATGATCCACTACTACCAGTATGTACATGTTCCCTGAGGCTGTGGGAGGTTCAAGTGGACCCACTATGTCCACACCCACTCTTTGAAAGGAGACCCCCACCACTGGAAGTGGAATGAGGGGGGCCTTTGGGTGTCCACCTGTCTTACCACTGGCTTGACAGGTGGTACAGGAGACACAAAACTCCTTGACTTTCTGGGACATGATGGGCCATTAGAAGTGGTTGACTAGTCTCTCGCACGTCTTGGTTTGTCCCAAATGACCAGCAAGAGGAATATCATGGGCTAAGGCAGTATGAACTCCCTAAACTCCTGAGGCACTACCACTCTCCTAGTGGCACCAGGTTTGGGATCTCTTGCCTCAGTGTAAAGGAGTCCATCTTCCCAATAGACCCTATGTGTTCCAGTTTTCTTACCATTGGACTCTTCAGCAGCTTGCTGCCTAAGGCCTTCAAGAGAGGGACAGGTTTCTTGCCCCTTACACAACTGCTCCCTTGAGGGTCCCCCTGGGCCTAAGAGCTCAACCTAATAAGGTTCTAACTCCATAGGCTCAGTTCCCTCAGAGGGCAGAACTTCTTCCTGGGAAGAGAGGTTCTCTTTTTGTTGTTGTGTTGCAGCTGGTTTCCCAGTTGTCTTTCCTTTTCTCTTGGTAGGCTGGGCCCTTTTTCCAGGCTCCAACTCTACTTTTTCACCCTGAGCCTTGCACTGTGCCCTTATCTTGACACACACCAGTTCAGGGATACCCAGCATGGCTGCATGGGTTTTCAATTCTACCTCAGCCCATGCTGAGGACTCCAGGTCATTTCCACGCAAACAGTCTACTGGGATATTTGAGGAGACCACCACCTGTTTCAGGCCATTGACCCCTCCCCACTCTAAAGTGACCATAGCCATGGGATGTACTTGTAAGGAAATGCCTCCTTGGCATGGTTGCCCCCTGACTTTTTGCCTTTGCTGATGCTATGTTTACAATTGAAAGTGTGCTGAGGCCTGCTAACCAGGCCCCAGCACCAGTGTTCTTTCCCTAACCTGTACTTTTGTATCCACAATTGGCAGACCCTGGCATCCAGATAAGTCCCTTGTAACTGGTACTTCTAGTACCAAGGGCCCTGATGCCAAGGAAGGTCTCTAAGGGCTGCAGCATGTCTTATGCCACTCTGGAGACCTCTCACTCAGCACAGACACACTGCTTACCAGCTTGTGTGTGCTAGTGAGGACAAAACGAGTAAGTCGACATGGCACTCCCCTCAGGGTGCCATGCCAGCCTCTCACTGCCTATGCAGTATAGGTAAGACACCCCTCTAGCAGGCCTTACAGCCCTAAGGCAGGGTGCACTATACCATAGGTGAGGGTACCAGTGCATGAGCATGGTACCCCTACAGTGTCTAAACAAAACCTTAGACATTGTAAGTGCAGGGTAGCCATAAGAGTATATGGTCTGGGAGTCTGTCAAACACGAACTCCACAGCACCATAATGGCTACACTGAAAACTGGGAAGTTTGGTATCAAACTTCTCAGCACAATAAATGCACACTGATGCCAGTGTACATTTTATTGTAAAATACACCACAGAGGGCACCTTAGAGGTGCCCCCTGAAACTTAACCGACTGTCTGTGTAGGCTGACTAGTTCCAGCAGCCTGCCACACCAGAGACATGTTGCTGGCCCCATGGGGAGAGTGCCTTTGTCACTCTGAGGCCAGTAACAAAGCCTGCACTGGGTGGAGATGCTAACACCTCCCCCAGGCAGGAGCTGTGACACCTGGCGGTGAGCCTCAAAGGCTCACCCCTTTGTCACAGCCCAGCAGGGCACTCCAGCTTAGTGGAGTTGCCCGCCCCCTCCGGCCACGGCCCCCACTTTTGGCGGCAAGGCTGGAGGGAACAAAGAAAGCAACAAGGAGGAGTCACTGGCCAGTCAGGACAGCCCCTAAGGTGTCCTGAGCTGAAGTGACTCTAACTTTTAGAAATCCTCCATCTTGCAGATGGAGGATTCCCCCAATAGGGTTAGGATTGTGACCCCCTCCCCTTGGGAGGAGGCACAAAGAGGGTGTACCCACCCTCAGGGCTAGTAGCCATTGGCTACTAACCCCCCAGACCTAAACACGCCCTTAAATTTAGTATTTAAGGGCTACCCTGAACCCTAGAAAATCAGATTCCTGCAACTACAAGAAGAAGGACTGCCTAGCTGAAAAACCCCTGCAGAGGAAGACCAGAAGACGACAACTGCCTTGGCTCCAGAAACTCACCGGCCTGTCTCCTGCCTTCCAAAGATCCTGCTCCAGCGACGCCTTCCAAAGGGACCAGCGACCTCGACATCCTCTGAGGACTGCCCCTGCTTCAAAAAGACAAGAAACTCCCGAGGACAGCGGACCTGCTCCAAGAAAAGCTGCAACTTTGTTTCCAGCAGCTTTAAAGAACCCTGCAAGCTCCCCGCAAGAAGCGTGAGACTTGCAACACTGCACCCGGCGACCCCGACTCGGCTGGTGGCGATCCAACACCTCAGGAGGGACCCCAGGACTACTCTAAGACTGTGAGTACAAAAACCTGTCCCCCCTGAGCCCCCACAGCGCCGCCTGCAGAGGGAATCCCGAGGCTTCCCCTGACCGCGACTCTTTGAATCCTAAGTCCCGACACCTGGGAGAGACCCTGCACCCGCAGCCCCCAGGACCTGAAGGACCGGACTTTCACTGGAGGAGTGACCCCCAGGAGTCCCTCTCCCTTGACCAAGTGGAGGTTTCCCCGAGGAACCCCCCCCTTGCCTGCCTGCAGCGCTGAAGAGATCCCTAGATCTCCCATTGACTCCCATTACAAACCCGACGCTTGTTTCTACACTGCACCCGGCCGCCCCCGCGCTGCTGAGGGTGAAATTTCTGTGTGGGCTTGTGTCCCCCCCGGTGCCCTACAAAACCCCCCTGGTCTGCCCTCCGAAGACGCGGGTACTTACCTGCAAGCAGACCGGAACCGGGGCACCCCCTTCTCTCCATTCTAGCCTATGTGTTTTGGGCACCACTTTGAACTCTGCACCTGACCGGCCCTGAGCTGCTGGTGTGGTGACTTTGGGGTTGCTCTGAACCCCCAACGGTGGGCTACCTTGGACCAAGAACTGAACCCTGTAAGTGTCTTACTTACCTGGGGAAACTAACCAAAACTTACCTCCCCTAGGAACTGTGAAAATTGCACTGTGTCCACTTTTAAAACAGCTATTTGTCAATAACTTGAAAAGTATACATGCAATTTTTATGATTTAAAGTTCCTAAAGTACTTACCTGCAATACCTTTCGAATGAGATATTACATGTAGAATTTGAACCTGTGGTTCTTAAAATAAACTAAGAAAAGATATTTTTCTATACAAAAACCTATTGGCTGGATTTGTCTCTGAGTGTGTGTACCTCATTTATTGTCTATGTGTATGTACAACAAATGCTTAACACTACTCCTTGGATAAGCCTACTGCTCGACCACACTACCACAAAATAGAGCATTAGTATTATCTATTTTTACCACTATTTTACCTCTAAGGGGAACCCTTGGACTCTGTGCATGCTATTCCTTACTTTGAAATAGCACATACAGAGCCAACTTCCTACAGTACTTTAGTCTGATTGTCAGCGTTGGTGACTGGATAAGTTTGTCCAGCCATGTATTGACCAGGGGAAACCAGTTTCTCTGTCACCATGGTGACACTGGCACCTGTATCCCTCAGGCCTTCTACACTTGTCCCATTAATTAAGAGCTGCTGCCTGTATTTTTGCATGTTAGGAGGCCAGGCAGCCAGTGTGGCTAAATCCACCCCACCCTCAGAGACTAATGTAGCTTCAGTGTGACACCTGATTTGCTCTGGGAACACTGTTGATCCCACTTGGAGACTAGCCATTCCAGTGTTAGCTGGAGTGGAGTTAGAAGTGGTACTTTTCTTGGGACAGGCCTTGTCTCCAGTTTGGTGTCCAGGTGATTACAGCTACAACACCAGGCCTTTTTGGGATCAAAGTTTTTACCCTTGTACCCAAAATTGTTTTGTGAAGAGGCTCGGGGCCCACCCTCCTGTGCAGGTTTTTGGGGGCCTGTAGAAGACTCTTTACTATTTTTATTTTTGGATGTCTCAACACTCTTCCCCTGGGGAGGCTTTGTGACCCCTTTCTTTTGGTCACCCCCTGTGGAAGTCTTGGTCACCCTAGTCTTGACCCAATGGTCCGTCTTCTTTCCCAAATCTTGGGGAGAAATTGGTCCTAGGTCTACCGGATGCTGATGCAGTTTATCATTTGAACAATTACTTAACAGGTGTTCTTTCACAAATACATTGTACAGCCCATCATAATCATTTACACCACTGCCTTGAATCCAACCATCCAGTGTTTTCACTGAGTAGTCCACAAAATCAACCCAGGTCTGGCTCGAGGTTTTTTGAGCCCCCCTGAATCTAATTCTATACTCCTCAGTGGAGAATCCAAAGCCCTCAATCAGGGTTCCCTTCATGAGGTCATAAGATTCTGCATCTTTTTCAGAGAGTGTGAGGAGTCTATCCCTACACTTTCCACTGAACATTTCCCAAAGGAGAGCACCCCAGTGAGATCTGTTTACTTTTCTGGTTGCACAAGCCCTCTCAAAAGCTGTGAACCATTTGGTGATGTCATCACCATCTTCATATTTAGTTACAATCCCTTTTGGGATTTTCAACATGTCAGGAGAATCTCTGACCCTATTTATGTTGCTGCCACCATGGATGGGACCAAAACCCATCTCTTGTATTTCCCTTTCTATGGCTAGGAAATGTCTCTCCAAAGCCAATCTTTTGGCCATCCTGGCTAACAGGAGGTCATCTTCACTGAGGCTATCCTCAGTGATTCCAGAGGTGCTGGCCCCTCCTGTGAGGGAAGCAGCATCTCTGACTATTATGTTTGGAGTCAGGGATTGAGGGTCCCTGATCTCCCTAATTAGGACTGGAAGGTGGGAATTCTCCTCCAAGTCACTATCCTCATCCTCTGGGTTGTCATCCTCAGAGGGGTTGGCTTTTTCAAACCCTGTCAAAAGCTCCTGGAGATGTTGTTTGGAGGGTCTTAAGCCAATTGGGATTTTCTTTATTTTGCAGAGAGACCTTAGCTCCCTCATCTTAAGATGGAGGTAAGGTGTGAGGTCGAGTTCCACCACATTCTCTTCTGCACCAGGCATTATGTTTCTAAAAGTTGGAATGCTTTTTAAGAATCTAAAACTATCTCTAGAACTTAATTCAAACTTTCACAAAACTTTTAAACTCTAAAAGAAATGCTAACAGGGACTAACACCAGGCCCTAGCAGGACTTTTAAAAATTTAGAAAAATAGCTCCAATTTCAAAAACCAGTTTCTAATGACAATTTTTTGAATTTAGTCATGTGATCAGGTATTGGCTGAGTAGTCCAGCAAATGCAAAGTCTTGTACCCCACCGCTGATCCACCAATGTAGGAAGTTGGCTCTGTATGCACTATTTCAAAGTAAGGAATAGTATGCACAGAGTCCAAGGGTTCCCCTTAGAGGTAAGATAGTGGCAAAAAGAGATAATACTAATGCTCTATTTTGTGGTAGTGTGGTTGAGCAGTAGGCTTATCAAAGGAGTAGTGTTAAGCATTTGTTGTACACACACAGGCAATAAATGAGGAACACACACTCAGAGACAATTCCAGGCCAATAGGTTTTTGTATAGAAAAATATATTTTCTTAGTTTATTTTAAGAACCACAGGTTCAAGATTTACACGTAATACTTTAAATGAAAGGTATTGCAGGTAGACACTTTAGGAACTTTGAATAATCAAAATAGCTTACACAGTTTTCAAGTAAATCACATATAGCTATTTTAAAACTAGACAGTGCAATTTTCAACAGTTCCTGGGGGAGGTAAGTGTTTGTTAGTTTTTGCAGGTAAGTAAACCACCTACGGGGTTCAAGTTTGGGTCCAAGGTAGTCCACCGTTGGGGGTTCAGGGCAACCCCAAAGTTACCACACCAGCAGCTCAGGGCCGGTCAGGTGCAGAGGTCAAAGTGGTGCCCAAAACGCATAGGCTTCAATGGAGAAGGGGGGTGCCCCGGTTCCAGTCTGCCAGCAGGTAAGTACCCGCGTCTTCAGAGGGCAGACCAGGGGGGTTTTGTAGGGCACCGGGGGGGACACAAGTTAGCACAGAAAGTACACCCTCAGCAGCACGGGGGCGGCCGGGTGCAGTGTGCAAACTCTTGTCGGGTTCCAATGTAAATCAATGGGAGACCAAGGGGTCTCTTCAGCGATGCAGGCATGCGGGGGGGTGCTCCTCGGGGTAGCCACCACCTGAGCAAGGGAGAGGGCCTCCTGGGGGTCACTCCTGCACTGGAGTTCCGATCTTTCAGGTCCTGGGGGCTGCGGGTGCAGAGTCTTTACCAGGCGTCAGGATCTGGGAGTCAGGCAGTCGCGGTCAGGGGGAGACGCGGGATTCCCTCTGCAGGCGTCGCTGTGGGGGCTCAGGGGGGGCAACTCTGGCTACTCACGGTCTCGCAGTCGCCGGGGAGTCCCCCCTGAAGTGTTGTTTCTCCACAAGTCGAGCCGGGGGCGTAGGGGGCAGTGTAGCAAGTCTCATGCTTCCGGCGGGAGATGTAGTTGTTTTAAAGTTGCTCCTTTGGAAACAAAGTTGCAGTCTTGGGTGAACAGGGCCGCTGTCCTCGGGAGTTTCTTGGTCCTTCTAGAGCAGGGCAGTCCTCTGAGGATTCAGAGGTCGCTGGTCCCTGGGGAAAGTATCGCTGGAGCAGTATCTTTTAGAAGTGGGGAGACAGGCCGGTAGAGCTGGGGCCAAAGCAGTTGGTGTCTCCGTCTTCTCTGCAGGGTTTTTCAGCTTAGCAGTCCTCTTCTTCTTAGGTTGCAGAAATCTGAGTTCCTAGGTTCTGGGGAGCCCTTAAATACTAAATTTAAGGGCGTGTTTAGGTCTGGGGGGTTAGTAGCCAATGGCTACTAGCCCTGAGGGTGGGTACACCCTCTTTGTGCCTCCTCCCAAGGGGAGGGGGTCACATTCCTATCCCTATTGGGGGAATCCTCCATCTGCAAGATGGAGGATTTCTAAAAGTTAGAGTCACCTCAGCTCAGGACACCTTAGGGGCTGTCCTGACTGGCCAGTGACTCCTCCTTGTTATTCTCATTATCTCCTCCGGCCTTGCCGACAAAAGTGGGGCCGTGGCCGGAGGGGGCGGGCAACTCCACTAGCTGGAGTGCCCTGTGGTGCTGTAACAAAGGGGGTGAGCCTGGCTCACCGCCAGGTGTTACAGTTCCTGCAGGGGGAGGTGTGAAGCACCTCCACCCAGTACAGGCTTTGTTACTAGCCACAGAGTGACAAAGGCACTCTCCCCATGTGGCCAGCAACATGTCTCGAGTGTGGCAGGCTGCTAAAACCAGTCAGCCTACACGGGTAGTTGGTTAAGGTTTCAGGGGGCCCCTCTAAGGTGCCCTCTGGGGTGTATATTACAATAAAATGTACACTGGCATCAGTGTGCATTTATTGTGCTGAGAAGTTTGATACCAAACTTCCCAGTTTTCAGTGTAGCAATTATGGTGCTGTGGAGTTCGTGTTTGACAGACTCCCAGACCATATACTCTTATGGCTACCCTGCACTTACAATGTCTAAGGTTTTGCTTAGACACTGTAGGGGCACGGTGCTCATGCACTTGGGCCCTCACCTATGGTATAGTGCACCCTGCCTTAGGGCTGTAAGGCCTGCTAGAGGGGTGACTTATCTATACTGCATAGGTAGTGTGAGGTTGGCATGGCACCCTGAGGGGAGTGCCATGTCGACTTACTAGTTTTGTCTCCACCAGCACACACAAGCTGGCAAGCAGTGTGTCTGTGCTGAGTGAGGGGTCCACAGGGTGGTATAAGACATGCTGCATCCCTTAGAGACCTTCCCTGGCATCAGGGCCCTTGGTACCAGGGGTACCAGTTACAAGGGATTTACCTGGATGCCAGGGGGTGCCAATTGTGAAAACAAAAGTACAGGTTAGGGAAAGAACACTGGTGCTGGGGCCTGGTTAGCAGGCCTCAGCACACTTTCAAATCAAAACTTAGCATCAGCAAAGGCAAAAAGTCAGGGGGTAACCATGCCAAGGAGGCATTTCCTTACACACAGATAACAGGGTTTTGTTTTAAGCAGAAGCATGTTATTGCATTTTTAAAAAAAGTAACAGTACTTAAGTGCAATGCTTAAATAGGTTTAGACGTATTTAAACATTGACATCTTTATAAAATAATTGTGAAAAATTCTAAGGGGAGCCCAATGAATTTTATTTTTCAACTGGGGGGACACGGCATTAGAAAGTTTGGAGTCCACTGGTCTAGAGTGAATGCACAAGCAGCCCAACTGTCATCCTGCCCCAAATGTGTCTTCAGCAGACAGGCAGAGGCACATGATGGTTAAGCAAGAAAGTGTCCACTTTCTAAAAGGTCACCAAAATATGTATGTTTAAATTATGAGTTTCGAGACCCCAAACTCCACATCTCTATCTACTCCCAATGGGAAATTACACGTAAAAGTTATTTCAAGGCAATCCCCATGTTACCCTATGGGAGAGATAGGCATTGCAACAGCGAAAAACAAATTTAGCAGTATTTCAGGACATGTTAAACACACCAGTACATGTCCTATCTTTTAAACAGACTTCACCCTGCCCCCTGGGCTCCCTTGGGCCTACTTTAGGAGTGACGTACATGTAGTAAAAGGGAAGGCTTGGGCCTGGCAAGTGGGTGCACTTGCCAGGTCGAAATGGGAGTTTAATACTGCCCACACAGACACTGCAATGATAGTTCTGAGACATGTTTACAGGGCTACTCATGTGGGTGGCACGATCAGTGCTGCAGGCTCACTAGTAACATTTGATCTACGGGCCCTGTGCTCACACAGTGCACTTTACTAGGGACTTACTAGTTAATCAAATATGCCAATCATGCATAAACCAATCACCAATACAATTAGACAGGGAGCACATGCACTTTAGCACTGATCAGCAGTGGTATAATGCCCAGAGTCCTAAAGTCACCAAAAATGTTCACCTCAGGATCAAAAACGGGAAGTCAGAAGCAAAAATAATACTGATAAGTATAACACCATCTCAATAGGGTTATAATCGCTGTGCTCCTGTTCCTTGACACCCCCCCTAAGTACGATCTGGCTCAGATTCCTGGAGACAAAAACATAATCAATTACTATGTCTGAGCCCCCAACCCACAATGGTCAGTGCCTGCCCGGAAAGATTACCCACCAGCTCGGATTTATTACCTAATCCAAAGCATAAAAGGTCCTCTGGGAGCTTCTCCCATCTGAGATCAACACCCTGACTATCTGGTCAATTGACATCCCTAACTTCAAAGGGATCAAACATGGTGGTATTTGTGCCAATTTTGCATTAAAGACCCAAGCTACAGTGACACAGAAGTCATTATAAATAGCATTACATCTCTGTTACAGAATGGATAGAACCGAAAAAAACTGGATTTGGCATCCCAATTCCCAGAATTGGTTGTACAAGTTTACTACAAAGAAGTAAAACTTATTTAGGAGGACAGCCCACACAATCAGGATCCCCTGGTGGTTACTTTCTATTTGATTGGCCACATATATCTTAGCAATATGAATTAAAGTCACCAGCCTCCCCCTAGCATTGTGACCAGGACCACAAACAGCTGGAACAGAAAAGCTGTAACAGCCAACTTCATCTCTGGGAGATTATCTGCCTCCCTTGGTAGACCATTAGTAGGAAACATTCTCACTGGACCATACCAACTTCTCGTCGACCCATCATCTTAAAGACCATGGACTTCAGGAAACTCAGCTTTTTTTTACAGAGTGGCTGAGCACATCTTGATCAGGACCTTGAGTTGCTCCAAGAGGTTATACGAAATATTTTTGGGGCCATTATCATCAAGAACCAAAGTGACCACATAAGAAAACTCAGCTGGGCATCATTAACATTGCCAGGATTTATTTCCCCCTTATTATTTTAATTACAAAACCTTTTAGATTGGTGCTTCCTTTTTGGCTGGCGTCTTTCTTCGCTATATGGCAAATTATTGGAACAGTTTATCACAGCCCCTGGCAAGGAATCATCCTGACTCTCAGAAGCCAGTCTGGCACTTGCCACGGAGCCTTCCATGGAGATAAGGCCCTCCCCTAGAGGCCAGTTTAACTTTCGACATAAGCCACTTTGCCGTTCACTGAGCTCAAGAGAGAGCCTTCTCTCTGCCAGGTCAATTTGTTTTGAAACTACTCCTACTGCTGTGACCAGAAAGGAGTCCAGGGTTGTGCTAAGAGGCTACCTCTGGGGCCCAACTGAATCCTTAGCCCTCAACAGCTTTCTCTTCCCCATCCTAAAAATTGGTGTTGTGTCTATACCCTAAGAAAGACTGAACCTAAGGAAAGTCTCACGCAGCCAAAGCTGTAAGTGGAAAAGACACAATAGGTGTCCCTGCTGCTCTCACTATGCACAGGGCAGGGATGGTCTAATAGTAGTCAAAGTAAGATTAATACAAACAAAGGGCAGGAGGAGGGGCCACTCAACAGCATGTCCTATGATTCAGCAACCAAGAGGGATGACTCAGCCAAGCTTCGACAGGCCTCAGGCGGGTGCAGAGGGGCCCTCTCTTGGCCCAGACACACGCCTGGGTGCGTCCTGCGTATGCCCCATGCCGTGGGGGGCTTGAAGTGCTTATAGGGCATTGCAGCAGTAGTGTCTCTCCTCCTTGGCCACAGAAACCTGGCAGATGAAGTCCAACCCCAGGAGCAATAGGTAAGTATAGTGTGACAGTTTTTGCATCCCCTAATGCGTTATGGGATTTGTAGTATTTATTTGCTTAAATCAGAACAATAAATATGATATACCGGGTACCTCAGCCAGACTACAACCATTGTGTGTAAATAACGTGGTCTATGTTCTCTATCACACTTTACATTGACAATCTTGATGAGATGTCTCACACAATCACAATAGGTTTAGATCTTAAGGTCTCATTTAGAATTTGGCAAAGGGGTTACTCCGTCACAATGGTGACAGATATCCCGTCCACCGAAATATAAATCCCTTAGGATATAAAGGGATTTATATTTTGGCAGACAGGATATCTGTCACCGTTGTGATGGTGAAACCCCTCCGCCAAACTCTAAATCAGGCCCTTGTTCTTTTACTTTAGACGTGTCACTGTCTTCAGTAGAAACAATTATGTGTTGATGTTCAAGCTGGGCCGATTAAGTCAACATAGTCTTGTCACCTGTAATGAACCTTATATATCCTTAAAGAATAAGATAAAAAAAGAATTCATGAGCCTAAACCTTTTCATTTGATTTATAAAAGCAGGTTTTGTCCAGCCATGTTTCTATAAACAGCATAAGCACGAATTAGCAAGTCAAGTTCACATTTTACTTACTTTTTACTTTACACTTAGTGACCATTTTCAGGGTTCCTAAGCAAAATTGTCAGCAAATGTCTGTATTTATGTTTGGGTGATAAGCTGCTGTTTACCCTTTCAGGTAAGTCTTTATTGTATCAAGTTCTACAGTTCGAAAGTGTACATTGTATGCACAACACAAACTACAAAATATATGGAACTATATCTCATTTCAAAGAAATATGAACTTGGTTGTCCAATAATTAAAAATACAAATTTGACATACAATGCAAAAAACGACAGACATATTTTCCAAGATGTTGTAACATTTTTTAAAGCAACCTATAACTTAATTGGGGAAATTGATAGAAATGAAAAGTGTGGGATTTTTCTGGAAAAAAAGTATAAATTCATGTTCTACCATTGTTACATCAGACTGAGAAAGCTGTGCTTCGAATCCCGCGGCCAGCGCTATTAAATGTTAGTGCCCGAATGCCAAGGCTGTGTAACCTTCATTCCACCTCAGACTACTTTAGTCCACTCCCAGACACCCCCTGCTTCTTTATATCACGCTTGTAGGTTCCTCCTGTCTCTCATTATTACATTTTTTCCGTCTTTCTCATCCTACTTTTTTCCCCTTTGTTTGTTTTTCTCTCTCTTGTTTCAGGTGCAGCCTGCGGGAGGGTAAATGGTCGAGGCGGGGTGGGGCGGCGCAGTGCATTACAGGGAGGATTGGAGGGGGACCCCAAAAAATAAAAAAATAAAATAAAGCATACATGCACCCCCGTGCCACTCCATCTGCTCTGCTGTGCTCTGTCACTGCAGGCACAGGCTCCCAGCCTACCCTGTGGCCAATCCTGATGCTGCTGAAAGCAGCGTTAGGATTGGCTAGGAGCTCCCAGCAAGGATGCTAACAGGCAGACTGGGAGTCTGTGCCTGCTCTCTGTAGCCCGGCAACATATTGCTGGGCTGGAGAGACCACAGTGTGCATGTATGTTCGAGCGGCCCAAGACTGCCAGTCAAACATACATGTGCAATGAGGGGGAGTGCTGTGCAGCCCCCTTCTGTTATCATCACGCCTGTGGCCCAGCCCACTTTTATAGTAGAAACTTAATAAATTGAGTTTATTATGTTTTTACTATAAAAGTTTTGCAACTCCTGCAGCTGTCTTGTTCTCTGGAAGTGTCTTATCACGAAAAATAGCTGCCAGTCCCCAAAAATTACTGCCGGAGGCCCAAACTGGCAACCACCAGGCTCAAATTAAGCACTGTTTAACAACACTGTACAAGCACACTTTCTATTACATACCAAATGAGATTGCCTGGCCTTTTATACTTTTCTTTGATGAACTTGGTTGTTAAAAAACACCTTTGCCAAATGAGCTTTAAAATAGGTTGTTTTTATTGTTGAGCTTTCCTACAATAAAGGGAATGCCTCCATTTTCATGTACGTGATTTAGCACAAGCTGCTCCAAACTATCTCATTTTGTATCATATTTTGTAACTGGAATACAAGATGCCTGTGTTTTTAGCGGCATTGTTTCTTTTCAGAACTTTAAATTATTTCTGACGTATTTTCTCATGATTTTACTTTTTAAGCCCTAGCGTTACAACTGCATTTTCCTGGGTGGCTGAGGTCTCATAATTGACTATCTCGAAATATACATCTGTTGAACCTTCTAAAGTGGTGGGGCCATTCTCTTAATTAAGAAGGTGATAGGCCCTTGGTCCTCCTCTATTTAAGCATATTAGTGTCCCACCCACGACAAGCATCAGGTTTTCAAGTTATACTGAAAATTCGAGATACTAGACGTAATTATCAGCAAACTGCAACGAGATTCTCTTTTTTTTAATTCCGAAAGCCTTTTCTACAGCCACGAGTGAGATAATTATTTTTAAAAAAGTCACACTCAGGTTTAAAGGGCTCCCTGAAATGCTTCCATTTGGTCATTTAACCCACCAGGATACTTCCTGGAAAGTCCACAATGGGCCCATTACCTTGATATCAACAAATTACATTTCATCGAATTACATTTCATCTTTTTGTTGTTTGAACATGTCACCAATGTTTTAGATGTTCACAGATACTCACCCGTAGCAGACAAAAGGTGACACACATCGATTTTATAAGTGGGCTAGCACAAATGCAACTATGTATGTTGCATATGTAGCACAAACCTATCTAAAGAGCATTAGCGCACTAAGGTGAGGTTTTCAAGTAGATGGAGGAGTGTGGAACAGCATACACAGACCTCAAGCAAATTTTGTTGTCTCCAAAAATTGGGTTTTTACAAACGTTTATTATTAAAATGTGCAGGAACTCGAAGGAGCTATCACAGAATACCTTTGAGGCCAAAACACTTTTGTCATAAAATAAATTAAAAAGGAATAACTGACTTATTTAGATCGTGCTCGTTGTTCAAACAGTGAATAACGCGCTCATTGACAATCTAATTTCTCAAGAAGCCATAACTAGACCCAGTTTAACTTTAATACCTCAGAATAGTCTCGAAACTGCGTTACGTTAGTCGTCACACAAGTAGTAAACCACATATCCATCAAAAACCTGCTATATAATCATTATTCTTGATTCCTTTCTAGATACTGTACAGATACTACCTCAATCCAGATAATATATGATGCCTTGACTATGAAGATGATGCCTGCATCTTCGTGCTTCTCGATTTCTCAGCAGCATTCATTACTATAGCTCATTATTCCCTGCTTTATATCCTTAATGCCAGAATAGGAGGTAAAAGGAACTGTGCTAAAATCATTTAAATCATTCTTCTTACAAGATCTTCATTTGTAACACTCAAATCCATTGAATTAGGTGCACACCACGAGTTCAAAAACGTTCTATCCTTTCCACCTATAATTTCAACGTTCATATGGAACATCTTACCTTAACACTTTAAGACGGTTAAATTCCTCTACACCAATATGCCGATAATTCCCAGACCCCTCTAACATCACAAACTTAAAAATTTCAGAACAACTTCCCTAAAAAGTAATCTAAATAAAACTGAATTCATTGTTCTCAGCCATAAAAATTCTTCACCACAGTACATAAATGGTTTGACAAAAAACCTGAATGATGATATTGCAAAACAAAGTAAACCAGCCTCCTAACAACTACATCTGCTCAGGAAACTATACCCATCGACCTCTCGCTCCGACTGCAAAAATGTGGCACAGCCACTTATTCACAATCACTTAGATAGCGGAAAAGCTCTCCACGAAGACTTCCCACGTTCTCCACTGCTTTTTTAGAGGTATACTTAATTGTACTGCTAGGATCCCTACAGGTGGTAAAAAAATCGGATCACATCACATCCATCACGAAACACCTCCATTGGCTTGCTCTGGAAGCAAGGATCACATTCTAAATCACATACATAACCCATACATCTAAGCAAATTGTTTCATCCTCGTGTAACTGCATCTCAAGGGTGGAACATGAAAAACAAGGAACATAGACAGACTGAGCCTCAAAATATATAAAAGCAAGAAAAGGAAAACTTTGTAACATGCCTTCTCATGCCTTTCCCTAAGACAATGGAACTCTGTTCTTGAGCACATTAGACTAACTCACTTTTCCTTATGGCTATTTTTTACAACCCCCCTAAGAGGCAGGGGCTTATTTTCCTTGCTTGTTTTAGGCTCTGTGTAACCTTCGCAATGCCACTGCTCTTATTTATACTTCAGAACAATATCAATGATCTGAACTTGGGGTCGCAAGATATGAGCCAAATTGAAAAGAATGAAAAAGGTATTTTCTGGTTCAATGGGAAACACCAATAAACCCAATTGGATATGCTTGAATAAGAACCACGTGGGGGTCTAGAGTCTGAGATACATTGCTTCGTTTAGTATTGTATGTCCCACTACAAATGTTAATAATTCTCTGAATAAGTGCACTGTGGGGAGGAGTGCACTGCAGGCTTTAGAAAGAATGTGAGCCGAGCAGGCTGGGAACAAGGCAGCTGCCAACGATAAACAGTCCAAAGGCAGTGGCTTAAAGCGTACTCACATGAAAGCGATCAGATGCGCGATTCTGGCCCTCAGGATCAAAAGTTCCAGCTGCTGGCTCCGAGATAGCAATATGAAAAAACAACTCCGAGCAATCAAAGAGATTGTTCTGCAAAACAAGAGAGGGACCACAAAAACCGTTACGTTCGGCAACATGAAAGGAATATTTTTCATTTATTTGATAATAGTTAAATAAATGTAACAAGGCAGAACACCCATAAACATGTGGGGGAATTTACCGAAGACACTAAATGAGTGAAACAGTCTCAGTAGATCAATGTGAAAATTCCATAAGGGAAGCAGTGTCCACCAATATGAGCGCAGCTGTCATTGTACATGGTTTTCACTCAGAATTGCCTCATGTCCAACAAATGACCCGACACAAAGGGGGTCATTCCGACCCTGTCGGTAAATACCGCCAGGGCCGGGGACCGCGGGAGCACCGCCAACAGGCTGGCGGTGCTCCCTTGGGCATTCTGATCGCGGCGGTTCGGCCGCGGTCAGAACAGGGAAACCGGCGGTCTCCCGCCGGTTTTCCGCTGCCCTGGGAATCCCATGGGGGATTCCGACCCCCTCACCGCCATCCTGTTCCTGGTGGTTCCGCCCGCCAGGAACAGGATGGCGGTGAGGGGTGTCGTGGGGCCCCTGGGGGCCCCAGCAGTGCCCATGCCAATGGCATGGGCACTGCAGGGGCCCCCGTAAGAGGGCCCCACTTTGTATTTCAGTGTCTGCATTGCAGACACTGAAATACGCGACGGGTGCCACTGCACCCGTCGCACACCCTCCACTCCGCCGGCTCCATTCGGATCCGGCATCCTCATGGAGGGCTGTTTCCCACTGGGCTGGCGGGCGGCCTTTTGGCGGTCGCCCGCCAGCCCAGTGGGAAACCCAGAATGACCGCCGCGGTCTTTTGACCGCGGTACGGTCTTCTGGCGGTTCCCTCCAGGCGGGCGGCTACCGCCGCCCGCCGGGGTCAGAATGACCCCCAAAATCTGGTGTCTTGGCATGAAAGCCATATGCTATATTATGGATTTCTTATGTTTTAATTTTACTTTTGTCCTTTAACACAGTTGAATAAACTATGTGAAATCATATACACTTATTGTAAAACATAGCTATGTGAAACACAGTTCTTCATTGCTCGGAGAGTGGTCGAGTAAGGTGGTTTGGCGTGGGGTGTATTCGACTGGAATAGGGTGGATTAATGTGGGATGGTATGGACTAAGTGGGGTGGATTAAAGTGTATTGTATTGGAGTTTGGTGGTTTGTATTGGAGTGAGGTAGATTGGGTAGGGGTGGATTTGATTGGTGTGGGGCAGATTGTTTTTATTGGAGTGGGGCAGATTGCTTTGGAATGGTGCAGATTGTGTTTGATTAGAGGAGGTGAACTGGATTGAGGCAGATTAGACTGGGGTGGGTTGGGAGGATTGAAGTGGGGTGGGTTGGAATGGACTGGATTGGGGTGGGGTGGACTGCTTTGGGATAAAGTGGGTTGGAATGGGGTGGATAGTAGAAGAGCGGATTTATGTGGGGTGGATTGGAGTGTCCTGCATGATTATGTGTTAAAGCATCATTTCAGATATTACACATAATAAAGAAACACTGTCGCTTTGCAATATTTCAAACAAGTTACTTGTCATCTTCTGAGGACAGTGCCCACGAGCAAAAACAAAAGAAAACATTACTGGAAGGAGAAAAAAGATGACTTGGCAAAATGAACAAAAGCTAGCATTAAAAAATAAAACTTAGCAAATTTGTTTGTCCTGCTGGGCACTTTTTTTCCAGTGACAAGCCTTCTGTTTGTGGGGCACTAGAAGATAAAAAGAACAAAGTAGTACCTTGATCAAATCGGGAGCAGCGGACAGGCACTAATTAAGTTGAATCAATGATGCCTGCTCCATACCGAGGAACGGAAATGAGACCAGGCGTGCCTTGACGAATTTGCAAAGCTGTAACGAAGAGAGCCATGCAAACCAACAAATGGTGAATGACAGGCGGACTCCAAGCCCTTTACTGAACACAATAGAGCCTTGCAAGTGAAAGGCATGAGCTAGCGCATGCACGTGCAGGCTCAACCCTGAAAAATAGAAAGCAATTTACCTTTACACCAAGAACACATAAATGATGAGTACCCATTTGAAGCTCAACAGTACAAAGACAGAGACATGATCTCTGGTCAAGAGCAAAAATATCAGCCTACCAACCTATGGCCCAAGGAACTTGAGGCCCTCCTAACTACATTAAGATAGGTAAGAAACCAAGAGTATCAATGGATTCAGACCAGCACCACATATCAACAAAGCCACTAAGAGCATTTTCTACACAATGAAAACATTGCATTGAATCTCCCCAAAACATTGGATACCAAAAACAGCTACAAGTTATCCTCACATTCATAATCTCCATGCTCAGCTATGCCAAGAGCCTAAACCTTGCCACTCCCAGTTTCATCATATGCAAAATATAACTTCTCAAAAATGGTGACGCAGGACTCCTTCTCCACCTCAGAGAACACATAACTACAATCCTGCAAGCACTCCACTGGCTGCCAGTAGATAGGCAAGCATTGTTAAAGAGCTGTTGTACCACGCACAGAACATCCCAAGGAAAAGGACCACTAAACCTACAAGTTAAATTCAAGCAATACATGCAAAATAGGTCAAGACACCCCAGACCGGGAATATTATTCTACAACACTAACAGTTTTCTAAACATCAAAGTTTCTAATGTATTGTGAAATGAAAAGAAACCAAATTGGATCTCCATAGTTAGGGACTGGTGTGCCTTCGGTATGAAAAGCCTCGAGCCAAAGGTCTAAATAAGTTGCCAACATACTTAGAATTGAAGCTAATCCAGTAGTGATAGCAATCAATTATTTCAATTCAGCTTTAATTACCATGCACCAAATAATCATAGAACGAAATACAATTTTGAGAATTTCATACTACTTTAATGAAGTAGGAGCCCTACAGACTTTTATGTATTTAACCTCGTAAAGACTGCTGCCGAAGGGCATAGCTTGTGTCTTGTCATAATCCTTCATTAGAATGCTCAATTATGCATATTCTTTGAGGATGTTCTGCTTTTCCTACATGCTACATGGGAGAGAGTGGATTGTTCATTGGGATTGATGGTAGGTCAACACAAATAATAAGGACACTTGTAAAAAAAAGTCATCCTTTAATCGT
This sequence comes from Pleurodeles waltl, assembly GCF_031143425.1. Lineage (NCBI taxonomy): Eukaryota > Metazoa > Chordata > Amphibia > Caudata > Salamandridae > Pleurodeles > Pleurodeles waltl. The sequence goes on along the minus strand of NC_090442.1, from coordinate 333,792,331 downwards.
CTTCATGCCAATTTTTCTGACTGATAGCTGATAGTAACTGTCCCTGACTGTGCCCTGAGCTCTGCTTAACAGGCCCAGAGCAAGTGCTCCTAATAAAAGGTATATGGTCAAATGGCACAATGTTATAATTCCAATTGGCAATGACAGACCCTGTAAGTCCTTAATAGATAAGAGGGCAAGTGAGATTCAAGCTAACTATAAGTCCCTAGTATATAATAAGGCAGGGAAGTTTAGAGGTCCAGTAGATTTCCTTCCCTAGGGAGCAAACTGCTGTGTGCTTACTGTCATTCTTAAAGCAGCCCTGCCTTCCAGACTGTCTTTAAAATGTAAAATGTGTGCAAATTCATCTTTCGAATTAAATGCAGTTTCAAAGTGACAATCTAGCTTATTTTAATTTATAAGTCACTCCCAAGGTCTCCCCTAGATGCCCCAGGGGTAGGGTGACATGTAACTACAAGCAGAGACATTTAAAAAGATGTTTTATATGCCCTTGTGAGGGAGAAACTGCACCTTTCATTTTCCCCCACTGTAGAAAGTTGCCTCCTTAGGCTATGATGGAAATAGTTCACAAACCTAAATATTGCTAGGGAAAAGATAAAATCCCATGGAAGGACTCAAATGAATGGTAGCGAAAAATGCAACAATTTGCAATTGCTGAATGTATCAAAACTTATACAGAAAAGCAGTTCTGTGACTTTCTTTGCTGTAAGAAAAATTCCAGCCTGCTAGTGGTCTCTCCTGCTTGGTCACCCCTTATAGGATTATACAAGTGGTTTTGATGAGGCAATAAGTGGCCTGCACTAAGCAGATCTGATGGGGGAGGTAGGCAGATCGTGAAGCCAGGCTGGGAAGGGGGCTGGGTGAATCAAGCTGAGGCTTCAAAAAGGATACCAGTCGGAAAGGAATGAAGCCAGGTCTGCCCTCTCACTCCTGTACCCCCCAGATAGATGGCAGGTTTAGGAAATTAATTTGCAGATGTCCAGAGGGGGAGTTAATGGAAATGAGCTACCCCAGGGGATTGGTTTAGCGAGCTCTTATCCCTCTGGAGTATAATTATCCATCTTGGAATGTTAAAGTGCAGTGCTTTATGGGACAAGACAATGCCACACTTTGGAGGAAGTTGCCATACTTCTGGGTGGCACCATTTGCTCATTGGATAAGGATGCCCACTAACTGCCCCCAAGATTATTGAATAAAAGTGCATTGGAATTCAGATCTGCTGCCTGAAACCACAATAAAAGGACTGCCCTGCTAAAACCTTGGTCTACAACACAGATGCCTGCACTCTTAAGGACTGCACACTGAAAAAACAGCCCAAAGGACTTTGCCTTGCTTCAAAAAGGACTGCACCAACTTCCACAAATGTCCCCAGCCAGCAGTGCATTCAGTGGACTTGCAAGGATTTGGCCAGGTGCATTGTGGAAATAGTCGTCCCAGCGTCCCAAGGAGCATCTCAGAGATGCTGGAACCGTGGATTGGGGTTGTGGATCACTTTCCTGCATCAAGAAACACTTCTGGAAGTAAGTGTAAAAGTGTTACCTTGTGGACGGCTGGGACTCTTGACTGTGTCCCCGTCCAGTGCAACCTATGCATTGAGCGCTATTTTCTTCTAAGCTCTAGTTTTACTTTTAATTCTAAAACATTCATATCTCTGGGTCCCTAAATTGGATTTTTGTCATGCTGGTGTCATTTTAAGGATAAAAAAATTAACTATTGTTAGAAATTGGTGAAGGATTTTTATTGTGTGTTGAGTCTTACTTATTTACCGTATTGGTGTATTTAAATGCTTTACATACCTGTCTTCTCAGTTAATATTGACTGCTTGTTGCCACACAACCAGGGGTTGAGCCAGGGGCTACTTTGTGCAACCTTGACTTGGGACAACTCTTTATTGGTGGTGTATTGCTAGTAGTAGGTATGTACTTACCCCTACCAATACCCAGCCTCTAACAGCACTATTCTTGTTAGGCCCAGAAAAGGTTTCAATCATCTACAGATAGCTATAGATCAAAGCAGGTTAACTTAAGAAAATTTAAAAAGCATTTAGAAGTACCAAAACAGTTAAAAAGTCAAAAACACGACATAATGAAAATCACATTGCAACCTATAAAAATAGAGACTATTTTAATGAAATAAATGACACCAAAACAACAAAACTAAAATAAGGGAACCCCGAGATATGATTTTTTAAAAGTTTGAATTACATTTTCGCATCAAAAAGTACAAAGCATCAACTGCAGGCATCTGGACACACTAAACAGGGTCATAGGTATGGTTTAAGTCCAACCGTAACGGAGTGCATGTCGGACCTGGTAGGACCTGGCCAAAGGGTTACCTTCTGGCTTAGAAATTTTTGAGGAGAAAAGGTGGTCATCAACAAGTTGTTGGCAGGGCAAGATGCAAGCTGTATCCAAATCGGGGATTGATGATGGCTGACTGCTGAACAACTGTGTCCCTATGGGGGTCATCAACAAAGGTGGAAAAGATCTGAGTGGATGAAGTCTGGCCAAAAAGGTCTCAACATTGATCCACTTTAGCGCTGCATCTCTCTTGGTGAAGCCCTCTATGTTCAGACTTAGAAACCTTTCTGGAAGTCAGATGTCCTTCATCAGGACAAACCAACAAGTTGAATCTGACCAGTGATTCAAAGGCTTCGGCACAGTAGCTGTCCTGGTCTCCTGCTAGTTCTTCAGAGTAAAAGTTGGCAAAACGTTTCCAAGTTCCAGTTTGTAGAGTTGTGGGAGAAAGAGTACACTCAAACAATACCAGGGGTTTCCAGAAGCTCAGGGACACCACTTGGGGGTCAGGACTCAAACCAACAGCATCCCCTAGCTGGGATCTGGGCAGGTCCAGTTGAAACCGGTTAGATGGGCCCTCCAAAAAGAGGGCTTCTTGCAGTTTTTGAGTCCCTGTAACTTAAACTGAAGTCAGCCAACAGAACCTTAGAGCCCACTTCTTGGTTCTGGGTACAAATGGGAACAGGTCCAGCCCTTCAGGTTCTCTGCACAAGGTACAGCAGGTGCAGTCGTTCTCCTGTCTTCCACAGGTCCAGCAGTGTCAGCGGGGGGTAATAGAGGGTGCAACATTTAAGCTGGTTGCCAGTTTGTGGGTGGGCGAACCTCCTGGCCACTCTATAACCAGTAGAGTAAAGAAAAACAGTGAATATCCTAACCACTTTTGCAACACTTCCTGTGTGTTTTACTGAAAACAATCCTACAGTACCCCTTTCTACCTAAAACCAAGAATGCTGAAACTTTTCTCTGCTATGCGTTTCCTACTATAGCAATAAGACTCATGACACTATGACTCCCCAGGGAAACTTGGAAACAGATCTTACCCCTTTTGTATTTTTACTCATGCATGCCAAGGCGAGACACAAGAGATGCAAGATACGTTTTCAATACATATTTTGGAACAATCGAATCTGGCATGTAAGGAGTGAGCTGCAATAATTAGGAAGATGAAACAAAGCAAAGTAATCAGCATGACAAACATGGCAAAAAAGATAAATGATCCAACCATGATGTATGTGGTTCTAGATGTTCTAGAGGTTCCTACCTAACACTATGTCTACAATGAGAGCATAGAGGGTGATCCCTTCTGCCTGGCCTGATCTAAGGAATTAGTTCCAACCCCATACCTGGAAACAATGTCAGGAGTTAGTTGGTGATGTTGATGGGAATTCTCTCAGGAGGCTGGTAGATCAGCGACAGGCAAGCCACATGCCTCACAGCATACAATAGTTATGGTTGGAATGCCCTATGTCCCCTCTGGGTCTGTGCACCATTTCTATAATAAACTATACTGTACAGTTCCAGTGCAATGCTGTGTATAGGTGTTAGAAGCTATGTCCTGAATGAGCAACATAAACTAGCATATTGTGTACAGAGATCTGTAGCCTTGGACAGAAAGTAGTGATTACATGTCATGCAAAGGCTAACTAAACAAACAGCCTGTACCTCATTTCCTAGAATAAAATCAAGCCGATAAAAATATGTAAAAATCATAGCTAAAAGCAGCCTTACTTAAATTAATAAAATATGAACTGTAAAACAAAGCTAAAACAGTGGTGACCAACTCAGGTTCTAGAGGTCCTCACAGCACCTCCTTTGTGCAGAGCTCCTGTGCCCACTTGAGAGGTGTAGCCCAGGAAATGAGCAAACCCTCCCTTGTGATCACTCAAAACCGGTTCTGGCAGCAGTTCCTCTCCCACTGTGAGTGGCGCCTAGCTGGCTAGAAGGACAATAGAGGGAGCAGGCCCAGGTGTGAGCTAAATCTGCCAATGGCAATGTAGGTATCCTTTGACATTAATTAATTTCCTGTGCACATTTAGCTCTGGTAGGAAAATGACAACTTTCTAAAGGTGTCATTTTTCAAAATATTAATATAAAATATGAATCGACCATTAAGTCGGACTTTAAATTTTATTAAAATAAGCACTTAGATCATTTTATTACCAACTCCCAAACTACATGATAACTACTAATCTGGGTAGACCTCTGGTTACGGTGACCTTGAATCTCAGTGTTCTGGTGCCCCTGATGTGTTTTCTGTAGGAACTGCTTGACACCGGGCACTTCATATAGGTGATAAACTCGCCTTGGGGAGAATTTGTGAAAGACTACTTTTACTGTCCGAAGGAAGAGTTCATGGAAGGGTGTTCTGCAAAATACATCCTTTTTTGGAAAAGACTAAATGCATATTGCTCCACAGTCACAGCTGTGATGGATGTCTCTGCTCTCGTTAAAAAATGAGAATGACGCTTTGCTTAAAAAATAGAAAGTTTAATAGTTGGAAAACGTCTTTGCTTTGTTGCTCCACGAACCCAGAGGACTTTTAGAAACACTAGTTACTTCTATAAGGCATATGCTGTATCATGGGTTACCTTAATTTAATCGAAGTTCCACACCTTTGCAATGAATCACTTGCAGAATCTGCTCATTTCCCAACCTTTTGTCTCCAAAAACGTTGAAAGACCCAGTTTGACTCTACTATCATTGATTAAGTTTGTGGCTGTTGCCCTGGTATGTGAGAAAAAAGTCACTATTAATTTAAATAGGATTACCATTTTCACTGCTGGTCAGATTCAATATTCATATTGGCAGGAAATCCCACTAACATCTGCACCCTTTTAATTCTAAAGGCTGATAACGTTATCTCTGCTTGTCTCTGTCCTCTGATGCTGGCGTCACCACTGTTGGGCTGACTCTAGGAGTGAATCTCGCAAAGTTGATGAATACTTTTCAATAAGCATTAGCAAAGCCAATAAATTTCACTTTTACATGTAATGCTTTGCCTATGCTTGACAGTACGTACACTCACACACACACACACACACACCACGCTACCTGGTGGCCATCTTGGAATTATTTTTTTAAAGCCCAAGAACCATCATCATAGTGTGGTAACATGCACACTGTAATCACATATACTCTCATTTGCAAGGCCACCGTGAGATGTGCGAGTTACATATTTGTCACTTGCAAAGTCTACCATCTATCACTTTTATTACCAAAGCTTTTTGTATAAGGCCATAGCTGTAGTGCCTTGAAAGTCCATGTCTCGGTCTAAGATAGCAAACTACCCCACTTTGAAGCCTTTTTCTGAATAGTAGATCACATCTTCCTTGCGCCAGAGGTTTTCCACATGTTTTTAGCATACACCATTAATCAGAATGAGAATTTCACAAATACTACAAATTCAAAGGGAAATGGTTTGCAGACTTTTCTCCCAAATTTATTATGAGAAACCACTAACCTTAAATGTATTTTTGTCTTAGGCAGTCATACATAATTGTGACTCTCGGGGGATGGAAAAAAGGTCAGTGGAATCTGGCACGAACAGGAGCACAAGGCTGCTAACTGCAAAGTATTCACTCACTTCCTGTATTTGCAGTGATGTTGCAGATTAAAGTTGGTGGAGTTATACTTAAGTCCTCACTTGGTGTTTAATCCTTGCTTGGCAATGAGTCCTTTGTTATATAGGAGCACTACTTTCCATAACAGTTCACACCTTTTTGAGTCCCTCACATTTATTGCTTTTCTCCTTCTCTGTGCCATCGGTTCCCCAGTTAGTCCTCCCTTGCATTTACCTTCTCTTTGTCTTCCACCAGTGCTTAATTTGTGCTTCTTGTTTCCGATGCGGAGCACCAGCACTTATTTATGAGGGCCGGCGCTTATTTTTCTGATTTAAGCATTTACTGTGAGTAAAAGACACATATGGGAAAGATGGAGAAAGAGAAAAACAGAAAAGCGTCAGAAAGGGGAAAAGCAGTATGCTGCTAGAGTGAGCTGAAGGGGCAGGGAGTGGCTGTAAGTGGATTAATGAGGCCCGAGACGGCTTCGGGTTTACGTTGTCTCGGTATTCCGTGCTCGCACATTTTATTGCAGGAGCCCTCTGTTTAAGAGAAGAGCTTTGAGCACCGGCACGTTTTTATTTACAAATTAAGCACTGTCTTCCCCCCTTTAGTAGTTGCTGTTTGGTGCTATGGGGCCTTGGTTGTATTCTTGGTCAGCTCATGGGTCATTAAAGCACCACCTGCTTCTGAAACAAGTAATCTCGGTAGAATGCTTTGTATAACCTGTTGACGTTCCATATACTCACCTCCTTTTCTCTGCCTTCCAACCGATTCAGAAGAACCTACCCATGACAACATCAAGAGTGGTGTCATCCCTTAAGTCATGATGGAGAGTGAGCTCCAGTATGGTGTTTCTTAGTGTAGGGCATGTGCAGGTGAGTGTTCCACCATAGGAAAGCTGGGCAAGGAAGGTATGGGAAATCAAGCACATGTTCTAATAGAGGTATGCACCTTGGGTCATCCCTAGGGTATTAGAATAAACAGCCTCATCTTCAGTGCTGGCCTACATGCACCGGACCTGGAACCTCCAACTGCCTGCATTTGATCTGACTCAACCAAAATTACACATCCTGGGCCTTGTACACTTAAAATATCTCACGGATTGCCTGGGATCCATACCTCCGGCACCCGACACCCACCCATCTGCCTGATCCTCCTTCTCTTGCAGCCGATGCCTGACAAAGTCTCTACGTCCAGCAGGCTAGCATACTGCTGTTCCACAACCCTTCCCACCATTCCCTTGGCATCATGGGTGGTGAAATCAATGACCCTGCAAGATAAAAAAAAGCCTGACTGCTGTGGGGCTGGGAAACATACCCGAATAGAAGCAGGAAAAAACTTAGCTGCCTCCATCACCGCACCATTCAAAAAAGAGCTGGGCCATGACTCAAGGCAGGTCACGAGTGTGAATGTCAAGGTCAACCCAGTCTACCATCTTTGAGAGATGGGTAAGTAACATTTACAGCGTATAGGAATATCCAGAGGGTGGCACCGCTAGAAGAAATGGGCACACCCAATGTTGAAAGTAGGCAGCCCCTGCAGTAGACTCCAATCCTAATAACAACTGTTGGGCACCAGTATGTTTTTATACATATTAAGTCAGCACTGATTTAATCTCCAGGTGGGAGAACTCCAAGGAATCTTAAAATGGTTCAAGCGGATGATGTTTATGAACCCGTTTTCTCTCAACCGCAATCAAGGAGTACTGTTGTTTGAAGGAATGGACATGATGAACTCCTAGCAATGTTTATTCGTCAGTGTACTTTAAACAATGTTTGTTTGTCACAAAGGCTTAGACATGACTGGAAACTCTGTTTCTGCATGTTGTCATTCAGCCAGCACAAAACCCACAAACGATTTAGGCCCGCTGATCAAATGGTTTGGGCCTTTATTCTCCTTACACTATTAAAAGTTTTTGGTGCACACATCACAAAACAATTCTCATTTAGGCACACAGTGAAATAGAGCCAGAAGAAAAAGCAGAGACACGGCATAGCCGATTACATTATGACTTCGACTGCTTTTCCGAATGGACTCATGGCCATCAGATTCAGATCTCTAGAAGAAGCAAGGTCTAAAGTTTGGCAGTCAATACAGTGAATATATACCTTTCTTTTGCCATTTCTATTCAGAAGAGGACAACACCATTACCATCACAGCCCTGCAAGGGACCACCAAACTTTAAGGGGACCCATATTCAGCCCAAGTTTGGCCACTGGCTGCTTCCCTTCTCAACTTCATGTTTTCTAGTGGACCTCACACTGCCAGGGTTTCATTATATCCTTTCACTACAATGCATTACACTCTCTATTTATTTATCCACCATTCCCTAAGAGATTTTGAAAAGCTTTGGTCTCACACTCTGTTACATGAACTAAGGCGTTGGCTTAGTTTTACAAGCTTTGGCCTTGCCATCCAGGTAGGCCTGAACTTGGTTACGTTTACTGATGCTTGAGCGTGACGATACAGGTTGTTGTAGCACCACACAATCCCCCTCAAAATACATTTTGATGTAGTGTCCATGTTTTTGGGTTACTAACACTTTGTTAGAAAGGGGATAAGGATGTAGTGGTAATTTAGACTCAGTTTAATTCTTTAGAATATCACACACAAGTACTGCACTAAGAAAAGACACTTTGGGCCTGAATGAGATCTTGGTGGATGAGTTACCCCATCACAACAGTGTTTTGGTGGACAGGATATCCATCGTTGTTGTGAGGCAGCTCATCAACAAAGATCTTAATCAGGCCATTTATGCTTAAAAGTGTTTATTTAAACAGTCTCATCCTGTTGCCAGACAGAATAATATTAAAACAGCACTGATTCATGACACTAACAATATAAATAGTATGAACAATTCTAACATTGTTGGAATGTCTTTCGGCAACCTAACACCCTAAAGACTACTTCTATGCGCTATACTATTAGAGCATGGATAGTCTTAACTTGCATTTAGAGTTCTTGGTATTCAGCACGCTGGATTACAGCAAGAAGCTGTAATTTTCAGAAGGACTTGAGAGAGAATTTCCTCAAAAGGAATGCAAACAGCTGGTCTCAAATCACACCCTTTCACAATTGGCTCACTATCCGCTCTCAGCATAGGAACTGATGCTGCAGCAGTACCTCAGTCGGCGGTGTCTGTCAGGATCTCTGGCAGGATCTTATGCGGTAATCTGAGGTGAAGGACCTCTTTGCCTCAGTGGATATTTCACAGGATTTTTATGGTATTGGCCTTTGACCTTTACCTTACATAGAATATTTTGGGGAATTTCCGTTACATTTCAAACATAACCTGTATGCATCAATATGATTACCTCAAGATGAATCAGTATATACCACTATGGCATAAGTATGTCCATTCAGACTACATTGTGTATGTTGTATTTGATATCTGCCCTTGAAATATAGATAACAGTGAATTTGTCCCAGACTGACATTGCATAAGTTGTTATGTCAAGGTCGTTTCTGGATGATTTGACACTTTCACAGGTTCTTTGAAACATAAGCACAGACACTATTTTAGTCAAAGGTAGGCAGGCTAATGATTGAGCAGAAAACGGTGTCTTGGCCTGCACAAAATGGAGTCTAGCCTTGGGCTCTTGAAGACCAGCCTTGAACCCTGCAATTAGCCATGTAGCAAGCATTATAAACGTGCAATATAAATCAATAAATAAATAAAAATATAAATTAAAAACCAAAGAATGGAGTATGAGTATGTTTCCCCTCTCACCAAATGCAAGGTGAATTATGACTTTTACTTGTGTTGTAGCCATTGCATCTGCGGTAATGGCAGATCCCCATAAAGGGTGTGCCTGTAGGTTTGCATTTTTGCACTTTCAAAAACCCCTGTGCACACACGGTGAAGATCACTTAAGAACAATAAGAAGAGCCTGCCAAAGGTAGCTACAATTAAGGCTTAACCATTGAGCTAATCTGAGAGTTCAAGTTTAGTTCCAAAAGAAAATCCCAAAGAAATCATTTTTGTTTTAAACAAAACATTTTAATTTATTAGGGTTTGTGATTTAGATACAATAACCAAAACTATTCCACAGTCTCAAAGTTCCAGTAAATGTTTGGCTACAGTGCACAAATGAATATTAGGCGATCTGGCAGCAGCCTCGGGGTTGCATTCTCACAAGGTTTAAGCAGGTTACTGTGTCGTTGTATTTCCTTTCTGAAGTGATGGGGCATGCCAGATGCAGAGGAGAGGCTAGCTGCAGTCCGGTGAAGGTATGATCGGAAGGGGTCTCAAATATCCTTGGGCTGAGCAGAGAAAGGTGTATTTCCTTAGAATACTGCTCAGCCATATCATTACAGAAGGCAACATCCTGGAGCCATGGGTTGGTTGTGGATTACCTAATTTTAATTCAGCCAATAGTTATAGAAATCAGAGATTTGTAATTGCTTGTGTCAGACTTTGGGTGGCAGATCAATGGAGGTGGACCAGAGAGATATGATGGTTTTTCAGATATGTCTGAGAGTGCAATTCAAGTACAAATAACATGGGAAAGTTAGGGTGAACGTCAAAGAGTGCAGGCAAGTTAAGGGTGGGTTTTGTTAGATAGGCTGGCATAAATTTATTTTTAGAAATGAATTTAAGGCAGGACTTTTTTGACTTAACTTAGATGTAGTTGTGTCAAAGTAAATACAAATGGCCTTTCATAATTATAAGTGGAACATGCAGAAAACATAGTTGAAATAGGCACAGTGATAGAAGCCGGCTTAAGGTACGGGTATCAGATTTGATTCTGATGCCTAGCCAAATCCCATCTGTCTAGTAAAGAGTGAGTAGCCTTCCTTCTCTCATGTGACCCAGTCTACTGTCCTACACTAGGAGAGGTGGTGAGAGGTCTGTGCTTCTGTAGTTCTACAAGGTGTGTGATATCCACACCTTTAGTTGTAGTTGGAAGGTGGCACTGGGTCCAATGAAGTAAGAAGTAGGGCAGAGTGGCAGTGCAATGTAAAGATATTCCTCGGGAGAATAGCATTTGTTTCAGGCAGGCCTGACTGGCAGCCAATTGAATACAAACAAAGAAGGGCTAATATGTCGGGAGCGTTTAGAGAAAAGTTGGTCCTGTGTACGGTACTCCCATCATAATACCAAAAAAACAAAAGTACAACCAGCCTGTATTTTTCTTAACAATGGAATCAACTGAGAAACGTTTCGCATTATATGAAAATGTAAATAGGTAAACGCAAGGATTTTTTTTTCAAGTAGGATATGTTGCAATTATAATCAAATCAAGCTAGTTTAATTCAGTTCAGTGCACACAGGCACTGATGTCATCGGATGTGTATGTTCTGAGTTAAGATGATCTTGAGTTCAGAGGTTCTTGTTTATTATGTCTGAGTACAAAAGTGAATTCTATACTTCTTGCGGTAGGTCTACTGAAACATAGTTCAACAAAATCTTATGAGATAGTATTAAAAATGAGAGGATACTATAGATAGAAATATATTTGCGTAGCTCTTAAAAGAAGGTAAAAAACACAGAAGGCACAACCAATCAGCTAGGAAATACCATTGCATTTCATGTCTGAAACACCGAACTGAAAAATATTTATTTTGACAGTAGTGATTAATCAATCTATATTATAATGTTTCGTCAACAACATCGGACACACCGTATTACTTTCATTTCTTCTCTGTATACTACGAACAAACAACCAAAATGACTGCATTTATATCTCTGTTTTTAATGTCAATTACATGGATGCAGCTTAGGGGCTGCACGAATGCACTAAAAAGTGACAGTACAGAAGTGTAAATATGGTGTGGGCAACTAGGTTCTGTGGAAAACGGGGAGACTGCCAAGGAAATCTCAAGGAAACTGAGACAGAGGGACTTAATTAGAGCTTGGCAGATGGAATACTCCGTCAAAATTGAGTATATGTTTTGTAGGCTATAATCCACTTGCAATATGGTGGGTGGGGCAGCCTCATCTTTGTGATGGAATATCCCATCTGAGACAGAAAGTGGCAGAGCTTCTCCTGCTATGCTATTACTACATTCAAAGTGCTGCCTCAATACATTGTTTAACCCTAAATGTCACAGTCTTACTGCAGAGAAAATTGCTGTCTAATTCATTACTGAGAATTGACTTTCTTCTGCTGGTAGATAAAAAATTGTATGCTTTATGTTGAGTTGTATTCCCTTCTACATTTGTACTCAACACAACCAAGGCAGCCCGGCTCCTGCCAAAGGATATATCCGTAGTTCTGAGGAACAGCGTGAGCTCAGACATGCTCTTGAGACACCGGTGAAGGGTGAGATCTAGATTGCTACTTTTTTCAGATTTATTGGAAGTATCTCTGCTGAACACATGTGGTCATCTGTGGCTTTGACGTCATTTTGAATAAAGGTCATCTTTCCCCACAGCTATGCTTGGTTCTGAACCTCATTAGATGAGGCAGAGGAGTTCCCCTTTCTTTCTAGGTGATCAGCTCTTCAAGGGGAAATGCAGGTGCCTTTGACAATCAATGGATGCAAGAGATTTGCTTGTAACTGTTTCCTTTGGTACAGGGGGATTACAATAGTGTGGCTTAGAATCATGACACTGCTGTGCAAGGCAGCTGCTGTTTTATCCAGCGTCGCCCGTCTTACAAGGGTGTACTACAACAAATAATGGGGCGAGAGGTGCACGGCGTCTCCATTCTTGGGTGGCTGGTCTGACCTGCAGGCAGGGAACCCTGTCAGAGGGTGAGATGTTCCGTGTTGAAGACCATGCTTTGATTACACGGACAACACACAGTATGTGGAACATCCATTCACCATTGAACTGCAGTGTCATGTTGTACCTCTTCATCAGACGGCGTTTCAAGGAACACTGCTGCACACTTGTTCCCTTAAGTTACTTCAAGGACAGAAGCACCTGCTGATAGCCTACAAAAGGGGATTGACACAGTGGCACAAACAGAGCTGAGCTCCTCCCAGGTAGACATTTCTCACTCTTTAGAAACAGTCACAGAAGGGAAGGCACCACGGGCTTTTAACACAATTTCTCTGTAGTAAAATAAAATTCAAGCACGAATTGACTGATTCTTCAAGCACGAGTGTGTCTCATGGCATTAACATGATAAGTTTATGCTAAAGTATTTGTATATTTCAGAGTTGCATTTCTAGCAATGCCTGCTGAGTTCTAAATATGAGCAGACAAAGTTATTTTTGTGCGTACTTGCTTCCCGTCAGCTGAAAGGAGGTCTTGCGCTGACATCCTGACTCCATCAACCAGCAGGTCCTGCTGACATTCAACTCTCGATTACTTCCTTTGCAGTGAAGGCAGTTCTTCCACTCTGTCTGCAAGTCTGCTCGATTAGCCTTTCTCTCTAAATACTAAGAGAATTTATAGAGCCACTTCAGCATAATTACCGGCATCTCCAATTCCTTGACATAAAGCCATACTAACTCTGAATTAAATATCTGCAATCATTCAACCAAATTGCAACGTTTTCCTAAAAAAATGGTGGCTTGGTTGTATTTTGCAAAATTATTTGAATGGGCAATGGAAAATTGTGACCAATTCAAGCACAAGCTCCGTAACAACTGAAAACTGCTTCTAAATCATACTTTAAAAAACGAATAGTAGCTGATAAAGAAATGTGGTTGGGTAAATTGTACTGTATTTTCGAGTGGAGGAATTCCGTAGCCCGGCGACACAGACTTCCCACACCAAATACCTATAGGTTGTTGTGTATTACAGTGTTCCTCAAAGGGAGGTAATCCTAAATATTACTCCAATAAATTGGTTCAAAATTAAAAGACGCTGTTCTCCATTTTCTATCCTCCATCCAGTGTATTTCTAACACTTACATCTTTCACAAACTTCAAACAGCCAACATATGCTTCGAGGTCAAAACATCTTTTGCAAGGCCTCATACTATGTAGGTGTTATGTGACTAAGATGTAGCCCATCTGCTTTGATCTCAATAGAACTAATCAAAGGCCCCAGTAAGTGCTCTGTAAACTGTGCTGGATGTTTGGAGTTTGTGAGGAATCTAAGTTTACTTCCTACTGAGGAAGACTGAAATGTAGTTGGGCGACTCATTGTCTGGAGGCAACATGATCATAAGATTTGATGGGAATTTGGAAATATATGTATGCGGACCGATAGAGTTGCTTCTCCAAAAATAGGCCAATATTTGCCTGATATTCTACATATTCTCGAGCATTCCCCATCATGAGTTGTAATTTTCTAGCTTGGAAATATTTTTCTAAGTAAGTTATGCCACTGTTTACATCTTATCGAAGTTAACTATCCTAATTTATGCATTCCATCTTGTAACTATGGAGTACAACTAGAGACCAGTAGTTTGAATTGGAGAATGGGCATTTATACAGTGCTAACATGCCACACTTATTACCAGGGGCGGCCCCTCCATGAGAGCTGAGCACCTTTGCCCTGCAAAAAAAAAAAAAAAAAAAAAAAATGCCCCCAGAACTGAAAAATAAAATGGTCATAAAATGTATTTATTACCATTTCTTTTTTCAGCATCCCCTCCTAAACCGAGTGTCAGGACGGGGCGGGCCATTGCTGCTAGGGAGCTGTGCACTTTAGTTCAAAGTGCGCATGTCCCTTTGGCCAGATGACTTGCAACGGTCAGCCTGACATGCACACTTTAAACTACTCTAACCTAGCTGCCTTAAGACAGGAGTGACAAGAGGAGGACACCATGAGGAGGACACTGTCAGGCAAGTGTCTTTGTTCAAAATTATTATTATTGTACCCCCACCGCCTGCTGCCATAAATATAAGCCAGCCGTCATTGCTCATCACTCATGAAAAAAATTGTCTTCAAGCACTGTGGTGCCTTTTTACAATTTTTAGAAACTAAAATAATATCCATTTAATATCAATCAGAACATGAAACACTTGATTAACTGATCAAAATGTCAATGTGCAAACAGAGACTATACAAGTTTTTCTTTAAGTGACATGTGCATTCAAACAGTTAGGGAACTAGAGGTGTAGAGGTGTAAAAATATCTGGATTTAAACATTATAAGCCAAACTCATGTTAGGAATCTGGGGTGACAGCTTCACCACTGGACATATATGCAGAGTTGCAGGTAAAATAACAGGCATTGTCAAACCAATAGGCCTTGTCTATGCAAGAGCTACTGGCTTTGCCAATGTGTTTTAGCCATGTTCCACACAAACATGGCTGCTGTTCAGCATTGCTAAAATTGAGTGGCATAGAGGAGAGTGGTGTCAGAGTGAAATGGTGAAGAGAGGATTATTATGTTGTAGAGAGAAGTGGCATAGAGTGTCTTGTATTGGAGTGGCATAGTGTGAAGCTGCATAGAGTGGCATACACTGTATTGGCATGGAGTGGAGTGAACTGGTGTAGAGTGCATTGGCATAGAGTAAAGTGGTGCCGAGTGGAGTGGGGTAGAATTGAGAGATGCAGAGGGCAGTGGTGCAGTGAAGCGTCAAATGGCATAAAGTGCTGTGGTGTAGAGTGCACAGTACAGTGGAATGGCATAGAGTATAGTGGTGCAGAATGGTGCAGAGTACACTACTGTATAGTGCCGCAGAGTGCAGTGGCATAGAGTAGAGCAGTGCAGAGTACAGTGGCGTAGAGTTCAGTGGTAGAGTGCTGTGTTGTAGAGTAAAGTGGCAGAGTGCAGTGGAGTGGCATAGAGAGCAGTGGTGTTGAGTACAGTGACACAAAGTACACTGCAGTGGCAGAGAGTGCAGTGACATACAGTGCAGTTGTGTAGAGTGCATTGGCGTAGAGTGAAGTGGTTAAAAATAGAGTGGCATAGAATGCAGTGGCATAGACTGGAGTGGTTCAGAGTGAAGTAAAGTGGAGTGGTGCACAGTAGATTGGTTCAGAGTAGAGTGAAGTGGTGTAGCATGGAGTGGTACAGGCTAGAGTGCAGTTGCCTAGTGTGGAATAGCGTGTAATGGCATAGGATAAAGTGGTGTAGTGTGCATTGGCATTGTGTGTATTGGCATAGATTGCGGAGTACAGTGTTACAGAGTGGCATAGAGTACAGAGTGGGGTTGTGTAGTGTAGATTGGTATGGCCTACACTGGAGTGGTGTAGAGTGCAGTGGCGAAGAGTGTAATAGTGTAAGGTGGAAAAGAGTGCATTGACAGAGTAGAGTGGTACAGGGTACAGTAGAGAGGTGTAGTGTGGAGTGGAGTAGAATGCAGTGGTGTAGAGTGGAGTGGTGAAGCATGCAGTGGCATGAAGGGGTGTGAAGTTGAGTGGTGCAGAGTAGAGTGCAGTGGTGTGGAGTGGTGCAGAGTAGAGTGTAGTGGCGTAGAGTGGAGTATTAAGGGTGTGGCAGCACATTGTCATTAGAAACAGCACATTTCCAATTGACATGATCATTACATTTCGACAGACATACAGTTTTATAAATAAAACTATGAAGTGCACAGACCAAAATGTGTGGAAATTGCATCACCTAGCATAATGATTTGTTTTGATCATATTAAAATATTTGTTTCCAACACACTTCAGAAATAACAAAAACTGTGCTTCATTTGTGTTCCTAATTCTGATATATTCTAAAATACTTACACTGTTAATATAATGTTTTGTGCTAGAAAAACCTATTTCCTACCTCTAGTGTCCAGCAAGATTGTCACATAAATCCTCTCACTTTGAAGTCAGATTAAGAAAAGTAAACAAGCACCCATTTGACCTCGGTCTCTGAATACACACTAAATGTCACTAAATTCAGAACATGATTTACAGGCATGTTTAAAGAAAGGGAGCACTCAGAAGAATACTGTAAATTTAGTTTCAGCTAGGGAGGGTCTGAATTCAAGCTGGATGGCCTAAAACAAATAAAGCTAGCAAATGGAAAGGAAGAAAATGTAATTTGCAAAGGTAATGGCAAGCGATGGGCAGAATGCATTACTACGTCAGCTTTCTGAATGGACTCAAGATGCCTTCAGCAAACCAGACAGCTCAACCTAAAAAGGGTTATTTAAGGACACTGCTGAAGGGTCAAGACAAATCATTTTGTTCTGAATGTTGTAAACAACTCTTTAGTATCAATTTGATATGTAGCTCTTTGTCAAATCACACACTTTGAAGTAAACAGAAACTGCACCTTTCACATACATCCAAATAGCCACATAATAATTTTGTTTTTTTACAAATAAAGAGTGCTTTTCCCAGTGAAGCTTTTTAATACATATTGATACTGGTAACGTTCCCTGGAACAATGCCTATTATCAATTTATTAGAATGGAAGACAATTGCGTAGTTTTAAATGCTCATTTATAGTAATATAGATTTCATATTGTCTAGACATATAATTCTATAGACCTACATTTTGAGTTTATGATACTATTCGACAGAATATTTATCTCTATTTACCTATACAAATTATTGGAAGGTTTTGTTCATGTGTTCCTTTTAGTAACCTTGAAGGAGAAAAATGATGCAAATGCAGCGCTAAAAAACTATAAATATGGGGCCATATTTATACTCCGTTTGCGCCGGAATTGCGTCGTTTTTTTTTACGCAATTTCGACGCACAACTAACTCCATATTTATACTTTGGCGTTAGACGCGTCTAGCGCCAAAGTCCATGGAGTTTGCGTCATTTTTTAGCGTGGACACCTACTTTGCGTTAATGAGATGCAAGGTAGGCGTTCACGTCTAAAAAATCGACTCCGAGGCATGTGCGTCGGATTTATACTCCTGGGCAAAATTCACGCCCGGGAGTGGGCGGGTCAAAAAAAATGACGTACGCCCGCTTTTGCGCCGTTTTTTAGCGCCTGCAAAAGGCGGGCGTGAAGGGACCTGTGGGCTCTGAAGGAGCCCAGAGGTGCCCTCCCATGCCCCCAGGGACACCCCCTGTCACCCTTGCCCACCCCAGGAGGACACCCAAGGCTGGAGGGACCCATCCCAGGGACATTAAGGTAAGTTCAGGTAAGTGTTTTTTTTCATTTTTTTTTGTGGCATAGGGGTGCCAGATTTGTGCCCCCCTACATGCCACTATGCCCAATGACCATGCCCAGGGGACATAAGTCCCCTGGGCATGGTCATTGGGCAAGGGGGCATGACTCCTGTCTTTGCTAAGACAGGAGTCATTTCTATGGGGGTTGGGAGTCGAAAAAAATGGCGCAAATCGGGTTGAGGCGAAAAAATTGCCTCAACCTGACTTGCCCCATTTCTTGACGCCCAAGCCCCATATCCCCCTACGCCGGCGCTGCCTGGTGTACGTCGTTTTTTTACACGCACACCAGGCAGCGCCGGCGGCTAACGCCGGCTAACGTTATTGATTAAATACGGCGCCCGCATGGGCGCTAATTTTTTTGACGCAAAACTGCGTTAGCGCAGTTTTGCGTCAAAATTTATAAATATGGCCCATGGACTTAAGTGTAGCCAATGTACATAATGCCTGACTGTTCTGAAAAAGTTCAATAGATTATTATTTACTCTGCTGAGTGAACTGCTGGGGCCACATCATACAATTTGCAAGGTTGCACGTGAGGAACAAATGTTCTTTTGCATACTTTTGCTGTTTATGCAAACGGAGGAAACATATTTTGCTTCAGCGCATATCACATATAAAAAGAATTGCACTGGGGCAGGAAAACTGATTATGAATAAGCTTTGCTCGAAATACAAAGCAATCAATTGTTTGTGCAGCAATAATAAAAAGATTGAGAGCAAACTGGTTTTGGCCCTAATGCAATTTGATATTCCCCGTTTTAAGAGTGGAAACATATATTTGCTCGATTTACTTTTCACACTGGTGCAAAGATGCTTAAGTGTCTTTCAGGCTTGTAGCACAACTCTTCACTCATTTTCTAGAATGCAAGCTACAAAAATACGTCAAGGATGCGTTTACTCGATTTTGCACCAGTGCGCATTTTATGGACTATGGCCCGTATACAGGGGCACAGCAGAAGCCAATTGTAGGTTTTCTGATGATGGCAATCGAAAATCACAAAGAAGCAAAACTGAAATATGTCAAATAAATTGCTATTGAGCATTAAAACAAAAGAACTGTTTGAATTTCTTCAGAAATATTTTTTTTGTAACCTGGAGCACAGTCAAATGTTCCCTTATCTGATTTTTTTTCTAAAAACGGCAACCGCTATTTTTCCCAAATAAACAAAATGATGTGTTTAGTTTAAAGAAACTCCTGGGAGAAAGGGCTTAGTCCATTCTGCATGACCTTTCCTCATCACACCAAGCCAGATCAATCTGTATAGAAGTGTAAAATAAAAGTGAGCAAAGATGAATGTGAGGAAAGCAACTGGAAACTCCCCAATGAAGACAAAAACAGTTATCGAATATTTAAAACTGAAAAAATACTAAGTATCATAGCTTATGTGAGTTATAGCAGAAATGTTAACCTTAATAAACAGAGTTTTGAATTTATTTTAACTGTTTGGGTTCGATTTACAAAGCAAATTTGCTCATTAAAAAAAGTCCTCCTAAGAAGATGTGAGCTATAGCTTTTCTGGAGTACTCACATTCACAAGCATGCATCTTTAATACCCTTATTATTTTATTTATTTCTCTCCACGATGGAATTTCTCCCCTCAAAGAAACCGCTTTCCCCACACCGCCACACACTATTGCCTTTGAAATTAATAAAGTTATACTCGTAAATTAATTTAGGTACCTACTGCAACTTAGATGCTCAAATTAGTTTGTAGTCACATCGTAAGGATTACTCAAATAATGTAGTGAAAATTCAGGTGTTAAAGTGGTCCATTTACATGGTAGTACGGTTCTGAGGGGAAGGAAGAGCTGTATTAGTGGCTGGTAGTGCATTGCTATTGGTTTAGTGAACTGTCAAATGGTAATGTAGTGGTCTTGTTGGGGTCTTACCAAAGAGGTGGACAATGGTGGTGTGGCAGTGTTGAGTTGATGTGTGGTGGCCTGGTATGTTAATGGGATGGCTGTGAATGGTAATGCAGTGGTGCAATATGGTAGTGCACTGAGGAGGTAGGTCGGTTCTGGGAGTGGAAATGTGGTGATGCTTAGTGCTACTTTGGTGGTGGGGTGATAGTGCAATATTAGGAGTGAGGATGTAAAGATGTTGGAAAGGGCAGTGCTAGGCCATGGTAGACTGGTGCCAGGGGGTGGTAGATCAGTGGTGTGGGGATGATAACTGCTTTGGTGAGTAGCAATTGCTGAAAGCTAATACAATGGGCCATCAGGAATATCATGATAAGATGGTGTTAGGATGGAACTGTGGTTATAGTGCAGTGGTATTAGTCTGGTGGAGCAGAAGTGTGCACTAAGTATATTGTGCTAATAATGGTGCAATGTGGGAGGAGTGGAGTGTTCAGGGCTGAAGTGAGGTGGTGGTCTATATTTGTGATATTTGGGGTTTTTGGCAGAAATATGCACATGTGGTAGTGCACTGGCAATACCGTGCAATGGTGTGCATTTATCATGGTGTGGGAGAGTGCAGTCATGTGAAATGATAAGTCAGTGCAGTTTTGTAGGTGTTTTTGGTGGTAGTGAGGTGCTGTCGGTGGAGGAGTAATTTAAGAAGTACCTTGTACATGGTGGGGGTGTCAGCTCAGTAGTGTATGGTGCCACTGCACATGCTTAAAAAGTTGCACTTGGGATGAGAGTGTGCAGCTTGTAGTGATTGTGAAGTCCTGTGTGGCTGCAGAGAAGAGCTGAGCATGCTAATGTGAAACTAGTAGAGTAGACAATAGTGACTCTTAAGTGTGTGTGGTGGTCATGGAATTCAGAAATGTGAGTTAGATGTGGCATTATTCCTTAGGCCTGGACCTTTTGAGGACCTGAGACATAGGTGGTCATTCTGACCCTGGCGGTCACCGACCGCCAGGGCCAACGACCGCGCAAGCACCGCCAACAGGCTGGCGGTGCTTCCATGGGCATTCTGACCGCGGCGGTAGAGCCGCGGTCAGAAACGGGAAACCGGCAGTGTCCCGCCGGTTTCCCGCTGCAACAGGGAATCCTCCACGGCGGCGCTGCTTGCAGCGCCGCCATGGGGATTCCGACCCCCTTACCGCCATCCTGTTCCTGGCGGTTTTCACCGCCGGGAACAGGATGGCGGTAACGGGTGTCGTGGGGCCCCTGGGGGCCCCTGCAGTGCCCATGCCAATGGCATGGGCACTGCAGGGGCCCCCTAGCAGGGCCCCACATTGATTTTCAGTGTCTGCCAAGCAGACACTGAAAATCGCGACGGGTGCCACTGCACCTGTCGCACGCCTTCAACTCCACCGGCTCCATTCAGAGCCGGCTTCCTCGTTGAAGGCGCTTTCCCGTTGGGCCGGCGGGCGGCCTTCTGGCGGTTGCCCGCCAGCCCAGCGGGAAAGCCAGAATGGCCGCCGCGGTCATTTGACCGCGGTGCGGTCATTCGGCGGCTCCCGCCGGGCGTGCGGTTACCGCCGCCGGCGGGAGTCGGAATGACCCCCATAATGTCTCTACATCTTGAAGCAAGTCTACCCTGTTTGTGCATGGTGGCTAACATCGTTTAAACTAACAGATGGCACCAGATACTGATTTGTAAACCTGGCATGGCATTGTTGTCCAAAGCATCACAAAAACTGTGATTGAGGGTGGTAATACAGTGCTGTGAGCTATGGGTATAATGATTGAGTGGTAGTGCAATCCTGTGAGAGGATATTGAGTGGTATTGCAATTGCGGTGGTGGGCATGCAGTAGTGGTGGTTGTAGAGTGATGGTGGTGGTAAAAGTGCCGTATTGGGGGATACCAGTTCCTGCCCAGTATGCATATCACGTTGGGTTTGGGCCCAATGACTAATCACTGTCAGTTAATTGACAGCCTGTGAAAGACCATAACTATGACAGTGCACAAGACAAGAACATTTATCATTTACTGGACGCACACAGTGTACAGCATCCAGTCCTCCAATCAGAAATTGGGATCCACTAAAGCGATGCAAAGAATAATACAGGACCTAGGCTATAATGGCTCACTGAGCACAAGGATATATTTAAGGTATTTACAGATGCTTTATTTCTGCAAGAGGTGAAAATGGAATACTGCAACCAACTAAAAGAACAGTTGTTTTCAGCGCGGATAAGTATTTTGTGTGCTAATAAGTAGTGACTGCATGGACCCTTGGGAGTGCAACAGCTGTGCGTGCCCACTTTCTGCCTCCCAACCCCAGTTTGCACTGTGGTGTTAAAGAGGGTGCTGCAGACACTTATACAGACTTTTCTGCAATATGAGTCCCACAGGCATGACGTGTGCCACTGAAAACTCCAGGGCTGTTCCTTTATTTCCATGAGGGTGTGGTATCTTGTAACTGAGGGAATTCTTTGCCTCCACTTCCTTGCTGTATTAGCACAGGGGCAAAGGAGCGGTCAGTGGTTGCAATGACAGAGCGCCACAAAGAGGGGAAGCACTGTTAGTGTGTCTCCAAAGGAAACTCCCTTGAAGGGTCCCCCCAGGAACTCCCCTGCAAGCATGTGCAATCACTCACTGTACCTTCCTTCAGTCAATCTGTGCCCTCCTTTTAACTGAAGGCGGTTGATGCCTGCATAGTGAAAGACTGACTATCTGCTTCAAACAACAAGTCCAGCTTTCTTCAATACACTGCCTCCAGAATAGGCGCTAGTTTGCAGCTGGGCTGGGGGCAGCGTATTAACTGTAGTAGGGTGCACCGAGCGCACCCATCTAAAGATTCCCCATACTGCAGACTAGTGCAGTGTGCCTTTAATATAATGAGGCTCCTGAAGCTCAAAGGTGTTAAATAATGACCCATGTCAGTGTCTCTGGAGTAATCATATTTGATTGATTTCAACGCTCATCTTCGTCATAATCCTAGATGGGCTATCACAAGTAAGTGGAACTGTGTGACAAAAGATGTAATCAACAATCTAGACAGGTTGTATTCCTCATCCTAAAGTTAATTTAGTAGACAGGCTAAAGCAGTCTATTAAGGAATTCCCATAGGCTTATTCTTGTTCTCTTTGAATTTTAATCTCTATTTGTCTCCCGTTGTTCAGCTATTAGAAAACCCTAATATACATTTTAATCTCTATCCTGAGGCAGAGTGTCAAGAATTTAATGCATTGGGTTCATTTTCATGTCCCCTGAACTCTTGAGGCCTTGAGATGGTGGATGTGTGAAAAATCTGAGTTCATGCAGATAGGAGACAATCTGCTCGTCTGGAATTCTGTCTCTAGACAAATTCGATGAGGGGGTGTTGCCCAACCCACTGACAGGTCATGTGAAATATTGTACCTCTGCTAGATTCAGACTTCCCATTCTACTATTAAGTTGCTGTTTTAGTCGAAAATACGAATTTCCTACTACAACCTATGAGAGAAGGGAGGAAACATTTTCGTTCAGTAAACAACTTAATCCATAATAGTTCAACTAATTGTGCTGGTTTGTTTTACCCTGGGTTCTATGAGAGTTTTTTGTGGATCAAAGATTCTTTACACTTAAAAAGAGAAGAGACATCATGAAGGGCATACCACGCTATAGAATTGACCATATATGTAGAAAGACAGAATATTGTGATATCCTTGCCAAGTATGTTTGAATCGCATGACTCCCAGAGAAATGTAGGGTTTTATAATTGCCAGTTACAAACGTTCGGCAAATCGCATTAGCTAATTTCCCTCTGAACTCTTGACAAGCAGTTTTGTGTTAGGTATGCAGGCTAGAACCAGCGGTCAAAGGGGGAGAGTTTTGAGGGGCAAGATGTGCCCATACTTTTTCTAATTAAGGACCAACAGTTCGACCTACTTTTTGTGAAAAGGCAAGTCCCTGGACGGGTGATTCCAACACTTGAAATGCTCCCCCTGAAATGTAAGGCAAGGAGCCTCCTGCTGTGAAATTGAGGGAGAGGCAGACAGCTAAAGGAGCCTTCTTGCCAGAGTAGCTGCTTGCTTGAAAGAAAGAAATATGTGTGCAAACGGGTAACCTGCAAATGTAAAGGGTGCTTGAAAGCTGGTATTGGCTTCAATTGATGGAATCACTTGAGGATTCCGGATGACACAGCTTTATTCTTTTTGAGTGGTATTGTAACTCTCTTGCTGCAAGGGAGGTACCAGCTGAGCTGTGAAATGTGTTCTTTTAAAGGGCAGTTATTTTAAAAAAAAGCACCCTACATACCGCCTGGCTATTAATAAAATCTATATTTTCGGTCATAGATTCGGAGCTTATAGCACTAACATGCACAAATCACAATTCTTCACTGCACCAACTTGGGTTCAGTTCTGTGGTTCTCTGGTTGCTGACACAGGTCTCTGCAGTGCATTAACTAAAAGAGGTTTCATAATGTACGATAGTGCATTCCTCGAGGATTAACTTAACTTGCATTTATTTTTCATTGAATCTGAGCATTATTTTACATGTAAGTTACCTGAAGGTAAAAGACCGAAAATATTATAGAATATTTTGTTTCTGAGCCACGCCTTTAACCCTGCCCCCATGCTCACGCACCCCGCCCACCGCATGCAACATCACAGTTCTCATTCTTTTTTCAATTCACTTCAACTGCTGGCTAAAACATATGTTGCAAGCTATGGTGTGTGCCCAGTGCCACACGGATATTGAGGAAGGAGTCAGAGCAAAGGCTACAGAGGGCAGATGCCATTTGCATGCACAATGAGCCTGCATTCGCTGCTACCCATGTGCAGAACACTGCAGGTGACCCTAGAGCTATTGAGTACTATTGTGTACACCAATTCCAGTATGATGTAAAACTGGAAAACATATTTTTGACAGAGTAAAGCTTGATGGATCCTGAGTTTCCCAGGACGGAGGGGGTGCGCACCCATTTCTGCTGTTAACTGCTCCTCAGTTTGAGGCAAGCCCTGTAGGCTACACTTTGAATCACAGTGTGGTAGACATGCATTTAGGGTGAAACACGCAGTAACGAATGTGAAGCAGCCGTGTGTGGCTTGTATTTTGTAATACCGCTCCCGGAATGGTTGACTCCCACCGTAAAAGCATCAGCATTAAAATTAAGCAGATGAGAGATCATACAAAAGACTCCATGATATCCTCCATAGTCTTCAGCTTTGTTCCCATCTTAATAAGTAATATTGGGCCAGATGTAGGAAAGGAATTGCAACTCGCAAACGGCAAAAACTGCCGTTTGTGAGTTGCAAATCACATTTTCCTATGCAGAAATGCATTCTGCGAGTTGGACCGACTCGCAAAATGCATTTCAGAATCGCAAATAGGAAGGGGTGTTCCCTTCCTATTTGCGATTCCTAGTGGTATGCAATACCATTTGCGACCGCATATGCGGTCGCAAATGGTGTTGCAGTTACCATCCACTTCAAGTGGATGGTAACCCACTCGCAAATTACATGCCATGGGACCCCTTCCAGTTTGTGACTGGACCCAAAAACATTTTTTCAGGGCAGGGAGTGGTCCAAGGGACCACTCCCTGCCCTGAAAAAATACCGAAACTAAAGGTTTCGGTTTTCTTTTTAAGTGCAGCTCGTTTTCCTTTAAGGAAAACGGGCTACACTTAAAAAAAAAAAAACTGCTTTATTTAAAGCAGTCACGAACACGGAGGTCTGCTGACTACAGCAGGCCTCCATGTTTGCGAGTGCCCATAGTCGGTATGGGGCCGCAATTTGCGACCCACCTCATGAATATTCATGAGGTGGGTCATTGCGACCCCATACCGACTTGCAGACGGTGTCTGAGACACCGTTCTGCATAACATTTTGCGACTTGCAAACAGCGAGTCGCAATGACTCGCTATTTGCAAGTCGCAAAATGTTATTTTGCTACATCTGGCCCATTGTGTATTATGTTTGATTTGTTCTGTTTGTTCCGAGCCTGCTCATTTTTTTTTTATTAAATCACTTTTTTATTACATTTTTTTAAATTAAATAACCTTTTTAAGTCACCCACCTCTGCTAAAAGAATGCCTTTGCAAACCCTGGGAGCATCAGAGGACCTATCATACTAAGTGCCCGTGGGCCTTTGAACCCAGGTTTTTCTTGTGCAGCCACTCCTGCACTGCAGTTCACACTGGCACAAAATACGCGCTGGTGATAAAGGGTGATGCCCTCACTTGCATGGGTTTGAAGAAACCCCTTGCCTTTGTGCCAGCACTGTATCACAAATGCAGTTACAGAGACAAGAAAGGTGCTGGGAGGGCCACGGACTGTGCTCCACATTTGAGGTAGCTTGCAGCCAGTGCATACCCTGAGAAAGACCAACTGACATGCATCAGGGGGTCTCCTCCCGGTGGCGTGGAGAGTCGCTCCCTGCACCCGTCTGCAAGGGGCTCACAACCCACATGCGAACGGGATCTCAGGTCTGCCACATATACTAAAAGGCACGACAGGTGGCTTGAAACATCTGAGCTGCCTTTTACTACTGTGCTGTTCCCGGTGCAGAGGGTGCATGTCTGCACTGCAACAGCACATACTCTAGCCACAGTGCACCCTGTTAAAGGTGTGTACTGGCAGATAGACAAACAGCCCATTACTTGTAACAAAGCCTCAGGTAGTGGATCATTCTAATATTACAAAAAACAAAGACACTATTTGATAATTTCGCCTGCACCTTTAACTTTATGTGTTCACAACTTCTTCTTGCCACAATATGAAAATGTGAGTTTAGAGACCACAGGAATACTATTTCTGTACTCACATAAAGTGTTCACATTCAATCATTCACAAATATAACATCCGTATTTCTTTCGCTGGGTCTTGTGACTCGGTGGACTGCTGCACCCACAGCAGGAATCTGTGTTTACCTAAACACAGGTACAATGACCAGACTCCTTAAACAAATATAACATGCCAGTATCACTGAACAAAAAACTAGGATTCACACACCGCTGTTTGAAAACACATCACCCAGATATAACCACGAAAACTGCACCCTAAATTTACTATGGCGAAATACCACGATTTTATGCTCTAATAATAACTTCTTTATATAGAACTTGTTACTGAAATGTTACAATTTCTACCTCTGTAAATGACAGATGTTACAACTTTACAGGTAAACAGCACTCATTTTCAGCGAATGCAGGAAGCCTGATTTGCTCTGCCTGTATTTGGCCTGTCTGCCTGTGACCGGCATGCTCTGTACAGATCCCCGTTCCAATCCTGTAACTCAGAAAACTAATTTACCAATTGTATGTAGACAACTGCTTCTCCCAGACCAACTACACACCAATGCATAGGACCTGCTTCAATGCACAGGTGTAATATCCACCTATCCTTATGTACCACACACAGTTCATCTATCACTATCAACGCGGCCTCTAGCTAGTGCACTAAAAGTCACTCTTCTCCCAGTGAGTCTACATTCACTCCTTAAGGTCAAGCATATGCTACTATCTGCAAAACATATGTTCATTGTTCACTGCCATGTGTGGAAGAGTTGTTGGTTTCTGGCTTTACATCCTGGAATTTCTCCTGCTAGATATCGGAAGCCAAGCTTACCATCTGAGGTTTACGATGTGACATAAAATGTGGCTCTTTGAAAAAGATGTTTTAACCTCCCCCTTTGTCTTTGAACACTGCCATCCCTAGATTAAACCTTTTTCATGAGTGAGTGCAGAGTTCCTTTTCTCGAGCATCATTATATGTGATTTTCACTTCAGGCTAGCCGCAGTCTTGGAGTGGCCTGGCGGACAGTCTGGCACTGTCGGATGGACCAGCTTGAAAGGGCTAGTGTGTGGACCGTTTTTTTCGTCCCATGGGCGGTGACAGGACCAAAAAGACTAGCCTAGCCACTGGTCCTTTCACGCTATCGTGACTCGGCACTGGCAGAGATCCAGCCTCCCCGTCAGGCCAACCCAACAGCGACTAAGTACACGGAAGCCTACCATGCATTGATGAATAAGGATGGTTGGTGCAAACTCTGCCACTGTCTGCTCCTGACATTCATGCTTTGAACTTGACTACGATCCGCACAGGTTGCAGGACAAACCATTTCGGTCAGTCAATTATGATGGCTGAAATAATTAAATGGCAAACAATCGGTGTTCATAAGGATTTGCCACATGTGGAGCACACTTTGTCCTTGGCTCATGCCCTAGTGTCCATTAGCTCCTTTTTCTGCAGCTATGGTTAAAAGTGCAAAACGTTTTGAATCCATCCAGCTAACAACAAACATGGAAGAGTCTACTTCTTACAGACTGCTTCAGGTGTCAGTGTAAGCGGATCTGTAATTAATAGTGAGATTGCCCCTCCATCGGAGTATCATTTTTATTAATAATACCTTTGAGCTCAATAGACAAATTTGCTAAAATCATTTTAAGAAGAGGTTATGGTGTGTGTAAGTGTGGTCCTCTAAAGGTGCATGCAGGTTGGTCACAAAGGAGGGTGTGAGTGAGGATGCCAGAGTGGCATTTCCCATTCCTGTAGGAACTTTAGTTCCATGACACTGTAGTTACTCCAAACATGAACCACAAAATGGCCTTTTGTTCAAATTAGGATTCCAGGATTGGTTTGGTATGAAATCATTCACAGGGAGCTGGAAAGCCCGGTGCAGGGATTATCTTTTTACTGAGCCCATTGACCTTAGGTAACAGATGGAGGCCATTCCCAGGAAACTCTGGGGACAGGTGTAGGAGGACAATAATGGCATTAGTAAAGGTATATCATTTCAAATCCCAAATCAATTCACTGACAGATGTCTGTTAGGGAGGCCACTGTCTAGAAAGATGGTGTACTAGTAGTTCTAATACAAACATGAAGGGCCGGATCACAAAGAGCCTACTCGCTTGTGGCGGAGTCTCCACACTTGTGGTGGAATCTCTGTGCGGCGCACTCTCTGCGGTGCGCTGCGTGGAGATCCCACCACGAATGCGGAGAATCTGCCACAAGTGTGGAGACTTTTATGAATATGGCCAATATGGCCCTAACATTTTCCATGATGGATGTGATGGTATGATAGGAAAACCTAAAAGCACTGATATTCCTCGGTTACGTTTAGATACATACCCATAGCACCAATTAATGCACTGCTCTTAAACTGACATATGATTCTGGAAATACAGAAATGTATCTATACACAGGGTCCATGTACTTGTCGATATCCAGATTGAAGCAAATGTCTAGCTAGATAGAAAGATTATTGAATGCCAGATATGTGAATAAAAATTCCAACCATCACACTCTTTTACGATTTTACAGCTGGACATGGGCTTCTCTCTTGTTTTTTAAACACTAGGAAGGCCTTCCGGTGGACTGCCATACTGGGGCAGCTTTGTTCTCAGTGCGCATGGAGCCTGTAGCCAGTCTCTCGCATCTCATCACCTTTTGACTTTTTCCCATGGACATCGTTACTAGCGCTTCTGGAATGCTTTCTGTGGAGAGAGCGATGACCCCTCCGTGTGAAACTGGAGCATGGTTGCACGGCACTGGGAATACATCATTTACGATTCTTTTTATATAGACTTCCGTTTCTATGTTTATATTTTATATAGAACGAAGTTCTTTAAATCAGACCGCTTCTTGCATTGCACCAGTTTTGTTGACAAATTTCTTTTTCCTAAAATCTTCAGTGTGATGCAAACTTCAGACGACTTTATAAATATTAGAAAGGCTCGGCTGCGCCTTACAGAGGCCTTTCTGTCGGTTGTTGGGTATTTATAGTGACTAATGTGAAACGGAGCTGGTCACAGGCTCCCCCACAGTCTCACACTCAGCTTTGCTTTCCCATAGAGTGCCTAGAGTGGTCACTTGCATCGGGTCGCTTTCCTAAAATCTGTCGCCTGCTCAGTTGCCAGCACTTAAATTACAGAAATGTTTGCCTGTGGGCTGGTACCGGTCACTGCACAAGTGCACAAGGAAGTGGACCTCACGGGTAACAATACCATCCGTAGACGCAAATGCGAAGTGGGGCAGCATGGGGTAAACTCATAAGTAGGTGGGGACATTAGAAGCTTAACCTCACTTCCCAAATAGAAGGGGAAAGTAACAGAGCTAAAATACGAATAAAGTATGTCTGATGACAGAAAGCTAAGGAGATACCTCATCAAGTCTTTCCGTTTTTAGGGCAGAGCTGGATTCAGTCACAGCTTCTATTGGGGCTGGGAGCCTCCAAATGGTAAAATAGGCATTTCTTGACTGACTGACTCTGTATGTCGAGGGGAGGGAAATGCATCGTGTGAATCATCACATCTTGTATCCCAAGTCTAGAAATCTGAGTTGTCCAGTAGTGGTACCTGGTCAGACATTAGTCTTAGAAATTCTTTTGAATGAGTCATTGTGAGACATAGCTCCCTTACTCCTCTGGGCCAGAAAGTGTGATCTTCTATGGCGTATCCACCTAGCAATGTTAGTCAATTCTTTCCTTCGGAGATTGCGGTCTCATGCTAGAACTTTATCTACCACCTGCAGGTTAGGTGTGCAGTGTCCCCACCTCTATCTGACTTTATCATTTTTAGGTCTGGCCTTTGAGACAGCTTTAGCTGTATCGCCAAATTTTGTGTTTTTCCAAACAATTAATATATATCTCTTCGATGGGCATTTGGCCAGAAGGCTTCCTCCATCGGTCTGTTAAGCTGTCAATCACATTTCCTATAAGGCCACCAGAGCATAAACATGGGGCAACAGGCCAAGCCCACTTTACCCACTGGTCTCTTCACATTAGTTGACTGCACAAAACATGAGCATATTCTTTACTTCCATCTAAAAATACGTTCCTTTCTCTTCAGTGATAAACCTGAATTATTACAAGCAGTGCAGAAATCACAACTGGGCCCAGGCTCATGATGTTGCCAGAATTGTATCTGTCATGATAGGAACAACCTGATTGCAGCATTCAGACTTCTTGCAGACAGAGCAGTTTTGGGAGAGCTTACCCACTCTGGCATCGAATTACGCTAACCCAGGGCAGGTAATGTTCTGCTTTGGGGGCTCTTTCATTGGGTGCAACCAACACAAAAAAGACCATGCTCAAGATTGCGGGGCAGTTCAATTGTAAATTTAAAAGTTGGAAGCTACAATTTGGAGAGCACAGCAGTGAGAAACAGAGCTGTAGTTTAAAACCACAGCTTTGTATTTGACTGACAGCTGACCTGATTTGAATTTCAGTAGGGGACTGGAACCCACATACAGGAACATTGTATGGTGTAAACATTATGGGGGTCATTCTGACCCTGCGGGAACCGCCAGAAGACCGTACCGCGGTCAAAAGACCGCGGCGGTCATTCTGGGTTTCCCACTGGGCTGGCGGGTGACCGCCGAAAGTCCGCCCGCCAGCCCAGCGGGAAACACCCTTTCACTAGGACGCCGGCTCAGAATTGAGCCGGCGGAGTGGGAAGGTGCGACGGGTTCAGTTGCACCCGTCGCAAATTTCAGTGTCTGCTAGGCAGACACTGAAATTCTTTTTGGGGCCCTCTTACGGGGGCCCCTGCAGTGCCCATGCCATTGGCGTGGGCACTGCAGGGGCCCCCAGGGGCCCCGCGGCACCCCCTACCGCCATCCTGTTCCCGGCGGGTGAACCGCCGGGAACGGGATGGCGGTAGGGGGTTTCAGAATCCCCATGGCGGCGGAGCGCGCTCCGCCGCCATGGAGGATTCTCAAGGGCAGGGGAAAGTCGGCGGGACACCGCCGACTTTCCGTTTCTGGCCGCGGCTGAACCGCCGCGGTCAGAATGCCCAGCGGTGCACCGCCAGCCTGTTGGCGGGGCTACCGCGGTCGTTCGCCCTGGCGGTTTTTACCGCCAGGGTTAGAATGACCCCCTATGTCTTAATCTAATTTACGAGCTTCTGTAGATAATATTTAGGACATGAAATCTACTTTAGAGGATATTCTGATGATATTCTGATACCTCTGGGAACCTGTGCCCTTCTTTACAAGGGTGCCCTCAGGGGCACACTGATTGTGTGTCACCTTCTATGTGTCACACAACCCTTGCTTCTCACATTGGTTTATTTGCTCTTATATCCATGTTGGTAATACAGAACAGGTACAGGGGCAAATGCATTCCCTAATTTGCATGGGCCCAAGCAAACGAGGGATTGCACCCTGGGATTGCCTGAGCACTGAATGTGCACTCATGTGATGTATATTACAGAAAGGGATGCATACGCATTTGCAAATTCTTCTTTAACACCAAGGCACAAAAATGGGGGCAAAGAGAAGTTGCACATGCAGGAACTTTGTGTAACACAGCTCTTGGGTTCCAGCTCTTTTACCCTTCTTCCTTCTGACACGACTGGAAAAAAAGCACTCCAAAGGTACCAAAGGGCAATTGAGAGGAAGCAACCGCTATCATAGGGTGAGCTAAATAGTGTGTAGGATACCTGCCATCATAAAACTATGCAAACCATGACAGTAATCACATACATGCCTTTATTTGATAGCATTGTTAGATTACAAACTGGAATCTAGCAACGCTCTAAATTGTGGTAAACTGTATTATCTAACCAATGATTTTATGTGCACTTTCCAATCAACATTGCTATTTTCTACTACTCATGTTCCCTCCATCATGTACTATCGCAGGATCCTAAAACAGCAATGATGCCAGATGTGTCTGTATGGCTTACTAGTCCCTCAGGTATGTGTTCCAAAGCAAGGGCAAAACTCAAACTGGTAAGGTAGCAAGGAAGTACACACACGTACACACTCTGGTGTACAGAAAACAAGCACTGGCAAAGCTAATAGCTCATGACTTGTGGATAACAATGCAGACCTACTAGTTTTGACATGTGATGATGGGCATGCGTGTAAATGTAATTATGAGCTTGGGAGGTGGAAGAGAGAGCAATCTTGAACAGGCAGTGGGGCATTTCTAAGCGAATGAAGCACACAAGTGAGAAAGCAGGGAAAGAGATACCCTTATGGAGTGGTGGTGACGTCTCATGAAGCACTGGAGTGTGAGTGATGATGTCACATTAATGAACTACCATCAATGATATCACAGAAGGAAACTGGCAGCAGCGATAGGAAATAACGTATAAGGAAATGTTGATATCACCTGAAAAAACCTGCTGTCAATGGTGAGGTTATCAGGGTCACTTAAAAAATTAGCAACATCAGGCATAGAAGCTAACATCAGTGATGCTACATCAGGACACATTTGTATTAATGTCATAAATGAAAACCAAAAGAGCTGACATCACTTGGGGAAATCGACCTTGGTAATATACATGAGGATTGAGAGCTTGATGTCACGTGAGGCAATTGGCAATGATGAAGTCAACCAAAAAAATTATTACACAAAAACAGTAACAGTTATGGTACTAGTGACGTTTCCTGCATTGATGTCACACACGAAAACTGACAACAGTACAGCAACACATTTTAAGTGGCATGAAAATGTGGACTCATATGTAACATGAGTTAACTGCCAGCAGTGCTGTCAACCTGGAGAACTGACAAGTGTGAACCAAAGTCACACAGGAAAGTGACAGCAGTGCTATCTGTCTAGGGGCAGTACTGCGTGCCAACATGTACAGAAAGGAAGAGAAGGGAGGTTACAGCTACGATATTGCATTCCCAGACTGGGACAATTCTGAGCAGAGAAGTTTGAACGGAAGTGCATTCTTTTTGTAGAAACCACAGTGAAGCGTCACTTTTCTTGCGCCCCTTAGTGCCCCCTAACGCCACGATGTGTGCACCATATTTAAAATACAGCACACCATGGCGGTAGTCGGGGGACTAGTGTCAGAATGTTTGACGTTAGTCTAGAGCTTTGCAGGATTTGCCTAAAAAATGTTGATGCAAATCCTGCAAAGCTCATTGAGGCCCATTATAATCAATGGTGTGCCTCCTTTTAATGCCTGCTCTGAGCAGGCATTAAAAGTGCTGAAACAAATGCAGGCATTAAAAGGAGGCACACCATAAAAGTGCTGAAACAAATGATGCAAAGAAATCTGTTAGATTTCTTTGCCCCATTTTTTCGGCCCCCCTAATGGGGGAAGGCCCCTTTGCACAAATTATGCCTGACGCAGGCAAAATGTAGCGCAAAGGGTGACAAAGTGGAGCAATGCATGCATTGTGGCACTTTATAAATATGGCGCAGGGATTGTGGCCTCGTTGGGCCACATTAGCATAAAACAAAATGACGCTAATGTGGCACAAGGAAGCGCTTGGGGCTCTTAAATATGCCCCAAAGTTTGTAAGAAAGATAACCTGCTAGCAATTAACACAACAATTCATCCAGCACGCCGCATCATATGCTGAGACCCGCCATGCATCATCCACAGAAAGGACAAAAGTAAAACAAATCTGCAATTATACCACAAATACTAACTGTGTCTTGGGTCAGAAGGGATGGACAGCGCCAAAAATGCTCCTGTGCATTTCCCTAACATGGTTGTGCTTGGACTTGTACTTTCAGATAAAGGCTGTCACCTTCTTTTCACTACAGTCAAGATATCTGCAAAAGCGAGACAGGAGGAGGTAGCAATAGACCAGCATTTGGTTGATTACACGTCCAGTGCATTGCTATCCCACACGGACATACAGTGAATTCAACAGGCACTGGTATGTACCACAGAGTTGCCATCAGCAAACCGTGGACAACAACATGGAGGAACTTAGGCACTCTGTCCCGAGTCTGTTACACTGTCTGCCTCTTACTTGTATTTATTTATCCCAAGCACGCGGTGGGCTTGTTGCTGAGCTGTCATTTTAAGGCGTGTGTGCAGCCCAAGTGCAGCATGGCTGAAATGTAAGTAAAGAAACATTGGCAAAGACAATCTGGTTTGGTGGGGTTGGAGGTCAGCGGGGAGTCGGTGGTGTTTGGGGGTGGGTAAAGTGATAATTTAAAAAAGCGTTGGAAGAGCCAAGATTGACTGGTGCTCATGTAATGTGCTCTAAAGCCTAAAGTCTAAATGAAAGCATTGCCAAATACGTTTTTTTCTGGTGAGATGGGAGGGGGAGGAGGGAGGTTTGAAAGCAAGAACTGGAAGGTTTTGGGAATGAAAACAATGACAGAAAGGTGGGGGTGATTACCAACTGTGGGAGCAGAATGGCAAATGGCAACGTGGGGTTGGACAGGTAAAAACAACAATGGGAGGGTGGGCGTTGGCATTGAAAACAACAATGGTTTGAAAGCAATCACACCAAAATCAAAGTTGAATCTGGCATAACTTCACCACAAGCCGTGGGTGAGAGGGACCCTGTGCAATGTAACTAGTGATCATATAAAGCGGTCCAGTATCTTTGGATCAAGTTGGCACTATACCAAGCTGCGAGAAAAAAAAAAAAAAAAGCATGCCAAATCTTATTTTTCTGTTGGGTGTGGGAGTGGTAGAAGGGGTGTAGGAGTTTTTTTGGGAATCTAAAAGCAATGACAGGAGGATGATGGGTTGAATTGAAAGCAACTACAGGAGGGTGGGGAAGAACTGAAGCCAACACTGGTGGGATAAGGGGATTTGAAAGCAGAGATGGGGCATGAGGGCTTAAAAACAATGAAGCGAGGATGGAAGGGTTGAAATCAGCAACACAAAAATAAATAAATAAGTCTGCTCTTATGTAACGTAATCCGGTGATCATGGAAAGTTCTCTAAGGCCCTCGGGCCGACTGCACTGATAAAGCCAGCAAGTGACAACTGAGAATCATAAAAAATGGATCGGAAAATGAAAAATGCAATAGTGTGAAAGCAAAAAATATACACATTAACAACAGGAGGGGGTAGAAGAAATAGTAACTGCATTGTAGTGGACGGGCACTAATCGAGAGGAATTAATCCATGCTTGGGCCATGCGCCTCAGATATAAACAGAAGTGACGTATTAGCTGTGCTGACCAATTAGGAGGCAGCAAAGAAGAGTGACACTGGAGTCAACAAATGGTAAGCAGCAGGCAGGGTAAAAGTCCTTCATTGAAAACAATAGTCTTGCAAACAAGAGCGCATGCGCTAGCACATGCTCTTGCAGGCTCGACCTAAACACTCAGTCTTCCTCTATTAATTACTCAAGCACCATTCAGGCATTTTTCATGTTTTTTGTATCAAAGGGAGCTTTATAGGGGTCCTGAAATGCAATTTACTTAAAAGTACTGGAGAGCGATTTGATGAAAGAGGATTGTAGATGACATATGAAGGCCACTGCAGAAGGTTTAGTTAAGTATCTCCTTACTAAGCCTTTAAAATAGCATCCAGGCTTAGGAAGTTCTTTTGATTTTTCACGGCATCTCCTACTGACACCAGAAGGATTGTTATAATAGAATTGACTGCCTATGCCAGAGTACCTCTACAAAGAAAGATTTCGTTTGCTCCATCTCACTTGGCTTGAAAATATTAGCATTTTAATCTATTTAAAAATTGTTTCAAAGAAGGCAAAAGAAACAAAACTACTTGACTTGAAATGTAAAAGGTGTGGAGAACCAAATGTTGGGCCTCTTGCTATGGAACACTATGTGACGTCATCACTGAGAATCCACCTAAACAACCTTGAATTCAGCCCGCACATGTCGTGAATTGAGACCTCAGGAGGCAGACACACTAATTGACACTTGAAGTCTGGCACAGAATCTGACCTTCCAACCAACACAAACTGTTCTGATGTCAAGCAAGAGCCTAGTGTAAGTATGCCACAACCACTGGATTGTCTTATGCTTTTTCATTGTATGGCATCTGGCCTAGAGTGGCATGTGTTCAATATGTTGTGCTACACAAAGCAATAAATTAAATTAGACCTCTTATAATTTGCTCTTCGTTTGCCTAGCTTGCTTAACATTTTAAACATGTTGTTTTATTGTTTTTCTAAAATATATTACTTGTTCTGTATCTGCAGATGCCCTTCTGGCAAAATGCGCTTGATTCTGATGTTCCTGCTTTGATAGCAATAGGATCGGCCAAGTTATTTTCCACTAAAACATGTTCTTGCAGACCTAAGTAATAACTAGATAAGTGACTGTGGTTGCACTTGAGCTTTTGGAAAATTGTATGTATTTCTCAGAAATCCAGTGGTATTTTGCGAAGGCAGGGTGTTTATAAATATGTTTGTGTCGTTGCTCTGTCAACTTGGATATTTTAAATATTGTCATTACCTGGACTGCTGCCTGAATGTGTTTTACAGAATGTAGCACTCTTAATCAGCAACAGATGCTATATTATTCCAGCTTTGTATAATATTCAATTCTGCTAATAGGTCAGCTGCTCTAGTACATCAAGACCAGTTTTAAAGACCTTGATGCATTGGAACACATACCAAAGCCGAGTGAAGGGGTTATGATAGTGTATCTAGCCCCAGCGGGCAGTGAAACACCGGCCACATCAAGAGGATTCATAACCATGTGAGGCTACAATTAAATGTGCAAACACAGACCATCAAGGCAGCCTAATCCTAAAGCCTTCTCGGCCCTCTTTAATCCATTCGTAGCCACTACCTGCCTCTTCAGCTCACTCTTGCAGCCTTCTGCTCTCTCCCTTTGTACGCTTTTTCGTTTTTCTCTTCCTCAGCCTTTCCCTTATGTTTTTTGCTCGAAGTAAATGCCTGATGCAGAAAACTAAGCGCCGGCCCTGAAAAATAAGTGCCGGTGCTCAGCACCGGAAACAACAAGCAGAAATTAAGCACTGGGCAGGACAGAGAAGTGATACAGTCTAGGATGGTTGGGAGTATGGGAACATATTTGAGAACTTTCCTGAATTGCACCAATGAAGAAGCAAGTCTGCTGGGAAAAAGGAGCCTTGTTCTAAATGCAAAAAGTGCATGTTGGGATGGGTGCACTTTGTGGGTCTTTCCGAATTACAGGCTGAACAAAGATCTGCTCCTAGAAGTGAAGCATCACCAGACCTTCTAAACTTCGAAGCAAAGTAGTCATGATTACTCAAATAGACCACATTACACATTAAATAACAGACATCTAATTGAATGCTAAAGGGAAAAATGAACGTTTGAGCACATAGGATGTGCTCTAGGTTATTTTCCTGGTAATTACCAGAAATACTGTTTGAGAAAAGTGAGGTGTGGCATAATTTGCTGTTATTCAATCTGCATTGCGGGGAGATTAACCAAGCAAGATCATTATAAACTGTGCGGCCGAGGATGCTCAAAGGTAAATATCCTTAACATATCTCTGGGTGTGATCATGTTTGTGGTGAGATCGAATCCACGCAAGAGTATATTTACAAGGAAGAGTTACTTTTGGTCACAGAAATCTAGAAAAAGGGTTAAGAGTTGTTCAGTTAGTACATTGCTCACTAAATGCTGGAATTCCCAGTTGTTTACTTTTCAGCCATGTTGGGCGATCCTAGTGTGAAAAACCGCAACCCTGTGCTTGTTGGAATCACAAACAGGATTCAAAACCCAGCTTCCCAAAACCACGTGACCTACGCCAGCTGGGTATAGAAGCCAAAATGTTCATAAGCAACAGTTTAAGATGTATCATTTGAATGAACTGTGGTTCAGATGAATCACTTGAAGGCATACCTTGTAGTACCAGCGTAAGTAGCCCACTGTGTCCCAATGTTAATGTAGGTGTAGGTCACTGCCACGCAGCCCAACACCATGCAATACATTTACAACTCCAGGGCAGCAAATGCACTTACTACTAATTGACATGTGCCACTACAGCACATACCACAAAACATGTACAGTGCATTAATTAAAACATACTAGCACACACACACATATATTTAAATACATATTATCAATCAATCAGGAATTTGTGAAGCGCACTACTCACCCGTGAGGGTCTCAAGGTGCTGAGGAGGGGGGAGGGGAGGTGCTGCTACTGCTCGAACAGCCAGGTCTTGAGAAGTTTCCTGAAGGTAAGGAAGTCTTTGGTCTGGGGTAGGTGGGTGGGAAGAGTGTTCCACGTTTTGGCAGCGAGGTGAGAGAATGATCTACCACCGGTTCTAGTTCTGAAGACGCGTGGGACAGTTGCGAGGGCGAGGTCGGCAGATCGGAGATGCCGGGTCGGGGTGTAGAAGGAGAGGCATCTGTTGAGGTATTCTGGTCCGGTGTTGTGCAGTGCTTTGTGAGAGCGGGTGAGGAGTTTGAAGATGACTCTCTTTTTGACTGGCAGCCTGTGCAGGTTGATCCCCCCATCCACATATTCCCGTTTTTAACTTTTTAATATTTTTCAGGGGTTAATTCCCATTATCCCCATTTTATATATGTATATTTTGTTTAATTTGCAGTTTTTATATTGTACTTTAATTCCTCATACATCCATCACCCTTAAAAGCCCCTTACACTACCCATACAAACCCCTAAAAAACCCTCACTAACACTTACCACTATCCATCTCAGACCTCTGAAAACCCCTGTATACCCCTTCCCACTTCCCATACCTAAATCCTGAAAACTCTACTACCTCTTATCACTACTCATCTCTGAATTCTAAAAAACCCTTACTACCATTTATCACTTCCCATCCCTGAACCCAAAAAAAACCTAAACCCTGCTTACCACTATCCATCCCAGAACCCTAAAAATCCCTAACTATCCTTTACCACTACTTATGCCTGATCCCTAAAAAACACTTATTACCCCTTAACACTATTCATCCCAGAACCCTAGCAATCTCTTAACACCAAACCCTTAAAATCCTTATTGTGTTGTTAATGTAATAGGTTGTTACTTACCTTGATGTAACTTAGAATGTTGTACTAGTAAATACATTGAAGTGCTTTAGTTATAGTTGTCCCTCGTTGTAGTTGATGCTATACAGGGAGATTCTGCTATACTCCATGTCACATAAGAGTACTGTATGTGTAGGTGAGGTGAAGTATGATATGAAGAGGTGCACTCCGAATTAATGGTTGGACATGCTAACCCCAGAAAGGTATGTTAGAATGTAGTGGCGCGTACTAAAGGTGGGCCACCATTAACGTACCTGAACTTCATCTGAAGCCTACTTTATACAGGTCTGTGTTAGTGATATGGTTCTCTGGGTGCAAGGCTCTTCAAGATAGTTTTGGCCTTCCCTAATCCAGTGACATAGATGAATCCCCAAATGCTAAATCCCTATTTTACGAGGAGAGAAGGACCACACTGATGCAATAGGATAGCTTTGAGAGGGCCAGTTTGTAACATACTATATTGTCTCACAACATTGAATATGTTAAAATTACAGTAGTTATTCAGAAAGACAAACTCTGTGAAAGCAAGAATAAAACAACACATTTAAAAGCAAATTATTATTAGTGCATATAGGAGTTTTGTACCTTATGATCTATTAGTAGGATGTGCTGAGTAGATGTTCATCCGTGCATCACCCTGCCTTTGTGGTGTGTGTTCTGTTACTTTCATGCAAGTATTGAGCACTACTGCTTTCTCTACATCCCATGAAATGTTGTCAGGCAGGAATCTTACATGAATCCGGTGTATGTTAGGTGGTTAGCAGCTGCACTAATACTTGTAATGCGGTTTCTGTGGTTAATTATCATATAGTCGTGCATTAGTAGTTTTTGACGCGAATACCGGGAAGAACAGTAGTTTGTTGTTGGACCACATTATGTATCCGAGAGGTTGATGGATTATAATTAGGTTTGTTTAGGTTGATTTCATGCCTCATCTGGTGGGTATGTTTGGTGACTAATTGTTAGAAGTCTGTTAAGATTAATATGTTCAATAATGAGGCGTGTAACTGATTAGTCTTGAAGGATTAGTCTATGGAAGCTGAATCTTTTGAGAGATGACATCATTTAGAAAATGTAACCCTAGTCTGGTTGAGGTGGCACAGGTTTCTTTGCAATGTGGCTACTCACCCACCTGTCAGATCAACCAGGCCCCATAAAATCTGAATGTTCAGCCTAGTTGGCTGATATTTTGTGTGTTAGACTTGTGGACTCATTAATATTCATTGAAGAGTAGGGCACCGTTTTCATCTGCAG
The DNA here is from genome assembly GCF_031143425.1 of Pleurodeles waltl. NCBI lineage: Eukaryota > Metazoa > Chordata > Amphibia > Caudata > Salamandridae > Pleurodeles > Pleurodeles waltl. The sequence continues at coordinate 333,751,796 of NC_090442.1, read as the reverse complement.
TGGAAAATGTTTGCTTTGCATAGACGTCAATAATTTCCCACATTTCAATGGCAATATGCATTAGCATTGGGGGGACTGTCTTAGTTAAAAAAAGATATTTATGCACGTGCAGACAGAGCAATTAGGAATCCCAGTCATTAAAAAGCTTGTTTTAAAATAGCGGCTCTACCTTCCTTTTGAAAATTCAGAACGAATAGCAGGGATTGTCTGCAATATGAAATGTGTGGACAAGTAGTCATGACTCGGAAGAGTATATCAAAGCCCCAGCCCAGTGTGTACTGGCCTCTTTCCATTTAGCCTAATATGGTTAGAATATGTGTGGCTGGATGTAGACAAATGATGCCAAATGTAACAACTTTCAGAAAGCATCGTGGCACAGAGCAAACAGTTTAGTTTTAGAATCATCCCAGTCCCGGTGCAGCCTGGCGGGTTTACATTAGGAGAACCTTACTTGTACTTCAGCGCTGTAACAAAAACCAGACACTGGGCGCTTCTTCCTCAACCCCTCCCTGGCGTAAATCCTGCTTCCAACCTCCTTCGCTGACAGTCATGTCTACTCAGCCTGCTTTCCTTATTCGGCTCTGAAGTTAGGAGGTTAACTTACAATGAAAGAAGGAATTTCTGGAAACTGCTCCTGGTCATCATTTGCTGTCATTCTCTATAGGTCTTGCCTTTGGGGCCTTATAAGTATTTAGCCATGCGGTGCATCACATTGGCAGATGGAACATACCATAGCTGACATTGTGCAACCACTGGTGACCCCCTAGAAGGATCACCCAAACACATCAAGAGTGTTCAAACAGTCATAGTGTATTAAGGATGTTACGTTGGCATGAATCATGGTTATAATTGTAATAAAGAGAGATCAGTAAAACATATACAATCAACATGTAAACCCAATAAAAACCTTTATCAGAAATAAACGCTGTGGTTGTGCATTCTTCCATACACTTGGCATTAGACTGGAATGATCAGAACAGTCCCTAGAGGGCACCACTATACAAATAGCATTTGGAAGAAACATGATCATGTAACCAGTCAGCCCCTAAAGAGCATTACCACATGAAAAGAGAATGGCAGAATGTAATGCAGTGTAACCATGTGTTTAGCCCCTAAAGGGTGCAGTGCAATACAAATTTTCAGGCCTACTAGAATAATAATACAAAGAAGACCCTTAAAACACAAACTATTCCCAGCTGTAAAACTAAAGTTCCATCCATGAGAGAGCTTAAAAAAGACACTGAATGGTGGGAGTAGTTATTTTTTTGTGGTCCCCCCAACCTAGTGTGGGGACCAGGAGATGACACAGACAGAAAAAGCACGTTGTTCTGAAAGTTTTGATGGTAGTCCCATTATCACACAGTGAGTTATGGGCAAAAGTGTTTTGTAAAAGGAAAGCAAAGCATTATTGAGCAAGTTTTCGAGTGTAGTGAATATTGTAGTATCTTGACTGTAATGCTCAGAATAGCCCCTAAAGGGCACCACAATAAAAATAGCATTTGTAAGAATCATGGCCATATAACCGTATAGTCAGCCACAAGAGGGCATAATAATAAGAACGCAGAAATGCAGTGTAACCATGTGTTTAGCGTCTAGAGGACATAGGCGGTCATTCTGACCCTAGCGGTCAAAGACCGCCAGGGCGGAGGACCGCGGGAGCACCGCCGACAGGCCGGCGGTGCTCCAATGGGGATTCCGACCGCGGCGGTAAAGCCGCGGTCGGACCGGCACCACTGGCGGGCTCCCGCCAGTGTACCGCCGCCCCATTGAATCCAGGGGATTCCGACCCCCCCTACCGCCATCCAGATCCCGGCGGTCCGACCGCCGGGATCCGGATGGCGGTAGGGGGGGTCGCGGGGCCCCTGGGGGCCCCTGCAGTGCCCATGCCACTGGCATGGGCATTGCAGGGGCCCCCGTAAGAGGGCCCCTAAATGTATTTCACTGTCTGCTGCGCAGACAGTGAAATACGCGACGGGTGCAACTGCACCCGTCGCACAGCTTCCACTCCGCCGGCTCGATTCCGAGCCGGCTTCATCGTGGAAGCCTCTTTCCCGCTGGGCTGGCGGGCGGCCTGAAGGCGACCGCCCGCCAGCCCAGCGGGAAAGTCAGAATTACCGCCGCGGTCTTTCGACCGCGGAACGGTAAGCTGACGGCGGGACTTTGGCGGGCGGCCTCCGCCGCCCGCCAAGGTCAGAATGAGGGCCATAGTGCCTTGCAAATTTTCAGGCCTAGCAGGCCTACTGCAGTAATATTACAAACATGGCCCTTAAAAACACAAGCTACCCCTAGATGTAAAACAAACATTCCAGCCACGAGAGAGCTTAAAAAGACACTGAATTGTAGGAGAAGTTATTATTTTGGGGTCCCTCTAACCTAGTGTGGGGACCTAAAGATGACCTAGAAAGAAAGAGTGTGTTGTGCTGAACATGGTCCCATTGTAGTAGGACCACCACATTTTGAAAAAGGAATGTCCCATGCAGCATTAAAGGGCGAGTTACCTGAGTGCAGTGAATATTGTAGTATCGGCTTTCCTGTTGTGCTGGGAGAGCCTTGTTGAGTATTTCTGTGTTTTTTCTGTTTTAATGGCACCACAAAGAGACAGCGGCATGCCCAAAAACAAGGAAGAGCAATAAACAACATATGGCCACGGAAAGAAAAGCAGAGAGGCAAAAGAAAGAGGTAGAGCATCACACTAAGGTACATGGCAGATCGTGTAATAATCCATGTAACAGGGTCAGTCTGCAAGGCGGTAACAAAACAGTCTAAAGGCGGGACAAAGTAATGACTTTACCTACAAAATCAAGGGAATTTTGAAAAGCAGGCCAAGGAACGAATTAAAGTGATGAGCATGAGATGGGCGTGGTTAAAGCCCCCAGACTAGATTACAGCGTTTTGAGAGAGCAGCGTATGCACGATGCTAGGCTCGACCTAAAAAGGCATTACTTGCAGAAAAAGCTTTGTGACTAGAGTACAATATTTGTGATACACATTGATAGCCTTTTTTGGATTTCTATAAATATTTCTCAGCTGGTACTGTATATGGGCTTTCTGGACGACACATGTTCTGATAACAGATGTAGATGGAGTGTCCAAATATCTGAGCTGTGAAAATTTCTCTGTATAGCTCCATCTCTACACTACGAAAACTCCAAAGTGCACTTATGGATTGTTCAGGTTACCGATAAGTACTGCATGGCCAAATAGACTCAAAATGGAGAACACATACAAGGAAGTTGACCTTCTTGCGACTACTGGGTAGCATACTTTAACATTAAAGGGTAACTCATGCACAGTTTTTTAAACTGAGCTCCCCAGGATAGTCAACGTCATGTCCCCCACCTCACTGAAACGGCTTGGGGGTTGGAGCACTTCTCATGCATCATAAATTAACATATAATGGGGGCATCAAATATCTGAAAATATATAGAAAAGCTGACACGCAAGGGGAAAGCAGAGTGGCACTTCATCTTTATAACCACTTTCTGTTTGTATGATAGAAAATATTGGAAATTTAAACACTGAATATTCCCTTTTCACATTTTTTTACACAAATATAGACTGAACACCAAGATATCCTACTACATGGGTATGAGAGGACAACTTTGATTTCAGTGATGCTGTTATCCCATCTTCACAGACTTTATGGTAGTGTGGTGTGTGATGACAGTGGGCAGGAAACACGATGCAACAGGGTGGAGTTTTTGGATTAGAGTGTATTTTTCACAATTGGCTAAATGGAGATCCTGCTGCACCCAAATGTAAAACAAAAGTGTATGTGTCACCTGCATCAACTCACACTTCACTTGATTTTCCTTGTTTTAGTAAGCTCATTTAATTGAACAACATTCCCTCTCCAGCACCAGTTGTCGAATACAGTCCTTTTTATTTTTTATAGTAAAAAACACCTGCAAGATACTTTTGACTTACTGCCAGCGCCTTAAGCACTGACTTCCTAAACAGGGCCATGTTAAATATCATGTCCCCGACTGTGTGCAAGTCTGAAGCAAAAACTGCTTTTTAGTTTTACATTGAAAATACATGCCTTTTCCTGAGTTTCGTGGTACTGTGTAGAGCAGGCTTCTCCAATGAGTAGCTCGTGAGCTACTGGCAGCTCTTCAGCTACCTGTAAGTAGCTCTCCTGTGTGCAGCTCAGCGCACTAAATTAGAAGCTTTAACTTGCTTGAATTAATATACATACATCAACATTGAAAAATGCGTATTTTTAACTTAAATGTCTGTGTTTTCAGAATTAATAAGCTGATGTTTATAGAAAATGGTTGCATTTCTATTTGAGTAATAAAAATCACAGTTTTGAGGAGATTATTACTAATATTATTAACTAGGTGCTGGGGCACTGTATTTATAGCTGCTATGTATTACCCATGTAGAGGCATCTGGCATTGGCAAAGCATTTTTTCACATAACTGCTCGCAACTATGCCTGATGCACGGAGGTGATGACTGCTAGTAACCATACATATGGTGGTCACTAATGTAATTATGACTGATGTGGTTACTGCTCCTACTCTAATATTAGTACCTCAGAGGGATTTTTGTTGAATACAAGTAACTCTTATAACAGAAAAGGTTGGAGACCCGTGGAATAGAGGATCACACAGAGTTGTGTACTAGAACAGAGAGTGTGCATTCAAGAATTACAATACACATAACGAAGATTCGCCATTGTGATTATGAGAATACCAAATAGGAGATAGCCAGTCCCTTAAGATGACGTAGGAGAATTTAACTTTCAGACTGTTTTTGAGGTTGTTAGAACTTAGTGGCTTTTTGCATTCCTCCTTGCCTCCTGAACATCTTTAAAACAGGAAAGATATTAAGCAGTTGCTTTTCACAAAAGTTGAGAAATACATCCCTTTTTTAAGTCAAGCATAGCAGCGCAAGCACTGCTTTTCCAACGTGTTGGTACGAATCTGGGCTTTGAAGCACACCCACTGCACGCCCATCACTATCGCTCGTCCATGGGCTTGCCTTTCAGAAATCCTTTGTTATCGTTGGTAACTGCTTCACGTTTCTCTCTCCTTAGGGTGGTTTTGTTACTGCCGTGGATATCGACCATGTTACATGTATAATTGCACAATTGCCGATAACTTTGACTGCGAGTGAACTTCTTTTTCCTTTTGTCTCCATCCTTCCAGCTCACGGCGGCACTCATATCAACTGTTTTACTTTATATTTTCAGTTTGTGTGGCAAGAAAGTTCCAGTTAGAAATGTACAATGCTAATAGCTCTAACTCGAGCAAATGAAAGAACTATTGCATTGCAAATGCTTTTTATATTTATGCCACAGGCATGGCTAGTCCTACGATATACATTGAATAGAGTTCAGTGGAATGAAGTAGCTTCATCCAGGAAACATTTTCCACTCATTATCAAAGCATTTAACGAAGACATCACTTTGTTATGTAAGGAACAAGATGCCCCTCATTTCTTAAGAGTCAGCCTGTTCTCTCATTTTACCTTTTCTCCTCTTGTTACAGAGCATGCTTTGTATGGCAATGCTGCTCTCAGTATTTGGAAGACATAACATCTATCTTTGGAAACCCCTTCCAAGTTCCATCTTTGGCCATTCATTGTCTATAGTACCACACAACGCGAAGTTGTCAGTCCCATAAAACTTCTACGTTCTCATAAACATTGGCGGAACGCCAGAGATTTTTCATCTGGCATCATCCAAGGCTCCCAGTCTCGCTCCTTGGTCTCTGCACCAGTATAATTAAGCAGGCTGCTGCAGAGGACATGAATGGAAACCAAATTACCTATTTTAGTGTTAAAGAGTGACAGTGGGCATCCTCCTCCCTGTGTTGCATTTGGGCAGATAGACACACGCCCCTATGGAGGGTGTATAGTCTGGGGCTGAAAATATTTTATGTGGAACCAAAAGACCGGAACTATAATGTCAGTTTCCCCACATCACAAACTTGTGTTGGTCTAAGCAAATGATTTGATCTCCCTGCAATTTTGTCATTTCATATGAAACTTAGTTATGCACGGGAGAAGGCACATACTTATTTTTCGTATAGGTTTCCTCAACTATTAGGCACTCAGTAAAACCTTTACTTTTGGGAACTTTCTAATATTACTTATTAACCATCAAAGAAAGGACCTCGACAAGCTGAAAGAAGATGGAAGCAGCTGCAGTAACAGAGAGTACATATGTGGCTGCTCTCACCCCCCAACCCTCAGAATTTAGCCGTGCACTATAATCTACCAGGAGATTCCCAGATCCTCATATAGCATTCTGTTTTTTTCATTGGAGGTCCTGGGATGAACAGCTATGAGTGTATTACTGGTTAGGTCGAGCGCGCAAGTGCTCTAACGTGTTGTAATCTCTGTGGGCTTTTAACCACACCAACCGCACACCCATCACTATCACTCGTTCATGGGCTTGCCTTTCAAAAATCCTTTGTTATCACTGGTAAATGCTTTTAGGTTTGTCCCTCCTTGGGGCAGTTTTGTTACCGTCTTCCTTAGCCATCGACCCTGTTACATGGATAATTGCGGATACATTTGAATATGAGCACATTTATTTTTTATTTTGTGTCTCTCCTTTGTGCTCATGGCGGCCAGGGTGCTTTGAATCAGCTTGCTTATGTCAACTATTTTATTTTCATTTTCAGTTTATATGGCAAGAAAAGTCCAGTTAGGAATTTACAACGTAAATAGTTCTAAGTCGAGCAAAAGCCGAGGTCCATTGCATTGCAAATGCTTGTTTAAGGAGGGGAGAGTGCCAGTTTGCCTTAAAGCGGGCACCAAATAGTTTTGATAGAAAGAAGTGACTGTCCATCTCTCCAGCATTTCCCAGACATATGAGCACATTCTTGACTGCAGTGTTTGTAGAGCAAAGGGAGTGTGACATGCGGGCTCAATGACTGCAGAAGAGGCTGCTTACAATATCTTCCAGAGGGGCTCACGAACGGGAATTTGCAATAAAGTGAACTTGTCATGCTTGAGTTTACACTTTCAGCTCTTGATCGACCCAACAAACCTGCATGGGTTTTGGGATGAGACTATCATAAAAACCAAAAGTCGCACTGAGAGGTAACCATGAACCTGTCTTTAAAAGCTGCAAAGCATAAATCTGGCAGTTTAAACTCCCCAGGCTTTTCTGAGACTCCAGTGCACTGTGTGGGTGCTTTCTTGTGCATTTGTACCATTTCCCTACGTAAACGTCTGTTTCCTTCCTAATCAGAAAAGCCTGGCATTCGGTGACGGGGCCCTTGTGTGATGTGTACACTGTCTGTGGGTTTTCTGTATGTATGCCCTGTGTTTGTGTCTAGAAATAAGGCACTACACAAGTTGTCGTCTTCTAGAATCCTATTTCTTAATGATTATATGTTATTAATATATCATGAACTCAATTTATCGATATGGGCATTTGTAAATGCATGGCTTAAAAAAGCAACATTAGAGCATGCGCATTTTCAGTTCTCTAGAGTTCTCAAAATGGATTTGCTGCACATGACACCATATTGTGATGGCAGCGACACCAATAATGCAGGGGCGGCTCCTCCATGAGGGAGGAGGAGCGTCGCCCCCCCCCAACCAGCAGCAACCGCTGCAAATCCTTTCACAAGGACGGGATAATAAACAGCGTTTATTATTCCTTCCTTGTGAAAGAGGCGGGCCACAGGCAGTGACGAGCAGAGGGGAGCGCTCTGTGCATGTATGTTTGTCCAGCTCAAGATGGCTGGCCAAATACACATGCGCACAGGGAGAGAGCCTGCACAGGTTCCCAGTCTGCCTGGGCGCTCCCAGCCAATTCCTACGCTGCTTTCAGCAGCATCAGGATTGGCCGCAGGGCAGGCTGGGAGCCTGTGCCTGCAGCTGGTAGCAGAGACGGAGGAGCAGCGTGGCCCAGGTACGTTTTTTATTAATATCCCCCCTGTGCGCGCCGCGCCGCCCCGCCCCCTCTAATAGCGTGAGCCGCGACTGCAATAATGTGTTTGTTTTATGGCAAAAGGAGGATTTTGTTTCCATTTCCCTTTATACAAATATCTCTCTATCCAGTGACAGGAGGCAAAGAAGGAAGAAGATGAATAGAAACTGCTGCCGAAAGCTTCTTTATGCACGTTATAAAGTGCTTGATGGGGTTAAGAATGTTTCCTTTTTTTGCTGTGTGGCTTCCCTCCTTCAATGCAAGATACCCTCACCACTATAGACATCTTCGACGAACACAGCACAGTCGGTCATCATATGTGGAAAGTCATTGAAGCTGCTTTCTGCATAGGGTTGCTTTATGCAGTCTACAGTTTTCTCTTCTCTGGCTGTTAGATTCCTTATGACAGCTGTGTGTTTTGTATACCGAGGAGGTAGGCTCATTACTCCATATACATTTTGTTTGCTTATTGATCTGTGACTCTTTGTCACAGTTGAAGTTGGTTCACATGGTCAGTGCTGCAGTCTCACAAACATTTCTACTTTTACATCTTCCTTGATGCACAGCTGTTGGCAGATCCTGTGTGAACGAGCACGTCTTCATTGGCCAGAAGTTGCACCCTTCTTCCAAAAGTTCCTGTTATGCTTCTATTGGCTTTCCCAATATGGCCACCACATTCATACTTAGTGATGCGTCCTGTGCAAATCCACGATAATGCAGCAATGACATTTGCTGAGAGAGTATTTGCCCTCTGCTAAGATGGCTGCTGTATCCATACAGTCTGGCGGAACTAATGTAACATTTTTCAGTAGTTTCTCTCACTGTATGCTGTATGCAATATTAGTCCATGGGTCTAGTGGTCAAGGCTGGAGCTAGCGGGGCAAGGGCAAAGCAAGCCACTCCAGGTGTTCCGTCAACACAAATACACCAGGTGGGGGGGTTGGCAGGAAGACCACTTTGGAGCCACAAAAGTGGATGAGGCAGCAGAAAGTCAAGTAAGTGCCCAGGCAGAGAGGAACAAATGTGAGTGGTGAGCAAAGTGCACAAACAGAATGAAGGGAAAGAGAGAGGGGCATTAGGGTTAAATGAGCAAGGTGTCTGAGGAGCAAGGAGCTAACAAGGTACAGAGGCAAAGGTAGGAGGAGGGAATGAGAGACGGTGGTGGACAGGAGAAGCAAAGAGCAAGACACATTGGAAAGGAGGTGGGACAGGAAAGAACCAGTACTGGCAAACAGAGGGACCTGTAGTTTAAAGTAGTTCCTCATGCACTTCAATGCAAGCACTGTATCAGAGGGAGAAAGATGCTTCTCTAAAAGCCAATAGCATTAGGTGGAAGAGAAATACTCCTCTGGGTTGAGCCAGCAGGAGCGCCCCCTCCACGAGAACAGAGGAGCGTTGCCCCACTAAACAAATGTCCCAAAAATGCCACAGAGCTCAAAAATAAAATGGTAATAAACTTTCTTTACCATTTTAGTTTTCAGCACCCCATCCTGAACAGAGTGTCAGGACGGGGCGGGCGATGTCTGCTCTGCTGCTGAGTGACAGCAGGGAGCTGTGCACATTAGTTTAAAGTGCGCATGCTCCTTTGGCTGGCTGTCTTACGACATGCGCAATTTAAACTTCTCTAATCACAGGCCTCCAGTGCTCTGGTGAGTGCTGAGAGAGGCTGCTCCCACCAATCCCGACACTGGTTTTATGCTGGTCACCAGCATGAAACCAGCATCAGAATTTGGTTTCCTGGTCTCCACGCTGCTTTGGAGCCACGACGAGGAGGATGCTGTGATAGAGAGGGAGACCTGTTGCATCAGGTAAGTGCCCTTTTAAAAAAAATATACATATTACTATTGTTTTCCCCCTCTCCCCATTCCCCCTGCTTTAAATACAAACTAGCCGCCACTCTGAGCCAGGATGCATTTAATAAAGACTGAAGCTAATGGCTGAAAGAGTCTGGTCAAAAAGGCCAATAGTTCAAGGGAGTGACCCCAAATCCCTTTGTAGTAAAATTTTAAGCAAAGAAATATGTTTGACATCTTCACTCTCACCCCAGACCTAAAAATGTGCTCAGGAGTCAAGAAATAGGGTTAGAGTTAAGTGATAACTATTCAATGCATAACCGATAACCCTTTGCAGTTAGCATTGCATCATTCCAGGAAAGATAGAAGAAGTATAAAACACAACTTGAAAGATTAAAGCAGAGAGGCGATTGGATTGCAGGGTTAAAGTAAGACAGAAGGGAAACGTGGAAGAAAGAGCAAGCATGCCCATCTGCCTAATGGAGTAAATGTGCTTGATTTCTCCATCCTTAAATCACCACTACTGAAATCAATGCAGGAGAGGAGGAATGTTAAATAAGAGAAATATGATTCGTGATGTTAAAATAGAATGAAATGAAAATTATTTGAGTGAGGAATCACTGTAAAATTACTTTTGAAGAAAAACTAGATTAGTGCACTAAACATTGAAACCAAAGGGCCTGATTTAGATATTGGTGATTGAGTTACTCTGTCACAATGGTGCCGGATATACTGTTCGCCGATATCTAAATCCCATTATAGCCACTGGGACTTACATGTTAGCGGATGGGCTATCCATCACCATTGTGACAGAGTAACTTGTCTGTCAATATCAAAATCAGGCTCATAATGTACTAAGTAGAAAAAGGAAACAATAATTATATGTGGTTTAAACCACTGCAGCCTGAAATGTACGAGCCCATCATGCTACTTTGGAGAAGAAACTTGAAGCAACATCTACCACATAATCTGCAAGCTTGGAATTGGAGCACCTTTAGAATTGCATTTGTCTGCCCAACAGCATGCCTTAAAGCAGTAATGCTATTTTCTACACTGTACATACTCCCTATAAAGCATGCGTGCCAGTTAATGTGCAACAGGTGTTTGCTGTACTTGATGCACATAGATGCACTTTTCACTTTGAACATGTACCTTGACTCCTTACACCTTGCATTGTGTATTCTATAATTTGTTGGACTTGCCGGTTCCTGCCCATTGTTTGCCCTGGTGGGACTCAGTGTCGGAGGATTCTCTGTTCTCACCTGATTGCCATTAGCTGTTGTTAGGGGGAGGCACCTGACATCGGGCTTCTTAGCGCTGCCTCTCCCCCGGCAGCATGGGATCTGCTGGACTTGCCAGTGCCTTCCCATTGTTTGTCCTGGTGGGACTCATTGTCCCAGGGCTCTCTGCTCTGACCTGAATGCCCTCAGCTGCTATTAGGGGAAGGCGCCTGACATCGCGCTGCCTCTCCCCCGTAGCACAGGACACACCTGCGGGAGGCCAGGGAGAAGACTGGCCAAGAGCAGGCCCATCTGTGCCCGTACGCAGCAGGACGAGGCTGGGCGGGGCCCCTCCTCTTTGGCCTGTGCCTCAGTAGAATCTATTAATTGTAACGTGCGGTGCTCATCCTATGGGTAGCTGAGAAGTTACACTTTTATCGCCACAGTAACTATGGGGAAGCCCAGGATCGACAGGGGTAATGCTTCCCCCCATTCCTCAGTTTCCATTGATAGTATGTTGGAAAGGGTGGTTGGGATTGTTGCTAATGAAATTGAGTTAACTGAGCGTAGATTGTCGCTTGATCTAGGGCCTCCACAGTCTATCTCACAGGATGGCAATACTACAGATACCAACCCTGAGTCTATGACTGGGGTTGATTTAAAACCAGATACAAACCGTCTCGATACTTGCATTGATGCAGCTGTCGTTGATTACCCCGGTCAGGCAAGGTGGCCTCACTGGGTGCAAAAGAGAGACAGGAAGGTCAGCACCATTTAAAAGGAAGCAACCCCCATGTTCAACCGCCACAAATAATAATCAACTACTCTCTTGGGTACAGCCATTGCCTGCATCTCAACTTCAATGGCCCCAAATTCCTACAACTCAATCCTCAGCTTGCCAGACTAGTGATACCCTGTTCTTTGAACCAACTCTCCTCGCAGCAATGCATAACAAAGTCAGTTCCATACTTGAGGAGAAACTTAAGCCCCTGTGTGAGCGCCTGGATCACCTTGAGGATTGTTTGTGTAGTGCACTCACTCCCCCCCATCATGTCTCACTGCAAAGCAGGTCGGTGCAGGGGCTTAACAGTCAAAGGTCAAGCTTTGCCAATGCCTCTTTGTAAAGGGGCACCCCAACATGGTACCATACAAGGGAGAACGATGCAGCACATATAAGTAATGCCACCTAATCTGGGCTAAAGAATCCTGTTTTGCCTACCAAATCAACCAATGCAGAAAAAGAAGTATTGCCAGCTGCCTCCAGCCATGCTTTGAGGGATGTTCATCTCAATGCTCGCTAATCTTCAGGTTTATTTGTTGTTAACCAAGTCCAGGATGGAATACGATTTAAGCCTAGTAAAGACTCCTTGGATTTGTCCCAAGCAGCCTGCCCTAAATTGTAGTAGTTGTTGGAGTGCCACCCCTGAGGGACTTTCAAAGCGGATCTTGGGGGGCAGTTACCGAACAAATGTGTGGACTGGCTCCTCAAACACAATCATTTACATCACCACTTCACCAGTGATATCATAATCGCATGAAAGGTGGGGGTAGGTCGGTCTGTCAATAGAAGATATCAATGATGATTGCATTGTAGCAAATTTACGTAGGCCATCTAGCGTTAGAAACATTCTGCAGCAAAAAAGAAGTCATCAACCTTCACAACACTGAGATAAGCACCCTTTCTTTAGGCTTTTTTTATAAACCCTTAACACCAAGTGCCCTGCAAAGTGCCCTCATTCCTTTGCATCATTACAGGATTCCCTCATTTGTTGACCACGATGAGCTGGACTGACTGCGGCGAGACCTTACCCCAGGCCTCCTCAGGTATTAGGATTAGATGCTTCAAACAAAGATTCAATCAGTTGACTGGCTAACCTTTATTAGACATTATGACATTATTACGTTCCAGGAAATCTGTGTGACAGAAAATCTAGCCATTGAAGGGTTTGAGTGCCATAACATGCTGCGATTCATTCTAAATCAAGCCATGCGTCAGGTGGGCTGGCCATCCAGGGAAATGTTTTAGCGGGGGTTGTGTCCAGCCTATAGACTCACACAATGACAGTTTCCAGGTACTGAGGTAGAAGAGGGGTTTGATTTTATACATAATTATTTTTTATAAAAATGATTTAATTAATATTCCCAACACCAGATTCACAATTTGATTTGACTTTTATTGCCAACTTTGACAATTCTACTGGAGAAAGTGGCCAATTAGCAGTTTTTTTGTGCCTGGGAAGCCATTTTAATGCTATGCTCATTCCTCAGGCTATCCCCATGGATATGTCAAGTAGAGTTATTACGGTGGATTGTACCCATGCTAATAATAGCATTGGCAGAAGGTAGAGGTTGTGCCTGTACTATTGATCACTGATCACTTTTTCATATCCTACAATCTGGCAGATTCATTGTTGTATGGTAAAATTGTTGCCTCTAATTTTGGGGAACATAACCCTATTAAGGTGACAGTTTCATTCTCACCCAAGCCCAAATTTAGTAGCAAATCTGGAGCAAGTAATATTGAACCATCCAATGACAGTCTGAGATTAAAGAGGAGAGATGTTGAACAGGGCCAATTGTTTGATCACGTGGTTAAGGAGAATTTGGGTTTGGCGTTGGCTTGCCTAGCTGATAATGACAATGCCAGCTCTGTGGTCAAGGCCTATAATCATCTCCGCACCAATATTAGAAAAACACTACTGAGACCCTCTCACCCCGCAGATAATAAACCCAGGTAGTTTGGTAACAAATGGTGCGTTGCCCAGTGCCAACTACTTAGTGCCCTTGTGGCAAACCCACAGAATCCTATGGAGGTGGCTTCCCTTCATAAGAAATATAAAAAGGTCATGTCCACCAGGAGGAAGGAGGTCCTGAACCAACAATGGGAACTATTAGTCTTGGTGGCGAATAAAAAGAACAGTCAACTTTTCTGAGAAAGTGTGAAAGATATGAGACAACCAAATCAGGTTAGTTGTAACATCTCCAGTGAGTCCTGGGAGTTGTACTTTACTAATATTTACACAGCTATCCCATCAGAATCAAGCACTACCATGGCCTCTGCACATGAGGGAGTGTCTATGACCTTGGAGCAGCTTGAGGATGCCATCAGACAGAGAATCGGGTGCAAGGCGCCTGGCCCAGATAGTGTTCTAATTGACCTTCTTAAGTTTAATTCTGAATTTCGGGTATCATAATTATTGAGTGTTTTTAACAGTTTGGCTCACTCTCGCTTATTGAGCAATTGGTCAACCTCTGTTATAGTCCCCATTTTAAAAAGTCTGATTATTTGCACCCTGGGAATAATAGGTCCATCTCCATAATAGATTCCTCCCTAAAAATCTTGGAAAGGGTCCTATATAATAGGTTCAAGGGGTGGGCCGAGGACAAGTCTATTCAGTACCCTTGTCAATTTGGGTTTAGGAACAAGGTTGTCACTGTGGAGCAATGCCTAAATCTTAATTTGATTTTTGGGAAATACACTGTCGCCCAAAAGTCCCTACTATATTTGGCGTTTATGGACTTGTCCTCAGCCTTTGATTATGTGAAGTCTTGGATGAAGCATTTGTGCATTTTGGAGCAATTTGCATAGGAATATGAAGGCTAGAATCAGAATAAACACACAAGGAGACACACTAAGGTATTTTTCGGGGGCTGAGGCAAGGGTGTGTTTTAGCTCCACTTTTAATTATTTTACATATCAATAACCTTCACCCTTTCTCATTGACTGTCACCCCTGATGTTCCTATGCTAAATAATACTTTCCTACCTTCATTGAAGTATGCAAAAGATGCTAGAGCCTTTGATCTCTTAGACCGTGGTTTTGTGGATTTCATGGCCTCTTTGGACCAAAGTACCAATTTTGCAAAATCCTTCATTATGACCTGTGGCGCAAGGAAGCACACCTTGTCTACCCTTAGCTTTGACAACCATGTTTTAAAGTGTTTTGATACCTGGGCTTATATTTCACTGCCAATGGATCTTGAACACTACATATTGTTAATTGTAGAAACAGATTACCTAGGGCTATTTGTTCTCTGTTTAGTTTGCACCAGCCTGGGAGGTGGGAGCTCTCTTGGCACTTTTGCAACTATTCAAAACGTAATGTACCCAGATGGGGCAGAGGTATGGGGCATTTCCAAATGCAACCCCATCCAGGTAAAAAAAAATTGGTTTCGCCATTAGGCTTTGGCGGTCCCCATCTCTTCTACCCATTTTATTTGCCACAGTGCTCTTCCTCCCCTGTTGTGGCTAGAGGTTTGTAGAAACAGTGAAGCGAGTCTTACCAGAGACATCATCATGGATTGCCTCAGTTGTGCCACAGGCATGGGCAGTGCAGGGGCCCCCTAACAGGGCCCCATAAAGATTTTCAGTGTCTGCTGTGCAGACACTGAAAATCGCGACGGGTGCCGCTGCACCCGTCGCACCCCTCCAACTCCGCCGGCTCCATTCGGAGCCGGCTTCATTGTTGAAGGGGCTTTCCCGCTGGGCCGGCGGGCGGCCTTCTGGAGGGTGCCCGCCGGCCCAGCGGGAAAGTCAGAATGACCGCCGCGGTCATTTGACCGCGGTACGGTCTTTTGGCGGTTCCCGCCAGGCGGGCGGCTTCCGCCGCCCGCCGGGGTCGGAATGACCCCCTTTATCTTGCAACTAGATCGAAATACAGTTCCATATAAACATTTGAACTTTTGACTGTACCCCAATATAATTCAATGTAGTACAATCTTTTATATAGGTAGCAGATGTCAATAAATTCTATATAATCACACAATTCAACAAATCTTCTATTAAATGCAAAAGTCATTGAAAGTAGCATGAAAAAGAACTGTGCAATCACAAGATAATGCAATTATACATTTTTTCTAATTTTGCACATAAGATAGTAGGAACCAAGTCTGCGCCTATGCGCATTTGTCTGAAAATGGCAGATTTGTTGAAAGGTTGCTGGGGTGCAGTTCTGGGTCAAAGTTGTCATATATGGCTGTGAATTTCCTGCAGAAAAAGTCCAAGAGGTAGTTGCATAGTTGCTTAGTTGAGATGATGTTGCTGGCAGGTTCTGTGGGTGTGATGAAGCCGTGATGATTGCAAAAACGTCTCTGCTGCTGTTGTGGCTGTTGCTGCTGTGCTCTGCCCGGGCTTTACTCATGGTTTCCTGGATTTGCTGGTGGTAGCACCTCAGGACGAATTTGTTCACATCCTTGTCTGATTATTTCTGTCTTGTTTTCCACCTCCATTCTACTTGCTTGCAGTGTTGCTTGGTTATTCTGAGTTCTTCCAAAAATCAACTGATCTATGTTAGCATTCCTGTTGATTGACTTTGTTTGCCAGGGGCCAGTTTGTTGGCGCTGCTGGTGATTAGTTCGTTAAAGTTTTTGATGTCACCTAAAAGGTGGCCTGTGTGCTTTGGATGGTTGTTGTGGAAGGTGGAAGGCCAGTCCATAACTGATATGTTGTTCCAGCATCAACAAGCTGGGCTTGTCATGGTAGTTCGTCTGTGGCGAGGGATGCTGATTGTGAAACTGATGATGGCATGGTTGGTCCAGGTGGTGGATGAGGATGTATTGATCCTAATGTCATTGAATGAGGTAAAGACAGGGTTCATGATGCGTCCGGGAGCTTGAGGCGGGGCTTAGATTTATTGGGTGAGACTGAGTTGGGATTGGTTAGGTCTTTGAAGTGAAAGCTGAGGTCTCCTAGGAGGATGTGGGTGCTGGAGTCAATGGCTAGTGGAGCTACAAAGTCCACAACGTTGCTGGTGAAGTTGGCTCAGGGGGACAAAAGGCCAGGGATTTGGTAGAACAGGGCACTCCTCAAGGTGAATCTGGCTGTTCTTTGCAGTTTGAGATGGAGGTGCTCCATGTATGATCTTCTCTGTACTTGCACCCTGTCTTACATCTTTGTTTTTCTCTTTCTTTTAACAGTATTTGTATCTGCTCATATTTTGACAAATGCACTGCCTGAAAGTGTCCAGCTACCACTAATTATTATTCTATAAAAAACTGATTTTCATATTTTCATGCGTTCGGAGTGAAGAACAGCAAGATTCAATGAATAAACGAATAAACGTGTCAAACTGCCATATGAGACCTGAGGAATTTTAGTATTTTGACCTTTAACATTTCTTTCTTTTTGATTCACCTCGAAGTAACCTATGATTAGCCCTGCCTTTTAAAAAAACAGTACTAAGAATCCCATGAAGAGGCTTCGAGTTAGAAACTCTGTGGTCCATGGAGAAAACCAGCCAACAGACAGTTCTGTCTACCATGTTTGACACTCTCTTCAATGATCTTTATTGATGTGCCGATCTGATTCACCCAGGAGGCACCTCACGATCTGCAAAGGGTGACCTTTTGGAAGTTACAACTCATGGCGGTGCCAAGGTCAGCTTTGCTTCTAAGACAGGACTGACCATACCAGGCATCGTTCATTTCTCCAAGAGGCTGGAAGGGTGAGGGGGCGGCTTTTGTTACAGGAGGGCCTGTTTTGTAGCAGTACAGCCGTTTTAGTAGCACTGCAGAGTTCCTTGTATATCCAACAGTTTTCAGGCAACAATAAAAGTGAAAAGATAACTCTGGTGATTAATGTACCTGCTGGAGAGAGATCAGAGTTTTGTCTAGTGGGAGTTTTGACTCATCTAAGGTAGCTCAGAGGGTTACTATGCCTGCTGCAAAGAACATGTGCTATGCAGATCACAGAACAGTATTTTGTGTACAATGCTCAGTGTGGATATTGCTTTTTCACATAGATCGTTTTGTTACTGTGGATTCCATAAATTACAATCATAATCTATCATAGCCATCAAAGAGCTGCATGCAAACTTCATTGTGCAGGTTAGAAAGTTATGCTTTTTGCCCAGTCTTTGGTTATCCTAATTTTGCTAAAAATGGTTTGGGTAGTAATGAATTGCTTTTAGTAAAGTCAACCCTAAACACTGTTTTACGTTCTGAATCCTGAGTTTAAGCTGCCCCAGACCAAGCACTCTTCAAAAATGCCTACCAGTATGGATGACATGTGAATCCTACACCTTGTAGCCCCCTTATGTAACATTTTTTATACACTAAATGACACCTGTATATGTGTCTAATGTAAAGTGCTCCAAAACCCTACACTGGTGAGAGAAGCACTATAACAAATGAACTGCATGTGGAGAGGGGCTATGAAGAGATGAGAGGCATTATTAGAGGGTGCTGGTGAGGGAATCACTGAAGAGAACCAATAAAGATTGCCATATTCTGGTGCATTGTAAGGTCATCATTTACTATGCTTTAGAAACTAATTCAATTGAATATATAATGAAAAATGTGTTGTAGAATGCACCACTTTTGCCATTTTTCCCAGATTTTCTTGGGGGAGAGAACTCCCCAAACCACACTGTAGTGGCCAGGTGCACTCACTATGCACCCTATAAGTCCTAGTCTGACAAAGTTTTCCAGGGCTGCTTTGGGTTCCTAGTCCGGCCCTGACGAATGTACTACATTACTATACATTATCTTTAGATTCAAAAATGTATCACAGTAAGATATGCTGATATGACTATTCAAACCCAATAAGAAGAAATCATTGAAAAGACGTATATTGTCCAATGCATGATTCTCATTACAGGTAGCGCTCATGTCTATAGATCTATAGATCTACACACCTGCTCAAGAAACCTGGGGAAATGGAAATATCGTCATCAAAATGTAACTAGACAGCGAGTGACCCGAACTCCGACAATTCAGAATTTGGTTGGCTCTTTGCTGAATTTCTTTGAACACTACTTTCATTTGCATTGGATAGTATTAAAAGATATAAATCTGTTTATGAACTACGCCATTCTAGTTTGTATGTCAAATCTTCAGAATTAGTTTGTGCTTAGTATAAATGCCTGTGTGTTTTTTTCACATTTTATATTCATGGCTAAGAAAGGTGAATGCCTAAAATAAAGCATGGTCGATTATTGCGTGCGATCTGCCTTTGGAACTATAAAACATGTCAGGATACTTAACTCACAACATCAAAGAAAAGATTTCAAAAACTAAAAACAATGCAAACACAGCCAAACATTACAATTTAAGATGTGAGATAATCCATGTTTTACAATACATATCACTGTAGAGGAAAACCGAGTTCAGAGTTTTATCTAAGATATAACATTCTCCTTATTTAACGAGCTTGTCTTGCCAAACTGTTTCTTCGTATTTTTTCCCCTTTGAAAAGTAAAAGTGCACCTTTGAAAGCTTTTTTATTAAAACACATATCTTTATTAAGGGCCTTCTAGCCATTCAAAGTTAGTGATACCTGAGGGTTGGATTTATTAGGACGTTTCCTTTTCCCTTTAAAAACAATACTTCCCCATTTGCGACGCGTGTTGACAACCAGAAAAGAAAATGACAGTCCGTGGTCTGCCAAGGCCATTCGCCACGGTGCGTTTCGTTAGTGCATCACAACCAGCCCTTCTGGAACTATTTCCCTTCTTGTGAAAGGCTTGGGCTTTGGCTGGAATTTCCCTTAGAGTTTGTTTATAACATGCCTTTGATGTTCCACTTGTACCTCTCTAATCTGCAAAGCTTTTCCTTTCGAATACGAAGAATCTCAGCCATCAGGAGGCCCACTGCAAAGCAACTTCTTAAAATATTTTTGCCAGTGCACAAATTTGCATATAATACCCTTCCATTCCATTACCAATGGCATTGACACATGGCATCAACCAATTAAAACAGGTTGACCTACACATTATTGCCCTGTCCATTACTCATGATGGCGGCTGATGCAGCCAATACTGTAAGATATTCTAATGTTTGCTATGTAAATCAGCGTTCTTATACCGTTCTTATTGATCTTTATAACACAGTATTCAAACAATTGAGTAAATATTAATAGGAGATAAAAAAAAATAAAAAAAACTTGATGCATTTCTTATGATTTATGATTCCCTTCATGGCTAAAATAGGCAGGGAAAAAATGTATTCAGAAAATTCAACATTTAATGGTTGGGAGGGAATCACTATGGATGCCTTGTAGTTGTCATAAAGATACTTTATTTCGGAGCAAGGGCTGTGCGCATAACATCCTTCAGCTTCCTTCTGCACAGATGAGTATCCCCTCACACTAGTCTAATACATACCAACTATTAGATCCCCCCATTCCTGAACAATTCCAACCCCCCATTTAATAATTTCCTTCTTGACTTCAATTTGTCAGCTTCTGCTTTGTATCTTGCTCTGGCCCTTATTTCCTTTCTGCAGCCACCAATGTTTCTTTCCGCCTAGCCAGCTTGCCCATCCATCGTCCAAAACTATCTTTCTTTCATTCTTTCATTCTCTCATTTACTTTTCATTGTTCCAGTTCCTTTAATTCCTATTCTGGTCCTTAGCACCCTGCGCGCCATCATCAGATGAACCTGTCCCACGAGGTTTTAAATCTGTCTCTTACCACCTACTGGGTTCTTACTCTATATTTCGACCACATTTACAGCACTTCTGTCAATGATAAATAAATGAACAGCATACACCTAAACAATAGCAGACCTTCATATACAGTGTATGTGTGCCTACTATTTCTGTGTCCTATGCCTTACAAACATTTCTCTGTACACTTCCTTCCTAGCCCTGTTGATTTCAGTCGGATCGTTAGCACCACTCCACGCTCTCATGGGCAACAACTGCACCCATGACTCCCTCATGCTCCCCAAATCCTGCATCACTATTTATTTCAGTTACCAGCCTTTGGACTGAACCAGTTAATTTTCCCCAAAGTGCAGTACCAGTACATCTGGGCGAGGTCAATGCATTTTCTACAAATGCACCTACTGCATTCCCCCATCTCATACTATGAAACCAAAACCTTTTCTCTATCTTTGTACCATTCCTCTGCACTCCAGCCCACTTAATGATGGAGTGTCCAATGAACCAGACTTCCTTTTTTTGTGTCCTTATCAGAGCCTGTCAATCAAAAAACACATCCTTCAATCATTTGTCTGCCCCCTCATGGTCTCACATATCTCTACATACAATCACTCTTTCACAGTCACAACCATCTAATATCATGTTCTTGCAAACATTTTTTAAACCCCTCTGTGGCCACACTACACAGAAAGAGTGTGTGGCAAATTGCCCTCCCCTCATTCATAGCCTTAGCTCTTCCAGCACTTGTCATGCTGTCACCTTGCTCCTAAAATAATGGCCAAACAATAGGCCCTTCTGTCTCCCTCTCTGCCAAATCCATCTTTTTAGTTCCGGCAATAAGCATACGTTCATCCCCGGTTTGGGTTTCACAGACACCAAACTACCTTTTCCTTTCTGATGCATCTTGGCACTTTTCAGGTTCACCCATACTTCAAATTCCTGTATCAATACCTCTTCCTATTGAAGACCTCTACAGCTCTTGTTCTCCACCTCCTCTGACACCCTAAATGCCCAAAACAATTCTCAGGCAGATGCACATGTGAATCCTGCCTGATCCATCACCTCTCCAAATATCTCCTTGGTAATCGGTAATCGGTCATCTCAAATCTGCCTTTTTCCCTTGTGCATCACTTCTATATTATTTTACTAGCTCCATTTCCCCTGCTTGTAAGCCCAAAAGCATTTTCCATTAAATGCTATGCCCACCACATTGCCTGCATTTGTCATTGACTTTCTCAATCTAACCCATCAAAAATCATACCACGCCATATTTCCTAGATTGCCGGATGACTCCTTCTCAGTCCCTCCTTTGCACACCTGACCTCATGAATAGCGGTAGCCGGCGCATAACTCAAGGGGGGTGCCAGGGGTGGGGAGGGCACAGAGGCAAGGTAAAAATAAAAATAAAAAAGCACTTACCTTGCCTCCATCCCTGCTGCCTCGCGCTCCTCTTCGTCTAGCGTCCCAGTATTCACTGATGGGACACCAGCACAGGCTCCCCAGCAATCCTGGTGCTGCTTTTATGCCAAACCTTGCATAAAAGCAGCACCAGGGTTGGTCTGAGTGGCAGCGACTGCCTCTCAGACACAGCCCTGGGGGTCTGTGCAGTTGGGCTGGAGAAACCTAAGTGCGCATGTGTTTTATTTTTCTGCTTTTGGCACAGCCATTGAGGCGACGCTCCTTCGCCATAGCGAAGGAGCTGCCCCTGCTCACGAACTTACTACAATCACCTCGGTATGACCAGCTTGAAGATTTCACAAGTGATAAACATTTAGGGAAATGAACAATCCCTAGCACTATTTGAACATATGCAAAATCGTGTTGGGTGCTGGTAATTTTTCCACTTGTGATTTTTCTTTTACGATCTTTCCAGAAAGTCTTCAAGTGAATAATTGACGTTCTGACATCATTGGATTAATCATTGTCCTTTGTACCGGATACACATCCTACCTAGGACGTTTGTTCAACTTTTCTTAAAAAGGAAATAAAGTGTTCTACTGTGAGGTCAGATTGTGTTCATGTCTAAACAAAATCATGCAATTTCAATCTCTCTGTGTCATTACAGTAATTTTGTCACTGCACAAATTTAAAGCCAAGACAGCAACAACATTCTGAAATTAACACTTAACCATGGATTGAAAAATGCTAGTATTGTAGTTATTGTAAAGCATTAATGTGTAAATATTTCATGGCCGAATCCTTTGAAATTCCCACTACTTCACAGTTAGACAGGAATGACCTAGACTATTGTGAGTTTATTCAGCCCCAAATGAGCTATTCATGGGTTTGTGAACTGTGTCTTAATTATGCTTGCATACTACACTCTTCTTTGAGTAGATCCCACATACTTGTGAAATGGCCCCTAAGATTTTAAGTAGCATTTTTAGGTCTGGCGTTAGGTAAGAACTTTCTACTAAAATAAA
The DNA here is from genome assembly GCF_031143425.1 of Pleurodeles waltl. NCBI lineage: Eukaryota > Metazoa > Chordata > Amphibia > Caudata > Salamandridae > Pleurodeles > Pleurodeles waltl. Next base: position 333,729,084 of record NC_090442.1, on the reverse strand, counting down.
ACTTATATATAAAATATGCTTCTTTATATGGGCTTTCGGAGAGCTCTCTTGATCAACTGGTCTGTCACTATGCCATTCACATATTTGGTCCACTCACCACAGAATTCATCAAGAGGCACAGGCTACTTCAGTCACTGGCTTACTTCTTTGTGAGTGATGCCATTCTGCTTGCACACACAATTTAATTTCCTGGGCTTTGCCAATACTTGTTTATATTGTGTTATTTGGTAGATGTAATTACTAAAACATAACTAGAGCTATCCATACTACATTTTATAACCTAATTTGTGGGAACTTGCAAACTTGTCATTATATTATGTGCATACCTGTCAGCAAATGGTAGAGTGCTATGTTAGTACTTCTGTTTCCTTAACTCACAAAATCTTTCAGCTTTCAGGGCTACTTGGGTGGGTATGTACATGTGCATACATACCATGATATATGGAATTGCACCAAAAGAAAACAACACTCTTTCTGGACCAGGGCCTACCTTCCTACCAAGTATGGTGTAATTCCATCCAGTAGTGTTTGCGCTATTGCTGTTTAAAATCCCCATGGAAAAATGAATGGGGAAAACATGTTTTGGGGACCTCCTTTTGTCTCTGCGTCCCCAGCACGTATCACCCCGAAACTTTCTAGGCAGCAGCTGGTGGGACTAGCAAATTGTTTTAGAAAGTTTTGTGAAGATTCGACAAGCGGAGCCAAAGACATAGGCAAGTAAAAAAATGCTTTTTATACAGAAACTAGGTCCTAACTATCACTACCTATTGGCCACCGCCACTAGGTAATATATACATATATATGTCTGTGCTATTCTAGATTAGTGGCGGAAGTTTTCTTTGTCACTCGCTATTTCTTTACCAGTCTCTCATGAAGAGTTGGCACACTAGTCCTTTTTTTACTTGTGTGCCTCAAGCGTGGGAAGGCGTTCTATTTTTAGGCAGGGGCTGTGCTAGTATGTCTCATTGTTCTTTTTTGCAGGGGAGAAAAAATGTTAAAGACCGCTATTCATAAATAAATGAGGTTTCTGGCACAAAAGATGGTTCTCACAAGTGATTTGTTTCTCTTCTCATCACAGAAATCCTTGTCCTATTTATTTACTTCTTTATATTTAAACTTCTTTATTTCCAAAATGTTTGGTACATACAAAAATGGTAAACCCAAAAAGGTAAAATGAATAAAACTTGACAATGGCAAATAATACGAAGTTTGAAACAGTAATCTGTAGTATATAAAAATATTACAAATTATGAATGATGTAAGTTCCATTCAGCGACCTCTTCTGAATCAGTGCCAGGATGTATGTATTTATGTACAGGTATACTGTATTTTCATAGCATAAACGTCTGCTTTCCTTCATAACCCTTTTGCATTTTAGTACAGTGGCATGTTTCAAATATCTTACTATTAAACTTCTAAATAAGAAATTTATCATCAAACCTTGACTTAGCTTCTAATTTACATATGGCCAGCACTGCTTTTTATCAGTTAATATTTGTGAAGTTCTAAGGCTTTTTTGAGAACGTGATTTTAAGACTGAGATTTAATCTCTTGTTCATTCCACACTTGATTATTTGAAATCAATGCACCTTCATGTTCTAAAAACTGCAGCTTTTCTGGTATCTATCAGAAACTGCTTCAACCATATATCTTCTATTGTTATTTCCTGCTACTGACTCCTAATCAACAAAAAATGCATCTTTAAATTGGCTTGGTTAGTACATCAAAATCTCCACACTACCTCTCTTGCACACTTAAGACTGTGGTGGTCTTTGCTCTCTGAAGAAATCACTGGATTGCATTTACATGTTCCTTCCACGCAAGCCCAGGCTTGGGTCGAATATTAAGAGAATTCAATACAATTCTGAGTGAAAAAATGTCAATTATTTTCAAAGAAGGAGTGCATGCTCTTACCCAAAACTATATTTTTAATGAAAATTAGAAAGACCCATAAAACAGATTTTCATATTGTCTAATATCCCTTTAAAATATTAACAACAAAATATTAACCACATTACCAGGCAGCAGGTAATCCGGAGATACTTTTTTAAAACCTTTTATTTCTTTAGTAGCGGCAAACAGCAACAAACGTCCTGAGCATCTGTTGGACATGCGCAGGAAGGTGCAAGCGGGGAGCACTAAGAGCTTCTGAGGATTTACTTTGTAGTGGTGACTGTTGAAGTGCTGGGTTGCCTACTTTGAGGCCTGGATACAATGTCCTCTATATTGTCCTCTGAGTGGGTTAGTGACAATCTACACTATCATTAGATTTATCCTGGTATCCTTTAATGGTTGATTGAATACACCCAGGCCTTAAGTGGTGTGGTAGTCTGATGACGGTGTCCTGAGAAGAACCCTGGAATTTTGAAACATCAACTATATTCCCTAATGGTGAATTATAGAAATTGAACCAAGAGGGTGGAAAGATCAGTCCAAACCTCCACTTAAGGACTTGTGAACTGTGAATTGTACACCACCATGGGGATTATCTAGTCTTCCAACATTTTAATGTTTGTCTTTTATTGAAATCACATTTGCTGTCACTGCGTATTCTGCACTATTGATTCACACTGTCACAGCTTAGTATATGTATATGAAGATAATACTTGTAAGATTGAAACTGTTTTTGTTCAGCACCTTTATAGTTTTGTCTTTCCTTTTTTTAACAGACCAAGTGGATTGTCTCTCAACAGTGCATGTACAAGACTGTTGTTAACTAACTGAGTTATTGATCAAGTAAATTACATTAATCTCTTTGAAATCTCTAAATGATATACAAGTTTTTGCACCGCGAATGAGTCCTCCGTGGCGTTGTTTGATATTTGATAGATAGTGACCGAAGTCCAGTGGGGACATGGGGTTGTCCTAGTTTCTTATAGGTAATGTTCCTAATTAGTGCATCACTGTCCCTGAAGAGGTCAGGCGGAAAGGAATGATCCTAAAGAAGTTCCAGTTAAAACAGAAAAGTTTCATTACTTATCTACATTCTACTACATTGTGATACATAATTGTTTCAAGAAACGTGGATCACTAAAGCTGGGCCAGAACCTATGTCTAGGTTCAATAAATGGAATGAAAAAAGTCATAACATGAACAGAACACTCTTTGGTTTCTCTTCAAAACTAAATCTAACAAAACATGGACAATTTAAATTAACTAGCATGGTGGCCAGACCTAAGTCACTTGTTGTAAAGTAGCTCTTGAATCATGTTCCTTTGGTATAACATTTGGTAAATAATGTGTTACTGTTATCAGATTTGATCATACTCCCTTTTCGCACTTGAAGAAACAAAAGTTGAGTTTAGTTTCTCAGGATTCCAACTTGTGACCTATATGAATGGAATATGTTTGTGACTTGATGTCTTCATTCTCCCTATCATCCTATTTATCCCTCTATAATTACATCTGGCCTCTGTCCACACAAGCCTGACTCTTTAAGATTATAGAATGTTTGCCTTCTTGCCATGCAATATCTTTTGCTTCTTCCTGCAGGAATTGATGTCCACTATACAGTTAATTCACAGGACTGAGCATGCGTGTGGATGTAGGTCTTTGTGTGTGCACATGCCTGTGTAGCTGCCTGCATGCACACATGCCTGTGTAGCTTCCTGCATGTGCACATGCCTTTGTAGCTACCTGCATGCATTTTGTATTTCACTTAATATTGTTTACTGATGAAGGCCTGCACTTCAACCTGTAACCGGTATGTTTCTCATCTTCCCCCTACTCCATTGTTTGTTTGCTATTTTGTCGCAGACCTGTAAAGGTTATGAGTGTACCACGTCTTCCAAGATTCTGTTTTCTTCCAGATTAAATAAAGTCTCCCTTTAAAAATGCTCATGGGTACAGAAACGGAAAACCAACAGAGAACTGCACTCAAAAACTTCATCGTCAAGTTAAAAGCATATCTTTCCAGTCTGGAAAGATCTTTTATTTTATCCTTCTTGGCTCTACACCTTGTCCAGCTAGATACTCAAACATGAGTGTAAAATTTCCAGCAGAGTTCGATTTTGGACCACGGCACTGCTTTGTCTACCTATAAAGACCTTCAGTCCGCTTGGTTCACTCTCGCCCCCTCGCTCCATTTCAACCTGTGCACCAACAAGGTGATACAATCAACCCAATTCAACCTGTACACCCTCAAGAACACACACTTACGCTGCACAGACTAGCTAAAATCAACCCTGCTGGCCGTCATGATCTCTAGACTGGATTTTTGGAATACACCTCTTACAGGAACCCCTTGCTCACAACGTAGTTCTCTTTTTAGAGGCCAGTCTTGTTACCACTTCATTTCACCCCTATATTACACAATCTGCTGGTAACACATCATGGTTAGGATATACAATGAAATTGTGTTGCCTTACACCCAATGGCAGCTGCTTCCTGTTTGAATTAGTGGGGTGATCAGGAATGCCCTTAGGCCCAACTCCAAAACTCTCCAACGTGGCCCATTATAAACAGTGTTTATAACGAGTCACGATTAGGAGCTCTGGATTACCTTTTTATTTTTCCTTTTTGCTGCCCTGGCAGCAGGGGGCGACGCTTTCCTGCCCTAAAGGAGGCACCACACTCCTTACAAACAAGACCACCCAACAAATCAAAGCTCCTTTTCTCAATTTTAGGGGCCCTGGGTGTCTCCGTAGAAGCATACTGTGAAGTACATTTATTCTAAATCAGTCCCACACTGACACCGCTTCTACTGCCTGCAATTCCTAACCTCTTAAGATAAATTAGAACATTGGAAGTTGGCAGCTCCATTGAAAACAATGGAGTGCTGCGGGCTTTTACTGGCCGGTAAAAGCCCGCAGCGCCAACATTCCAATGGGCTTTGTTCACAGCAGCAGCTGTGAACAAAGCCTCACGGAGCCCGAGGGGATTCTAATCCCCTCGGGCTCCGTGAGCAATTTGTTTTTTTTAAGAGAACATTCTGCCCTGAGTGGCAGAATGTTCTAATAGCCTTAGAACCCACCATAGCGGGCTCTACCGGCTATTAAAGGCCCTTTCCCTTGTTAAATGCCCTCGCCTTCGGCTCGGGCATTTAACTCGGGAGCGGGCCTTTAATAGCCGGTAGAGCCCGCTACGGCGGGTTCTAAGGCTATAGTAGAAACGCACTCTTAATTGCTTTGGAAATTATTTAAACAACCATCTCTACTGAATGTTATTCAGCTAAGGTCCCTCAAACATTAAATTGTTGTAAAGCAAAAAACTCGGCTTCGGTTGTTGCATGTTGCCGTATAATTCTCTCACCTATTGTGTTATTTTTTAGAGCAAACCTTCCTTTTCTTAGGTTTAAAATAACTTCAAGTTTGAGTTACATGTAAAGCCCCGGTAAAGTACTCCGAGATCACAGTTTACCAATGTTGCATACAAAAACAAATATAATAGAGATTTTCCTTAAAACTTGGGTAGATGTCTAACTTTTTGAGTATTCACAAAATTCTGCTTTAGTATGCATGGAATCGATGCAAGTCTTCAATTTTTAGGCCATACCTGTTACTCAGTGTGTCCTTCTGGAACCCTTCAGCATGAAAGATCATTTGCTTGAGTGTGCCAAGCATATACGTGCGTTTGTACATTTCTGGACCCTTTTAACCACAACAAAATTACCTTTCCTAATGGAGAAATGTTTTTCCACCATTGTCAGAGAGTATGGAATGATCCATTTCCCACAATGTATAGGCATACACTTTGCCTTCTTCAGTGGTAGTTTTACATGCATTTCCGCAGAGGCGATTTTGAAAATGTATATGTGTGAGAATGTGTGTGTGGTGAGAGAGAAGTTTAAGAAGAACACTGCTTGACTAGGACAACATCCTATTGCAGATATAAAGATAGGACTTTACATGATATGTCTTCGAACAATGCTTTTTATCACACATTTTCGGATGAAATCTATCTTTCTTGGATGTGTAAGAGTTCTGCATTTGCAGTCTACAGTCTTGGAGGGCAGTGGGGCAGTCAGGTTAGGAAATGGAAATTAAAAACTTCTGATTCATTCTCCTTCAAATGTCTAACTATTCTCAGGGGACGTTGCTCCATGGTGAGAGATCTCATTTGGTTTTGTCGGGGTCTACTTTAGCTGATACCTGCATTTACACTAGCCTATCTGCAGACCGAGGCTTAATCAACACGTATATTGGAATTAATGGAGTATCTTTGAATATGTTCTAAATTTGATATTCCAGAAAGGTGGTGGAGTAGGGAAATAGAGTTCCATGTTTTGGCCTTCCTAAAGGTACATAAAGCCGGCTTTGCCTACTACCTTGAACCACCCCGTGAATGTTAAAAGCAATGAGGGCCCCTCTACTCTGCAAAGACAAAAAATGGTGCCATTTTGGCGGGAGACAAACAAGTAACTGGGGTTATGGAGCTGGAAAGCAGAGGTCTAGTGGGAAGAGACTTTTCTTCCTCCTCGACTGCCCCAGTTTGGTGAAACCCTTGGGGGAAACTAAGACCCAGCCCCACACGTGGCATGGACTCAGGTCATTTTCCTCCTCATGTTAGTGCCATGCTACACTCTAACTAACGCCCCAGTGTTTCTGCATTTCTACTTTCAACAGAGGCATACCGCTACGGGAAGACGGGCAGCCAGTAAGGTATTTTGGATATACCATTAAAAAACCGGCTATGTACTTTGCCGTGGAGCTTTCCACGCCTCGGCTCGCGCACCAACACATGGAGTGAGCTGGGCTGTGGGAGCTCAGCCTACGTGCTGGTTTCGCGTCGCCTTGCATGGGATTTGAGAGCAGGGATTCTGTACATTTTTGAGGGAGGATCGTACTGGGCGCTCTGCCAGGCACAGAGCCAACATCAGCAGTAAATTCATAGCTTCAAGAAAGAGGTTCTTAAAAAAGAAATGTTGAAAAAGATCTGCGAGGCAGGTCTTGTGGTATCCGACAAGAATATTTGAAGAAGTTGAACAGTCTTTAAACCAAATAGCCATACACTTCTTACCTTCGACCATTTTTAATCACTCATAATCCCACTATCTGGCCCCAGTCTCAAAGAATCAAGAGGCTCATGCATGGTTGATGGCCTACAGTTGTATACTGTCTGTGTGATCTATCTAAATGCTACAGTTTTCCATGCATTACATTTGTCAACGACTCCAATTTATGAATAATGTTAGTTTTACAGGACTTGTCTTATGAAATAACATCACAATAATGACCTTGAAAGTCACAGCATTGACTTTCCAATGACCAGTTGAAGAATGTGTGTGCGACAAGGTCAATGACTCCTCAGAAAAAAACTGGTCTTGCTATGTCTAATACTACCCAAGGATATAGCTCATCTCTTTGATCGTAAGACGCTGTGCTGGCTGCAAACATGTAACAGCGTCTTGTTTAAGGCAATGGTCATTGTCCACAAAGCTGTCTATCTTGGTTCCACTTGTTTTTTGGCCTCCAAATTTACTAGTCATAAACCTCATAGATCTTTAAGACCTGCTCAGCTGTTTCTACTATGTGTTCCCAGAGCCAGAACGGTGACTTTTGGAGACCAATCACTTTCCATCCCAGCGGCAAGAACACGGGATTCCCGTCTACTGCCTTGACTCAGTGAATTCTCTTCGTTTCGTTTTTAGAAATTACTGAATACTCATCTATGCAGTCTAAAATCCAAGCAGCTAGTTGTGCTTGTCTTGTTCCTGAACGCCATGAAACTCCAGTGAATGTGCGCTCTACAGGTAACAGAAAATAGAAATAAAATCCAAATGGAGATGAAGCTCAATCTTTACAAACGATATCTCTCTCATTCTATCTCTTTAGCTTTATTTTCTGCCTCTCTCCTGCTCTCTTTCTCACTCTCCTCTTCTGTCCGCTGTAAATCCCTCTTATTCTGTCACTCTCTCCTACTGCCTGTCTCTCGTTTTTCGCTCCGTCTCTCTTTCCGTCAGGGCTGTGGGCCTCCAGTTATCACATAGCTATCCCCTGTAGAGAAGTACTGAGAGAAGATTGAAGATATGTTTGAGCAGTAGTGATTCATGTGTCGAACCATCTTTCATTATCTGAGGACTGGGCCTGAATGTACTACTGATGATGAACCGGGTCCTCAGCCATTGGTCCTGAGCTGTATTTGAAAAATGAGCTGTTTTTCTACTGGGGTTAGAGAAATGGGATTGTGGCCAGAACGTATTTCATCTCCAGAACCACTTTCTGACCTAAATTATCTTACCCATCAAATAATCTTAGATTATTTCTGACACATGACACATTTTGCCCACGGGTTGGTATGATTCGCCACACACACAAATAAAAGAGCAATCTGTACATTCCTCTCCATGGTGGTGCCCAGGCTGCTGCCTGTATCAGCACAAGGGAATGTGTGTGGGGAGTGTTGTCTCTGGGGCACCTGACCTCATACGGTGTAACCAGGACTGCTTCACTGGCGGGGTCTCTGGCATGTACCCCCTGGTAGGTGGGTGGTCAAAGGCTGACACTCATATCTCTCGGTGACATGCCAGTGCATTCATCACACTCACCAGGGGAAATATTTACCATAACTACTGACTTAACACACAAACTGAGGTGATTACTGCCCACTGAAGTAAGAGTGGATATGTCCGTGGATGTATTTATATGTTTATGTTTGCAAACAGAAATTATTTACTCGAGATTATATTAAAGTTGTAGTTAAAATGTTTTCGTTTACACTCTACTTTTCATACCTAAGGAGACAGACGCTCAGGGCTAGTGTTTGCTAGTAAAGCTTCTACAAGGCTTTTATTTCTTTCTTACATTTTTTTCTTTCGTTCTCTTTTTCTTTCTTTCGTTTTTTCTTTATTTCTTTCTGCTACTGTTTGACATTGGATTTACGGGCAGACTGTGATCATTCTGCCTTGGGCCAATCGCATGTAGCAGAAATCCGGTGCATGGGGATGTTCCATCTGCTGTGCTCAGCTCATTGAGTCCGACCCTGTCGATCACTTGCAGAGGCTTGCCCCATCCGGTGCATGGCTGCGGGAACGGGTCCTCGGTGCCCATATTTGGCTAAAAGGATTGTTTGCAATATAGCTTGGGGAAAAAAGAAGTAGAGCCTGTTTCTGTTGGAATGACATACATTGTCATGCAATAGCAAGAAATACAAGTCCTACTAATTTCAATGGACAGCACACCACGGGGCTCTTGTGGAATATAAGTTGGCCTGTCCTGATCTGCATGGTGGGGAAAAGACGACTGAAACTCCTATATGCGGAAGAAAATGGCAGAGAGAGAAGATATTTGGAGAAAGTATCAATGAGGTAACTGGATGCTAAACAAGCATTGACAAAGCCAATAGGTCTGGTGATGATTACCAATTTTTTGGCTTTATCAATGTTTGTTTTGCTTTGCATGATTTTTGCAAAACCTTATTCTCCATGAAGCTGCTGGGCTCCACCTAAAAAAAAAAACACATTAGATAAAAGGAAAATATTATTTATGGTCTTTATAATGCACATTTTGCCAAACTAGTGTCTGGCACTTAAAGGAAGCACTTTGTGCGTAGGTGTGTTCTATGTGAAAGGGTAAAAGGCTGTTACTCACAGTAAACTTAGACAATGGCTGAAGAGGGCTCACCCACTGAGCCATGCTCTCTGCTGTGTTGGGGGAGACAAAATGGCACAATAACAGACCAATCGATGAAGAGGGCTGGCAGAAGCCTCTATAAGTATTTTACACAAATAATTTTAGTAAAATCAAAAGGTCTTTGCTAACATCAGACCTAAAAAGGCACTACATGATGAGCACCCATTCAATCTTTGCGCAATAGATGCCTGCTGGTCACTGAGTAAGAGAGAGGCATCCAACCATTGACAAGGAGGCCACTCTTCAGAGAGACAGATTGAGCCACTGAGGCTAATTGCATCGTTTATGGAAAGAACAGCAAAACATTTCACTGTACAGAATGTGCTTATTCTTAATATAAAGAAGTCCATATAAGTTCAAAGTGCTTGCTTGCAGGAATAGAAACAATGTTTGGAAGGAGTTGCAGGAATAGACAAGTCTGAACCTTACGCACACAAATGGTCAATACATAAAGCAGCATAGGTTCACAGTGTTCCTAAGTGTATAGCTGATACTTTTACAGAGTGTTATGAGACTTTAATAAACAAGAATCATTGACTGTAGCTTTGTCTTCTATCTTAATTAAAGCAAGTTTGAAGTAGCGTTCAGAAAGGCACGGAAAATAAAAAGAGCACCTGTTTTGTATGCAAAATTAATTTTGTTTCTATCGTTGCATTTAAACTGCATATAAACTTGCATTTGCACTGGTAAAAAATGGAAGAAAACTAACCCACCATCCAATGTATAATCTTATCATCCGGACCTCAATAGCTGTTCCATGACTGTATTTAAGCAAAGATATGAAAGAATACTTTGCACTGGGTTTTCTAACATTTGAGGGCCTGCACTTAAGCGATTTTAAGAGTCAAGTAACGAGGAGTGGTAAATTCTATGCCCATGGGCCACTTGGATTTTGACAGCCGCTGGAGGGTGTTTTAGACTACTGCAGGTTTAATTTCTGCTCTAACTGGCTCTAATTTCTCTGCCACATGATCAGTTGACATCCTACTTTTGGGATACGTTAGGCTCTGAAGCAGGAATGAACTTCTCTTTTCTACAACTGGAGTGTCTCAGACACATATTTTAGTGCTCTAGTGCCTCGCAGCGTTGTGATGCTCCACACATTTTTGATTGGCAGCTTGGCATCTGAAAAAGGGGATAATGGAGTGGATAGTTTCACCTCCAGTAGTCATTTCTCCTATGAAGTGTGTGTGGTGAAGTTAGTGTTGGTTCCTATAAGTGGTGGAGTGAGGTTGTCCCCAATAAATCCTGTTTGCCACATCAGCAAGACCTCAATCTGATTTATGTATCCAGTCTCTGCTTTGGTGACTTTATGAATGCATTGCTATATTTGCCAAATACTGCCCTAGAAGGTTTGTGTTCTCTATTTTTTGATATGGGTTTCTTTTAAAGGTTTTCATTTTCTTTATCACTTCTTGAATTAGACATGTCAAACAGTGAAAAAATTACAATGGAATTGGTACTCTACTGTTACTGATATTGTATATTGCCCAGGCCTTAGAATACACAGCAGTGGGATTACATAAAATAGACTCCACTGGTTCATGTACTACCGGTCATGTCTACCAAGAGCAGATACTCTCTGTTAGAGATAAGAATCCAAATGCCACCACCATCTTTACAGGCATCACAGGTCCTTCAAGGGCAGCTCAACCAGACCAGCACATTTAGGATCAGCAAATGACTGGTCTTAAATGCTGTGATGTTGAACTACCTCCTTTATTTTCAGAGGGTTCTAAAGGTTGATTTCTAAAGGGTATAAAGTCAATGCATAGCATTGACCTGCAGTAGCAGTAACAAGTGGGTTGAAAGGGCCTAGTTCTGGGACTTTCCTGCATCTATGTTCCATTGTATTTTACCAGGATGAAGTCTCAATATCATCAGCACACATTACACTGCAGGAATTATGAGGTTTGAAAGTGCAGTTCCAAAGTCACCCTATTGTTGTCTTATTAATTCAGTCACCTACACCTCCTGGCACTCCTCCATCTACAACAATCTAAAGATGTGTACTAGAAATGAGATAGGGCATTCAGTAACAGCACATGCTTGAAGCATACATTAAATATACATGTAATTCTGTAGCGGGCACATAAATGTATGTGTGTGAGTGGATACCAACTTGTCATAATTGCTAAGTTAAACCAAGTACAAGAGCATCATCTATATCACAACTTCCTTACACCATCTATCTGCCCTGTTGTTGTGCCTGATACATGTCCATGATAATATAATGAAGGGCCATGTTACAAATACATGATTGTCCAGACCTGTTGACAAGTGGGAGTGAAACACACCCTTCTCAAAACTGTTTTCCGTGTTTAGACATTGATTATTTTGTTATTCCTTTCTGCAAATTCAATTATATGCATTGTTGAAAGTTAGTTAAGAGTTAACAAAAAACTCATCAAGTAACTTCCATTGACTATCACATACATCTGAAAAAGCCCATCCCTATTAAAATTGACAACTATAAGCATAGTCAACCCAGTGGAAAATTGAACGTACTGAAGTTTCGAATAAGTCTCTTGGGTTAATATATGCCCAAATATAACACAGGCATTAACAGATACCTTTTCTAGTAAGTGACCATAGCATTCATTTATATATGATTTTTCCTCTGTGCCAAGTGAAGTTCTCTGGTTTGAATGAGGAACGCAGAAGTGTGTTTAACCTGAAAGATCTAGGTTTTAAGGTTTGCATGGCAAACCTAACTCGGTGATTGATGATTTAAAGTAAAACCTAAAAAGAACTGTTAACTGATGTAATCAAATACTTTTTGGAATTCTGAAAAAACAACTTCACAGTATTGGAAACCCACATCTCTCCAACCATAGAAAAACCTCATTCTAAAAAATGCATTTCATTGGCGAAGGGGTGGAAGAATGCAAAATTGAATATAATATAGGCAACAAAGATTATGCTGTATTATTTCCCTCCATATTATGGGTACTACTCAAACAAAAGGCCAAGTAACTTTAGAAACAAGGCCAACTGTAACCGAATTTACTAAATGATGGTGCAGGGTCCCGAAGTAATAGTGGTATAAATGCTTTCATCTGCAAAAGGTCTACATGACATCAGCATCAACTAACTATTCATTACTTCACAGCTCAAACTAAACAAGTAATTTTAAACATTAGTTCACATGACAAGGGATTTACATGAAAGCACACCTTTGTTTTAAATAATCCTAGCCTGTTTCACTTGGTACAAAAATAAAAGTCCCAATAGTGTAATCACTAAGAATGAAAGGACTTTGGTAACTATGTAAATCTCCTCCAGTTTTAGAAGATATAAAGTTGTGGTGGTTCCATGTACGCTCCACTATAATACACACACCAACATTTGTGAGCAGGAAGTCCACTTTCCTATAGATATAGAAAGAAATCTGGAAAAAATCATTGACTTCCATTGAAGCAGAGACAATTTCCGGTAGTGGACACCTAAAAAAAACATTTTAAAAATCCGGAGTCTCCCACCTGAATCCGGTCTGTTGGCATATATGCTATAACACAAGAGTCAGTGTATTCCAACAGTCACATCATCACAAACATACAACCTCAGAGATACATTTTCTGTTAGTCTCCTACCATGTTTCAGGAGTGCTCTTCTGATCTTAGATCAATTTGAATGTGGTCAGAGGGGACACCCAGGCTGTACCTAGATATCGGGATTACCCCCAGCATGTAATGGGATTTCTTGTTGTCTCAGGCTGACATGACAGTAGTGCACAAACAGAACAAAAGTGCATTTTCCTGTGGTTAAGATGTCCTTCCATCTGTTCCCTATCTCTTTCAGGTACGTTCAAATGAGATGATGCACACCTTCTGAATGAGTGGAAACTGTAATTAGTCTGGTGCAAATTTGAATTGTGTACATGCAAATCCTTCCTATAAAATGAAGTGCTATTCCTGGACTAAACTTCCTATTTTCTCTTTGTACATCTGTTCCATTAAATGAAGTTTGCGATCCCTACGTTGCAAGATAGTTGTAAGCACTATGTAAACTCGAATATTTACATTTAAACTTACATTTGAGCTCAGTGTTAGAGAGATGCTGCTTCACTTAGTATCATTTGTTAAATTATTGTGTGACCAACCTGCCCCTGGTTTTGTTACATGTTTAAAACTGAGTGTTTGCATACTTTCCATGAACCAAAACTTTTGACAGCAGTAACTGTTCTCAAATGGGACCAGCTTGGTAATTTAATCAGCTACAGTACACAAGTCATCACGCACAACGGTAAATGTGCAAGCGGAGTACATGTGGATTGTATTTTCAGTGATGAAGGTACAGCATAGCCCAGCAATCTTAAAGCAATTACCTTCATTAAAACACTGCAAATTGAACTGCCTGCTGTGTCTACTCTCTTATAAAGAATTGCCACAGCTATCAGAAACAAACACATGTTTACATGTTCTTCAAAGAGTTCCCTTAGTTTCCAGCAGCGCAGGAAATACACTCACGACATGTGGAGCAAAATTTAACTAGGGACAGTGCTGCGACCGAGACTGCGGTGCAACATGTGTCCAAAATAGCATTTTGTGTGCATTATATATGTTCCAGCAGGACACAGTTTATTTTTCGAAATTCTGTCATTTTTATAATGTACACCATTTTAATCTAGTTACATTGCAGCTTCGTTTGTACGGTATTACATTTCTAAAACCCAGTATCCTTTACTGATTGTAATTGTGGTTTATAATTATTTTCAGAAAGGTTAAAAGGGTTTCGGGAGCGGATTTGGATATTTCTCAAAGAATAAGGCATGTGTGGAGGGATTTTTTTATGCTGATGGAAAGCTGACTTCTGCTTCACTTGGTATAAAAATCCCTTTTAGTTCTTCCTGTCAGCCTTTCCTTTTTCTGTACAGTTTATTAATCGCTTTCTCCTTCAAATAGCATTGGTATGTGGCTCAGGTATTCTAAGGTGATTGGAAATAACAAACAAAAGTCCTTTCCAAAATAATTATCTTTCAATATCATTTCGTAATCACTACTTCGTGCCGGTGATAGTACACCCTAAAGGCAGGACCATGCTCATGTCAAACTTGGGCGGCTGGAGTCTTTGTTGGCCTACCTCAAGCAGTTCTTCTCACTCCTCATAGTCCTGCTTTTTTTTAAAATGCGTTCCACATCACTTGTAGACCGGCATTCATAACCCACCAGCTCTTCTGCAACGATAACAAGCATTGGCAAGGCCAATAGATTTCGGTTGCATTTGTAAACCCACCCCGACCTAGATTACAAAAAAAACCGTTCTATACATGTAATGGGAGATGATTCAGTGTACGTTTGTCATGTAAAATAGTCTCCCAGACAGAACAGGTACATGACACAGCTAACATCATGAGTTGGGGACGTAACATTCCATTGGGTAGACCCAAACCCACTGTAAGGACGTTTTTAAGGAATATGCACGGGTCTATGTATTTTACTCCACAAATGTTTTCAGTCAGACCAGACTGTAGTTATGCAGGCAATGAGAAAAACCTATAGATATGTGGAGAATGAGCCAAGCCTATGCTTGTCTAGTTAATCAAACACCCCTACAGTTGTGGAATAATACAGACAACCTATAATGTTGTAGTTAATGAGACAAATCAATCAATGTCCGGTCAATAAACCAAGCCTATACTTATGTAGTCAATCAAACACACCTTGAGTTGTGTGGGTATTCAGACCAACCAATAGCTGTGTGGTTAATCAGACAAAACTTCAGTTTGTTTGTCAATCTGACAAGACTACAGATGGGTACTGAAACAAACTAACCTACAGATGTTTAGTCATTCAGACAAGCCAATAGTCGTGTGGTCAGGCGGACAGGCTGAGAGGTGTGTGGTCGGGACGGCAAACCTACGGCTGCCAACCTCTTTCTTGCTCCCTTTTTAGTGGACTTTCACTGCTTCTTCTTTTTCTAATCCATCATAACCATTCTTCCCTCTAGTGTGAAAGAAAGCCCAAGCACCAGCCCAGTCCACCAACACTGCTCTCTGCTCTCTTTGCCTATCCATATTCCAGGACTTGCTTTCTGCCAAAGAGGCTGGCGCTGACCACTAGAATTCCTGCTTAGGTTAATGAGAAGAATATTTGCCTTTGTGCACTTAGCGATGCAAAAGTATTCCTTAAACATGTAGGTTAACTGTTCACGCATAACAGTAGCATCGGGTTTTCCATGTGCAAGCTGGCAAAGTATCTCAAAGGCGTGTAGGAAACGCCCTGAGCCTGACTGAAACAAAAACACATGATCATGTCCAACGGGAGCAAGGGGAGGCCTTCTAAATGATATATGGATCTAACACAACTACGAAGGTCATACAGCTGGTGCTTGTTAAAGGTTGAAATATGTACCTGTCTAACTTTCAACTGCTGCAATGATTCACAAATAATATAAAGTCACCATCCAGTTCAATAAATTCACTCTTACGCAGATTCTCACGTCATGCAAAACGAATTGTGAGTGCTGGAGATGGTCTGTGATTTCGTCGGCTCTGTCTGTAATGCTTTATGAGCATCAGAGAGTATGTTGAGCATACAGTAACTTAAGAGGGAGGTAACTGATAGTGGGCAAGAAGAGCAAAATGTTATGCTTAGTCGAACTGACTAACATTTAAACTATTAGCAAACATGCATACAGAGGAATTACATCCGTTATGCCCCTCGTTTATTTAGTCACGTTCCAGACTGATAATCTCGTCTCTGACCTTTCTGACCTCTCAAATCCCACGACTTTCACTAAAGTGGTTCGAAGCTGCATCAGTGCAGCAGTAGCGCTGCAAAACGAAGTATGAGAAAAAAGGTTTGCAATACATGACATTGACTCATAGCATGAGATAAAAGAGAGCAGGTACAAGTAACTGAAAACAAATGGCACAGAACATGAAAACATGTAAGGAATGCAAAGGCATACCTTTATCCAGTTAAAGGTTGATTTCTTTAATATAGTTTTATTAAAATAAGTTAAGAATTAATGTGCTTATATTTTTCGAAAAGCAAACAATACGCGAGCATAACTGAGAAGAAAAAGGAATCAACTTGACTACTTGTATAAAGGGAATACGTTTTGGGAGGTGCTAGCTAGGTCAGAAGAGATCATCAGCTCTTAACCTTTAAGAGTTCAGAGAGATTTACCAAAATGCTAAAGGTAGAGTGCCATCACATATTCTCTGACCAAAGTGCCATCATAGGAATTGATGTCGTAGTATCTTTGCCCCTGATGATAAGAACCCCATAGTAAATGCATAAGTTATTAAAACACAGCAGTTACTAAATCATGTCTATTTTATATATGTAGCTGTATTTAAATTAGAATGCTGACATGATGTGCCAGGGAAAGAGTGCACATATTATTTTCTTTTTAACTGGAGTCTATTGTGCTGCAAGACAAAAATTGTTAATGGCTTCATTTGCATGTTCAAACGTTTTTGTGACTGATCACTCTTACTGAGCACAAAGGTGACGGTATAGCAATACTGCAGTCTTTCTACTATTCACAATCAAAAATACAATAAGTTATTCAAGGATGTGTTTTATTTCAATTTTTGTTTATGCAGAAGAGTGGCATTCCTCTTTTGGATTTACTTATTTAATGACAAAATGGATCCCTCCCAGTGAAAGCAGTAGACACAAACAGTGCTCATCTAGAGATTATATATCTTCTTTCTTTGTGCTGCTTGTGTTACCTGAAAGAAATCAGATTACTTGGTTGAGGGTGAAGGGACCCTTCTCAAGCAGCAACCAGAATTCCTGTCAGGATGAGATTCAAGCAAACCCAAAATAAACCTGATAAAGCTGTGCACAACTGTCTGGTAGCTTGGAACAAGAACAGTCAGGTTTATCTTAGAGGCAATGTGTAAAGTATTTATGCAGCACTTAAAACAATAATAAAGTAAAAACAAAACACAAGAAAAATTCCACAACAGTTTGGAAAAACAGAGTACAATTTAATAAATTGAGATCAAAACAACAAAAATCCAATCAGTAGAACTGGAGATATGCAATTTGAAAGATTTAAGTAAAAACAGTGCTTAGAAGCACAAAGCGCCAACCATGGTTATCTGGTAGACAAAGTCACAAGTTCAGGCAACCACAATGGAATGCGGGATGGATCCAAGGACCAAGTTAGGCCCAGTATCTTAAACCCTGGTTTATCGAGTGCAGTGAGATCCCATGTTGAGGATATGCTGTGCAGCAGTGGTTCAGAGGAAGCTGCAGTGCTGCGATGCAGAGTTCTGCTTCATTGCCGAGGATGCCATCAACGAGGGGCTTGTGATGCGATGTCTGGCCTTGAGAATGCCTCGCAGAGCTGCGGCTCCGAAGAAGCTGCTGGGCTGGTTCGTCATCAAAGATATAGTCGATGAGGTGTTTGTGAGTCAAACGCCTCCGTCAAGGAGGCTTAATGCAGCAGCAGTTCCAGGGAGACTGCAGGTTGCGATGTGAGGTCCGGCATTGAGAATGCGTTGCACTATGGTGGTTCCAAAATGGAGCTGTAAAGAGATGCGTTGCACTGTGTCAGTTCTGCCCTTGGGCCACAGCCTGGTTCTGGACGTTTCTATCATCAGAGGTGCTAGGCATTTCCCACCTCCCTGCCCTGGCACCAACTTCTCTGGGATCACAAAAGCCTAGCTTCAAACCCTTTGTGAGAGTGCCCAGACAGAGCCTTTGTGATGTGCAAGTAAGGTAGGTGACAGCTCCTACCACTCATCAAGTCAGAGATGGCTCTTCGTGCCAACACATATTTACCTATGTCTCACTGTCTGGGAGCAATACATAAAGACCAACTGTCAGCTACTCCTAGTCATGTGACCTAGGATACAGGCTGCAGGCACCAAATGGTTAGGAGAAGAAAATGCCAGCTTTCTAAAAGTGGCATTTTCAGAATTGTGACTTTAAATCAATGTAACCATTAAAGATGGTTTAAAATTACTATTCTTTAGACACCAAACTCAACATGGCTACCTGCTTCCAATTGAAAGTTAAACCTTATGAAATGTAATAAGTTAAACCAATGTTATCCTATGGGAGAGGTAGGCCCTGCAGTAGTGAAAAAAAGGTTTGAATACCAGCACATGTAAAAGTTACAAGTATTTGTCCAACGTTTTAAGTACACTGCACACTGCCCTATGAGATATTTAGGGCCTGCCCTATGGGTGACTAATATATATAAAAAATGTAGGTTTTAGACCTGTCAAATGGTTTATTTTGCCAGGTTGAAACAGCAGTTACAATCTGCTCACACTGGCTGCAAAAGCAGGCCTCAGACATGTTTAGAAGGCTATTTAAGTGGGTGGCACAATAAGTGCTGCAGGCCATCTAGCATTTCATTTACAGGCACTGGGTACATGTAGTACCACTTTACTAGGGACTTAAAAGTAAATGTTTGCCAAGTGGGTGTAACCAATTATACTATGCTTAAAGGAGCGAGCACAAGCCCTTTACCACTAGTTAGCAGTGCTAAAGCACGCAGTCCGAAGGGCACTAAAATGAAGTTAGCAAAAAGACAGGAGGATGGAGGGCAAAAAGCTGGGGTAAACAATGCCCATTATATCAGGTCCAACACTACCTCTGAGATTAGATGATGCAAAGCAAGTGTCAGGGGTAACAGGAAGCAAGCCAACGGTCACAGATGCGACCCCCCCATAACCCTCAAATAACATATATGAGGCATGTTCGCACAACTCAAACTTTGCTATAAAATGCATTTAATTGCAATAACTTTGACATGTGTTAATCCTCGTTGGTGCTCATAAAGTGGCAAGTGCAACAGCAAATCACAGATCTTGTGTCAGAAAAACAGAATTTGCTACATTTTCTGTTGACAGGTGCTAATTATGAGTCTGCAAAATCTGTTAGGGGAGTGGATATTTCAGAGCCATCAATGGTCACAATGGGGCAGGAAAATGGTTATTCTAGTGGAAGCTGACATTGTAAACGACGGTAGCACCCACAAAGCTATAACTTGGTAGGTGTGTGTTTTAACCAACACATTTAATAATTCCTGTTGCACTGATTGTGATAGACAGGCCCCAAAAACCTCCATATTTAAGGTGGTTTTGTGATGGGAATGGGGTGTTCCATTAGAAAATAGTGTTGGTCAATGTATATTTTGTTTTACAATTGTTTTGTAAAACGTTATTGCTGAGGAAGCTGTTGGGCCTTCACCCAGAGCTTAATTTGTAAATAAAAAGGTGCCAGTGCTCAAAACCCTCCGCTTAAACACGTGACTGCTGCAATTAAATGTGCGAACACGGAACACTGAAGCAGTGTAATCCTGAACCCATCTTGGGCCTCTTCAATCCATTCACAGCCACTCCATGCCCCTTCAGTTCACTCTTGCAGCTTTCTGCTTTCGCCCTCTGTGACGCTTTTTTGCTTTCCTCTTCCTCCGTCTTTCCCATATGTGTCTTTTACTCACAGAAAATGCTTGAGGCAGAAAAATATGAAGTTGAATAATCATGTGTCCTGTATCTATAATCATACATACAGAATTATCTCTATAGTTTCTGAACAATACTTCGAGTTTCGC
Organism: Pleurodeles waltl; assembly: GCF_031143425.1. NCBI lineage: Eukaryota > Metazoa > Chordata > Amphibia > Caudata > Salamandridae > Pleurodeles > Pleurodeles waltl. The sequence goes on along the minus strand of NC_090442.1, from coordinate 333,708,988 downwards.
ATGATATGTTACAGGAGTCTACGAGAAGAGAAAGCAAAGGTCTCGCTGCTCTATGAGTATGACCTTAAGACACAAAGTTCAAATCTGTCAGGGCAAATCAGACTTTCATACTTCTCAGGTCAAAAAATTGAGAAGTAGTAGTACCTGTAACTTAAACAACTTCAAAACAATAAAACTGACATCATATTACTGCATAAAACATGTTATTATGAAACAAATCAGACAATGCATTTGTTCCATCAAAGGTTTATATGTATGCCTGCCAATATCATTACCATATGTAGGAAGTAAACATGTTTGTTCTCTGCAGTAGTTTACCGTTGTCTAATGAATTCCATACATTTAATTACTTCAGAGGTTTCTTCTGTCAAGTTCATTTTACCGCAAAAACATTTGTACCACTAGTAACAAGCCATAAATTGAGGCAATCCAAATCTCGGGGGTTCCATTCTCAAATGCATAGCCAAACTTCACATCAATCTCTTTGTTAAAATTAATAACAGGAGTTGTAAAATGTAATACATGTTTTTGCTTGTGATGGAAAATATTATTAAATGTGAGCGATCGGGTCACTTAATGATATGTTCCCTCGCTCAACATTTGTTACTGATAAAGACCTTATTCTGTGCTGCAGAAAGCTGTGGGAGAGCACAGGGAAAGGAGATATACAGATCACGTTGGCATTTGTCAGAGGATTAAGATACTTGTCCAAAGGAAATAAGGACATCAATTTGTGTAATAACCCCTGGAAGGCAAACAGCATAAAAAGTTCCTGTATTAATATTATTATTATTATTATTATTATTGTTATTATTATTAGTATTATCTATTATTAGTATTGTTATTATTATTATTATTATTATCATTATTATTATTATTATTCGTGTTTCTGCTGGTGTTAATGTTGTTATTATTAAAGGAAACACCAGATCCTCGGTCATTATGACCTGCATTAAGGATATGACATGTAAAAGTGACGTAACCTTACCCTGGAAAGTCAACAGTCTCAAGACACCACAATGTTACTTCTTGAATACAGTATATATATATATATATATATATATATATATATATATATATCCATACTGACCACAACAAAATCAAAATCTGGAGGTGGAAATCATGGCAATTATACATTTCATAACTTTCATGACATACACCTTATTTCTGAAACCCGTAGTGGAAAACAAGGATGCTGGGGACAACATGATTCTTTTTTCATTCACAAAGATGATTTTTCCATAAGAAATCCATCCCTCCCCACATGATCTCCGAATTTGGAGTTTTTCCCATGGTTTTTCCCTCATTTCCTTCATCTTTCTTCCCCTAATGTTTGTTTGTGAAGGTGTAAATTTAGCACGACACAAAAGGGTGCTGTAGCCAATGCACATGTTTCTGAATAGCCACAATTTTATGATAAGGTGGTTGATTGTTATATATTTACAGATAACTCATTTAGAACTCTCCTTTGAACCCCAAATATGCATCAGGGAGGTGAAAAGGTTATACATCTACTTATTGGGCAGAACCTTTCCGTTCAAAAGTGACATTATCACAAGTAAAATATTCTGACCCCTTTGCATGTCAACCAGAGCTCGATGATGTGTGTAAAGTGACCCACGTTTTCGAAGCACGGGTTTTTTGTGTATGAAAAATAGATCGGGTCCTGTAATGCAGCCTCTTGGGCCTTGCCACATCCAGGGCTATGACTGAAGAACAGTCACCTCACTCAGTCTTCCAACAGATACCCGATTCTCCCCACCTCCCATCTACTACTTTTGAGGGGTGTCAAGTCTCCTTTTTAATAAGACAAGACTGGCAAAACAAATCATCAAAAAGATTTGATGAAGAATCAAAACTCTCTTTGAAATTATACTTAGTTCATCCACAAGACAAACCCAAATTCAGAATTATAGCAAGAATTACTCTTTACACAGATTAAGCTAAACATCACAATCCTATAACGATACAAGTAGGTGAGGAATAACTCATCCCCGCAGTTTCCAGCAAGACTGGCATATTAGCACAACAGGCCATTAAACATAACTTTGCTGCCTGTTTCTCAGGTACTCAGCATCACCACCAGACCAAACCCATCTAATAGTCAAACAAATGGTCCAAAGTACCAATCAAGCCTATCAAACAATACACCAAAACTGCCATCACTCGTCTTGGATCTCCTCCTTGTTGTGCTCCACATAGCAAGTGATTTAAAGAATGTTGTGCTGCTAATGCCTCGCCACAATAAACATGGGCACTAAATACTGACATGCTACCCCATATATTAATCTTGATGTTATTAAAATGTGTGCCTATGGAATAATGATTCACCAAAAGTACAAAATTAAATGTTTTCATTACGTGGACACGCCTGTTTCAAACTCAAAATTATTCAGCTTAACAAGCCAAGGGATATTATAGAAGCAGAATAACTGCAATACCAACATCAAAAATGAAAAACTAACTAATACCCTCCCACAATACTCAGATGTGGCCAGATCACTACTGTGCTTTAGGAAAACCATCACTAGGCCACAACATTATTCAAATTCCCATTCTAATACCAACATAAGGAGGTAGCATCACAGAAACAGCCTACACAAGAAAATGCTCATGATCTAGGCATCCCATAGGTGATTAGCAATGCCACTTTGCTAGTTCAGCTTGATGCTATATCTATCAAGATGCACATCTCTGATACCACCATGCCTCTGCAGAGCATGTCCAAGTACTTATAAACCAATGCTATAAGCACAAATTGCTTCCAAGAGTATTTAGAAATAACATTACAGACAACAACCTGAATCGTGTCAGGGTTGCAATGTTTGCTGCAAAATAGAAAGCATATTGGAAAATTTGTCATTTGACTTTATGAAGCTGTAGAGCCAACCTGTAACACCATGTCCGCAGACCCTGAAATCAACTGCTTATAACCATGGGAAACTTACAGCAAATGCAAGCGTCTCAAGACCACGGTAACTCACACAGAATACCAACAACAGATAAGGAAACACTGTTCTAAATAATTCACCTGATGGGACAACCACAGACTGCCTTCTACAGACATAGTAAGAAGGACATCTCTAAGGTGCCACTAATAAGGTCTCTTCCATGAAGTGCTCTAAATACTTAATATTTTACATATCACAGCATGTGGTCTACAAACTCTATGCCTGAATAGTGGAAACAGAAAGGTGACCAGTCAACCTTTGCAAAAGGCATTTCACTGCACAACATTTATTGCTGCATTTTTGGTAACTTGTGATCTGTTTGAGATAGAAATCCATTATATTTTTGCTATATCTGAAGATCATGCAGTGTATGATGGATTTTGTGGGAAATTTGCCAAATCCATACTACTGTAGGAAATGCCACAGCAAAATTGCATAATTGCAGTGGCCCAGCTTATAGACTTTGAAATGTATTATTCACATTTACAGTTTTTATGTGGTTGGGTTGTACTCTCTAGAAACAGAAGAGTCCAAGTTCTGGACCCATAGTTGTCTACATTTTAAATTATCCATCCCTTCTTGCCCTGGCCATGCAGAACACTTTTCTCCCACATGAATAATGAGTAAAAAGGAAGTAGTGACATCTGAAACAGAAATTGGAGATGGAAAAACTGACTAGGTAGTGGCACTCTAAAGCACGTAGGGGGGATAAGGAAAGATAGAATGGATGCAGGAGCATGGCAGAGCACTACCACTAGATATTGACCAGCTAACATAAGAGCTAATCTTCTCTAGTTTTTGACACATGCTGTGGTAAAATGGTGTCTTTCAAAGTGCTACCTTTTGCTTTCACCTTTTAGTCCTCTCATGGAAATGTATTTGACACCTAAACTTTTCCTGTCTTCATCGACAACCACATTGTGACCCTGTTTTTCTGCAACCAGTCACCATTGCTCTGCTTCAACCTCTGCTTGCTGCCTTCGATGCCGACAAACCAGTCAATGACCCTTCGAGGTCTAGATTTTTTTCTAAGAAGGTAACTCTTGACTGGGAAAGCCCAGTCCTTGTATCTAGCCAGCTATCGAGGGTGGACAAGCTTAACTTTGTCTTTGCCCTGGGCTAGCATGACCAGTTGCCAGTGGTTGGCACTTTGCACTATTGTGGTGCTAAAATTTAATTCAAAATATAAAAATTCATATCTCTGTTCCCCTTACTGGATTTCCTGGAAATGGAAATAGTCCTGATTTTTATAATTGGAGAGGGATGTTTATTGTGTTGTGTTTTCTACTTTTTAACTGTTATGGTACTTCTAAATACTTTACACATTTTCTAAAGATAAGTCTGGCTGCTTTGTGCTATAGCTACCGGAAGTAGACCACTATCCATCCCAACTAATAACCCAATTTCTCATGCTCAGAGTCTCCCATCCAGTTTCTCTCTCAGTCTGGTTCCATCCACACTTAATTATTTAATTATAAAAGATTTAATAATGTGTACTATTTTCTAACATATTAATATATATTTATTTTAACTTAACATTATTTCCATCAGGGTTTTAGTTTAAGTCCCTACCTCCATTATTTTCTATGGGAAGGTGTTGGGTGTTGGAGTACCAGTAGTGGACCATGTGTAGTACTGGACTTACTACTAAAGTGTAAAATGTAGTTTGTGAATACTAAAAAGTAGTAACCTTCCTCAAAAGTGCAAGTTATCTTTGTAAATCAGGCTCTAAGTTAGAGAGCGTGTGATGGGTTGTGGCACTCAAAGAAGGGAACAACAATGCCCCCTTTCTGCATCGTGGTGCCCAGCACTCAAACATCCATCCATTTCAACATCATTTTTCAAATTGAAATTGGTTTTGTTTCCTTTAAGTGCACATCCCCAACCATTCCCACACACGGAGGTCGAGAGAAGGTTAGCAAGCCAGTGTTCCTCCAGCTAGGCGAGGAATTAAATTCAGTGCATTAGAAAGTATCAGGTATAATCCTCACACTTTTATGTTCTTGGAGTGGCTGACAGTTCAGTTTCTTGTCAACACTCCAAATTCAGCCCTCCACGTTTTCTCATAACGCGTGGGTCCTGTTCGTGAGTAAAAAGCTGAAGTGTGGTGGAGTGCCACAAATCTGGGTACAGAGACATAGCATCAAGCGGCACCAGGGCCCGGAGGCCTGAGGGGCACATTGAACCCCGATTATTGCTGTATTTTACGAATCATACGGCAGTTGGAAGGGGGTGGGGGCATTCCTTCCTTCCACTAGGACACATGACACACTGGCCACGCCACTGCTGGGATGCACATTGTTAAGGTGAGACAGGCTGAGAGAATTTCCCCCCTCTCTTAAAGGATGGCTAAGACAATTTTGTATTTCCTAGGTATATTATTTCATTGTTTTTATATAGCCTTGCAGCTTTTTGGTGCAGTAATTCTGTCCGAACAGAAGTACTAAATAATGGTTCTCGTTTTATTAGTCACAGTCCAGGTCCTGCTGGGATTCAAAAGAATGATCAACAGGTTTTTCAGGCAATTCCGACATAGATGTATTAACACACAGACCTACGTTACCTACAGGGGCGGCTCCTCCATGAGGGCGGAGGAGCGTTGCCCCTCTCGCCAGCAGCGGCAGCTGCAAAACCTTTCCCCAAAAACTATAATAAACTGTGTTTATTATAGTTATTGGTGAAAAGGGGCGGGCCACAGGGGTGACAAGCAGTGAGAGGGAGTGCATGTGTTTTGCCTGCCATCTCGGGCCGGCCAAAAAACACATGCGCAGAAGGGTCTCTCCTGCCCAGCAAGACAGTTGCTGGGCTGGAGATAGCCTGCACAGACTCCCAGTCTGCCTGGGAGGGCCCTGGCTGGGCGCTTCTAGCCAATCCTGACACTGCTCAGAGAAGCATCAGGATTGGCCACAGGGCAGGCTGGGAGCCTGTGCAGGAGCGAGACGGAAGAGGAAAGGAACGGTGTGGATCGTCGTGGAAGCAGAGGTAAAGTTTTTTAAATATTTTATTTTATGTTGTGCCACCCCCCCCCCGGAGACCCACGAGCCGCGACTGATTACCTACTAATACAGAAGGTAATTGATCATTGTTTTACTATTGTAAATCAGATTTGACCCTGGAAATGTTCTACCTCATATATGTGCATTTTATGTGTGATTCACAGATAACTTAATGACTGTAGAGGGGATTTTTACATGTGTGTTTGTGTGACTGTAGTATATGTGCTCATATGTATGCTAGTTTTGAACTTCATTTATACAAGTGTCTGTTTCCAGGGGCATGTAAAAAGAGTAGCTAAGGGCGTGTAATGCAAATATGCAAATGAGGTAAACATCAACGTATTAATTATTGTGTAACTATTCTGAAGCGTTTTGCAGAACAATTACCACATGTTTACACATCCTCCTAAACACCTCATATGTTTGTTATCTGCATTCCAACAAAAGGGTAAGACAGCTCTGGAATGAAAAGGTGCACACACATACTATGTGACACACACACAACAAATATGCTGCATCTTGTGTGCTTTCGTGTGTGTGTGTGTGTGTGTGTGTGTGCATGTTCAATGAACTTAGAGGAACTAGACTCACTGCAGTCCCAGACTACACTTACCCATACAGAGTGCCTCTGACTCCACTTCTACAGCAAAGCCAGGGTGCTGTGTATAAGAATGGCTACACTATCAGCAGTGGGAGCAGGAGAGCACTGAACACAATCCAGATGCCCAAGAGATGTTGGTGGGTTCATGTCTACCTGTAGCCTATAGGGCATGGGTTCAAAACCATGCCGGGCTTGCTATTTTTCGCGTATTAAACATGTCAATAAAAATAGTTCTCTTAAAGTGGGTAACAGAGCTCTAAAAGTCAACCCCCAAGGGACATATGTGGCCCAACAAATACCCTACAACAGCAGCCTTGAGAAAAAGACCATCAGTGCAGCAGTCTTGTTTCCGGCAGTGCAGCACTGCATCTCTGATCCTAAGATCGGGTATAGGAATACAAGTTTTTCTTCAGAGCTCGTGGGAAATGTGAGACATTCTATGAGAGTGATCCAAAATGTGACAACTTTAATTTTGAAACTAAGAACAACTTTTCTGTTCTTTTTTTTCCCCCGAGAGAATCTGCTCTATGATATTTTAACCAGTTTAGTACACATAGGCATAAGAGTTCTGAGATGATAGATCACTGCAGCTATGTACACATAATGAATAATGGCTGTTGCTCAATAGTGGGCCACCATGCCTAAATCCTTTTAGCGATGCAATTGACAAATTAACAGCCCCTTTCAGATGTTTCTCAAGAAGTCCATGATTTTATCTGGATGCCACCCCCAATTTCCTTGACGAGGTTAATGCAGAATGTTTTTCTTAGGATTTAAAGATAACTCCATGCCTGGCCTTCAGCACCACCATTTTGAGAAGTTGATTAATCTCTCATAACCCCATAACTGATATGGAAACGCAGCCAAATCCTACCGCTCACCAGAAGTGTAATGTTAAGTGTTCGACTGCTGAAAACAGAAATACATTTCAGTCCTCACAACACCCCATTCCCTTATAAAATTCGATTTGATATGCTGGTGCTGGTTCACACAGATCCTTCCATGTCACCAGGAGCATCATTTACGGAGGTTAACTAAGATTTTAAAATTACAGATGCAGTGCATTCCAGAGGAGACTTTGTCCTAACCCTCAGACCTTTAACTTGAAGATGAATGGTTCTCGAAATCTCTGACCCAAAGCATAGGTGCATTTCTGCACCCCACTTGTATTCCATTGCACAATATCTGAATACATTATTTTCTGCTGTTTTAGAGAGAGGCAGTTCTAACTTGGTTCACACTTTTTTGCCCATTCTTCATTTAGCAACATGACTGGATTACCGATGTGGCAGTGCATTCCCTGAATATTTTTGTTCTGTAGATACTCACTACACTCAAATCACCTATGATAGTGCAGAGCGCAGGCACAACAATTCACTAGACACTCACACTACTTACATACCTACAACAAGCATCTGCATCTCTGGAGATAACACTTGTGCTATCACTGCACTGCACATCTATAGTTCCGGTCTTGGACTTATGTTACTCGCGTACCTTGATTGAACGCTTGCATTGCTTGTCTGGACACTTGGTTTGCATGGACAATTGCACTGAACATGTGCAAGGTGGATCGAGGTCTTATTAGCATCGCTGCTTCCCAGTCTGTTCTTCGTGGTAGTGTCAATAAGTGTCCAAACTTTGAGGTCTGCACGTGTTTCCTCGAAACACCATCTGTCTGTGGGAAATGATTCTTCTTCCTAGTAATTGTTGACCTTTCAAAATTCATTTATGGCAGCTAGTGCACTTCCCTTCAGGTTTCCATGATTAATCATCATGCTTGCCTTTCATCAACCTCCTGCTCTTGGGTATTGCACTATACTTAGTGCTCCAATTGTAGCTCTCTGTGCTACAACTCCTCTGAACAGTGAGACTCCCAGCTCCAGGATCATTCTACAAGCTCTCACCCTTGTTTGATTGTCCTCCATCTAGTTGTGGTCCTAGCTTTTCACCGTGTCAGTTTTTCAAGCTTCTCTGATGCCATGGTAAATTTAGTTCTACAATTTTATTCAGGAATTTGAAAGCCTCATGACTATACCTTTACCAGATATCTTCAAACGCACACTTAAAAGCCATCCGCAAAACCTGGCGCTGTCATAGGGATCTAAGCCCCCAAGATTTTGCATTCATGACTTTGTGGCTTTTCGTCTTGATGGTGCTTGTGCTTCTGTGCAGGGAACATCCTTCTAAGCCAAAACAATGTAACTCCTCAGATGGGTTTCCCATAGAAATCTAAGGTTAATGGTCCACCCATACATCCAGCCTTTCTCAGTGCTCAGTCATGAGTACTGAGCTCCCTGTGCTAGTAACTCCAGTGGCACCTAAGTTAAGGCCCCAACAAGGCTCAGCCCCCATTTAAGAATGCTTGTGTTTTTCTGAAGAAAATGAACGGCTTTCAGCAATTCCCGCTGCAGTGCTCTTTGGAATGTTTTTATATTGCTTGTCCACTTGCATAATGCCTCATGTAAGCCACACATGACGCAATGGAATACTACACAAGAAGTGTTCACAGTGAAAAAGCAGTGTTGTGTCAAGTAGTGTCATGTATCACTTTTGTTGACAATGTATTGGATTTCGTGCAGCAGTTGCCTGCATCGGAAAAAGGTGGTGCCCAAGCACAGGAGGAAAACATTTTACCGTTAATTTCTAGTGTTCGTGTCTCTAAAAGAAGTGTAGAGGACGACAAAGTGATGAAGATTAGCAAATATATAAAACAGACCACGCAATATTATTTAACACAATTTTAGAGGACTGCATTGCAAATCTTACAAGACCTTATCTGCACCAATAAAATCTTGCAAAAAACATCAGATTCCATGTTTTATTGGTCTACTGGGTCTGGACTGTAGCCAAGATTCCTTTCTTTTTTGCACAACTTTATTTCCTAAATGTTATCTAGGGTCATGTTAAATCTAGCACCGAATCCAGAATTACATTTATGTGAAATATTGTGTTTCGCTCATGCTGAAAGAATGTTTTGTAATTAGAATGTTTGTCTTTAGTTGCACCAGTTTTAAAGGAATATTCTACTTAAAGTGTAATATTTCATTTTTGTAAACAAAATGCTCTGGCCAATACTGGTACAAATGTTGTGTGACTTTTTATTTTCTAAAAATAACTGTGACTAAAGGACTAAGAACAAAGAATGTTCCAATGATATGCATAGTAATATAAGAAAAAGACAGCTTTACAGACTTGTTTACTGAATCTTTTTTCTAGCAATAACATCTTACTTTCCAAAGGGGACTATTTTTCCTTCAGTTGTAGGTTATTGCAAGTGAGAAACAATTAAAAATTAAACCTGAATAATGCACCTTATGCATGGTTCTTTAATTAAAATTCTTTCTCATGGATTATGCTGCCAAATTTGTAAAAGTATGTTTGCCTACAGGCCCTGATGGTTATTTCTTATTAAGATATTTCACTGTTGGACACAGATTGCAGCAGTTGTAGAAAATAATATTTATAATAATGAACGCATGTCGGCAAGTTTGTGTGTGCTGTGTATATTTGATATAAATAACAACGGATTAAGGCTAACAATATCTATGCTGAACTTTAAAAATGTACAGAAATTAACACTTTTTTCTCATGTAGGTTTTTAGAAAGAAACAATCTCGTGGATCCTTTTCAATAACCAAGACATTTACAGTATATCAAGAACCCTTTATGTGATCACTGACCTGCTGCACTATGGGGTGATTTTGTTTTCTCCCCCCAAACTTTTCCTTGCCTTTTCCACTCTTTTTTTAGTCCTTGACTCCCTTCCTACTTCCTATGTCCTCCACCTCCCCTTCTTTCCTCATCTTCCTTCTCAGGTTTTCCTTCTGTTTGCCTTTTCTTTGCTTGGGCTATGCTTTTTATTCCTATCTACCCATCTCTGATTTTCTTTGTTTGTTTCTGCCCTTTCCTAAAAAAACGTTTTCCCCGTCGTTCATGTTTTTATCAAACGTTCTAGACAAATTTCTCAACGCTAAGACAGTTATTTGTCCGACCGCTTCCTCTACAACTCTGTTTCCCTATCCTAGTTCCTTTGGCCTTCCGTTTCCTCTTTTCATGTCAGCATCTGCACTTTCTGTGTTTTTAGGGATGAAGTAGATAAAGGTCTACTGCTATTCAAATACTATTTTTCATAGCCAATGTTTTAAATGGAATATAATATCTTAAAATTCCCTTTTTTCTGATTTTTTTCTATATACATTCCATGTTTTTGACTCTAGTATATTGTATTCTCATTGTTTTTTCTATCAAAATACAACCTGCACTACTGTATCTCTGTTGGAAGGAAGCACATGTCACAGAATCTGTAAAGGTAAATAATCAGTTAGGAAGATAAGCTCACACATGATAGTGTGTAATTCACAGGAGAGGAAGGAACCATGACTTGATTTAGATTAGAGCAACACAAAAGGATGACGGACCGAGTGCTGAAACTTTGCAAACACTCACAGATCAGAGTTAAAGCCATTGTTCTTTTGCTGACTATGCCACCCCAGTTTTAACCCATCTATATGCAAATCAGTCTAGACCCGGCTCCTGATGGGAACAGTCCAGCCCGAATTGCCAGGTCAGGTCCTCCCTGGACTGGAAACAAGCATCCTTCAAACGCTCACCCCCAGTCACAAATCTGGGTTAACTCCATTGTTCTTTCACTCACCATGCCACCTCAATTTGGACCCAGCCATAGCCAAATCAGTCTTAACCCTGCTCCCCACGGGAACAGTCCAGACCGAACTGCCAGGCCAGGTCCTCCCTGGACTGAAACAAGCATCCTGGGACCGGTTTCAGGATATGGCCCCTCATCAGGCAGGCCAGTTTGAATCCAGTGGCACAGTGAACAAGAGACCCATGTCTGGGCACCTAGCCATATTGAGATCCCTTATTTTGATACATTAAATATTGACAAAATAATATCTCAAGACAATCTGTGACTAAGGAACTGAGAATTGTATTTCTTAGCCTTGAGAAACTATATTATGCAACAACTAAGGTGAGCAGAGTAGATATTTAAGCTCTTGTATGCCAATCAAGAAAGAGCATTTAAAGAATTACTATTATAACAGTATTGCTAGAGTTAAATTTGGCCACATCATCCCTTCAAAACAGCATTAGTATTTTTAAAAAAGGAGAATGCAGTGTTTCATAATCTTTATAGTAAATCATCATTGAGTTTCAGTTATTTATGTAGCTGCCTTTTTTGTTTAAAAGGGAAATTTATGCACCATGTACACTTCTTAGCTACTAGATTAACCATGGTAAGTAAGTGAAGGGTATCTCTAGGCTACTTTTGTAACTTTGCCACTTAAGTTTAATTTGCATGTTATGAAAATACTCTAGTTCTTGCTAAATTGCGTCTTACCAAGACTTCAAGTGAATGAAAAACATCAATGACTAGCCAGAGATAAATTTAATCTTCTGAAATATCATGTTAAGGAAAATATATAGATCCATCATTCTGAAGTGTTAACATCACAGTAAAACATAAACAGGGTAATGCATTCTCCCAAACTAATATAGCTTTTGGACACTGCAGGTTACTGAGGGATTTCATGATGTTACACGTAAACAAGATTACAATCTGGGAAGATGCATAAGTGCATGAATATCAGATGCTTCAATGTGGTATTATGCATTGGATAGATGAACATGTTTTTTGATAAATAGCCTTTTACAACACAAGAAGATGCTGGTAAAGGTTTCAGACATTTGTTTGATATTCTTATTACACCCACTGCAATGTGTGGAAGACATTGGTTTGGACCTCATTCTGTTGCCATCGGGTTTGTTTTGGGCATATTCCATCAAGATTTGTTGTTTTCGTTTACCCAGTCAGTTTGTATTGTTCTCCTTCTCTAGTGTAAAAGAATATCCCAGTACATTTTCATTGTCAATTCTTCCACATTTATGTTGGTCATGCTTCTGTAGGCTGCTGGTTTTGTGCTAGTCGATTGCCCTTTAGCTTGATTCCAGAGATCTTTTGGAACCCAGTGTGTCTCTATAAGGACAACGTTCCCCTTCACAGGTGTGGTTCATAGACTGATGTGCAATCAACCTCTACAGTTTCAATACCTAATGTCAAAAACTGTTCAATTTCTCACATGTGTTCCATACATAATAGTGCATCAGTACAGGGCAATTGCCTTTATTGATGTCTAATTGTGATGTTAGACCTAAACCATAATGGTCACATTACACAGGCTGTTTTGGGTACTAGATCATACATTTGTTACCATCACACACATAAATGCATGAGAAAACTCTTCATAGACATTGTTTTCTCCTGAGGAGAATTGCACTTAAACACAAACTTTAAATTCCTGAAATGACCAAATTGAGCAAACCTAAGAGGGATACTGTCGCCAACCTGTTATCGATTTTGTGCTGAATAAAAATTATCAACATGCACCGTGTGTCTTTGTTCTCTACTCCTGTCTTACACATGCATTTCCTGAGCAATTCCAATATGAATATTTTCTTTTTTGGTGGAAGTCCAGCATGAATTATCCTGTTCAGACATCAAGACATCCAGAAAAAGGAACCAATATGTCAACCTGAAGATTAATAAACTGAAACAAGGACTATGCCAAGGGCTCTTGGTCTAAACATATAATAGCATCCCTTGGAAATCCCTACACCTTCAACACAAAGGTATGATTTGTCCATTCAGAAGAAGAATCATGTACACTCCATAGTCCTCAAGAGCCTCTCCGTGCAAGGTTCAAGCCATCCTCAACTGGACATCCACCTGCACAACTAACAGTCCAAAATGAACCATGTTTGAAAAAGGTCTGTTGTGAAGTTCACTTTCAAACCTACTCACATCTTCCAATCTTCCATAACAACATGAAGCATTAGTTTTGAAGTAGGAGTTATCTTGCATGCTGTAAAGAAATGTTTTATTTGCCACTCAGTGAGAGGAGGTACAAAGCTATACAGTGTGGGAAACTGGTCATATGGACACGGTCTTAATCTATTGAACGCCCTAATAGTGTGACTCAATGCGGCTAAATTTAAAATAGGATCGCTACAGAATGCTTATTTTTTATACTTTAAACGACTACTGACTAGCCATTTGCAAAGATGCATTGGAAGAAAGTAAGTATACACAATCTTTTCAACTACTGTTGAAAAATAAATAAAGTATAGTGCATTAAAAATTGATTTTATTTTACCCCTAGCAAAGACATATTTTGCTGACCGTGGGCTAATGTACCAATGATGTGCATACTGTTTGATCGTTTAGAAAACCATACTAAAATACAGCTCAGTGGATTCATGTGTCCTCCTAATACAACCCTCTGCTCTGCTTTCAGGAAGGCACATACCTAAGTTCTGTACCAGTGCTACTGAAGTCACTCGATATAATGCAGACTTAATCTAGAGTACTCTAAAGAGTCATAAACGCAATGCAAACTAGAGTGCATGAATCCCTATATGCAAACAGATGGTAAAACTTAAATATGGTGCCATTTTACCTATCTGAAAGAATCCATATTAATCCATATTAAGTCAATGACGTACTCCACCAGTCTGTAAATTACTGAAAAACAAAATGAAGCTTAATAAGTGCATAGTTCTTCACATTTTCCATAAAGAATATTTTCCAATGAATTGCGCCTGCTCGGAATGTGTTAACCTTTCATCACTGACTATAAATCTTTTATGTCAGTATGAAAGAAGAGCGCCTCTAATAATGCCTTGAATTTGAGTACACGCTGAGCAGCTTCAAGGCACATACTATGCAATCTTGCGGTCATTAGTTACGCACCCACTGGGATGCTGTAGCCTTCTGGATAATGGCATACAGGCAGCGTCACAGACCCCCTCCTCTCTTCCCAAGTTTCTTCACAAGCCCATATATGTTTTTAATGAGGTGGTTTTCCTGCTGCTACAGAGCCCTGTTTGTGGCTGTGATCTTGTGCAGGCTCTCGGAACACCTGGTGCGAGATGCTTGTATATGCAATGGAAACCTTCATTGACGAACACTCTACATGGCGGACTCTTTCCTGTGTTACCATCTAAGGCAAGGCAACCGATTTGCTCTCAAGCTTTTTCCGGAATCCAAGTTTAGTGTCGGGCGCGCACCGCCACATTTTTGTAGTTTTCTGCTTGGCAGAAGCCAGCTGTGTGATGGTTGGGAAACCATATGCGGTCACCGTTGCTTTCTTTACCACTAATTGCATTTCTTTAATTAGACAAAACATGGAGCACGGTAAACTTCCCGTTTGAATGTTCAGTGATCTCATAGCTTAGGAATGCGGCAATGTCCTTGTCTGGATCACCAGTACACCTATGCAGTCATTGCTGCCTTACTGAAAAGGTCCATTATCCGCATTTTATTTCAGTTTCAATGGAAGTATTTGAAAAGGAACTGTTGCCACATATTCACTCGTCCTACACACTAAACGGAAAAGAGAAAGCTCAAAGCCAGTATCATGCCTGAGACAATGTAACCTGTGCTCTAAAACCACGCATTACCTAGTAATTACCATTTGATTTGCCTCTCATGCACCATTCCTACAGTCTTGTAGTTTGATTCGTAGCTTCTGCTCAACATCCTGTGATTCTGAGGACATCATTTAATCATCTGTGCCTAAAATGTGCAATTAGTCCAGATCTTGTAAAGCACTCTCATGCGTTTGGACCAGGTCTTTGATATATAATTCTGCAAGAAAAAGATTTCCACTAATTAGTCGTGGATTCATTCACCCTCTTAGTTTTCATCTGCTAGTCAATCTAGCCCAAAATAGTTCTGGATTCTAGATACTCTGTGAGTCCTAGATCATTTTTTGAACAGGTTCATGTGCAATGTCTAGTACCATCATACAGTAGTTAAACTCCACAAGGATCACTATGTTATTTACTCTGTAGTGGTTATAGTAACTGTAAACAACATTAGAACATTGGAATGCTGGGGGCTCCATTGAAAACCATGGAGTGCTGCGGGCTTTTACTGGCCGGTAAAAGCCCGGAGCGCCAACATTCCAATGTTCGCTTTGTTCACAGCAACAGCTGTGAACAAAGCCTCACGGAGCCCGAGGGGAATGTAATCCCCTCGGGCTCCGTGAATTTTTTTTTTTTAATAGAACATTCTGCCCTGAGTGGCAGAATGTTCTAATAGCCTTAGAACCCGCCGTAGCGGGCTCTACCGGCTATTAAAGTCCCTCTCCCTTGTTAAATGCCCTCGCCTTCGGCTCGGGCATTTTATGCGGGGAGCGGGCCTTTAATAGCCGGTAGAGCCCGCTACGGCAGGTTCTAAGGCTATAGTAATAACTGTAAATAATATGGTAAGAGAAAAGGGAGAAATGAATCCAGACGAACGGCTTTGCTTCCACAACTTACATTTGATTCAAGTTGATAGTTTCACATTGTCTCACAATGAATTCTCAATAACAATGTTCCTTCCCTGCAATGTATTCAGTCATCTAGTCATAAATACGTTTTTTTTTAAGAACTGGAAACTCCCTTAGGCATATTGTAAATACTGGTTCATAACAGACCATACCCTTACTGTACGTTTAGTGTTTTCACTTGCAAAGGCTTTTTTTTCTATTTTCTGATGAAGATTTAAGTAAGGGTGGTCATAAGTTTCATAATTTCACGTAGTGTAATTCAGCAAAATTACTGAAAAAATATGTAAAATTATAAATAATTAGTCAAACTGCATCTCCCACTGAAAAAATAACCTGAACGCTCTGGGTAAAAATTTGACTCGGAAATGTAATTTTGAGTTGATTTCCAGTTGTTACTGTTAAAAAAAACTGCCATTCATTTTCGGATTTGCAGTTTTGCATTTAAAAATTACCCAAATGGTCAACATGGTTAAAAAAAAATCTAACTGCCGCTCACATTCAAAACACTGCCATTTGCATTCAAACTTTCAGTTTTGCACTCAAAAATTATCTGAACGGTCCACTGAGGTAAGAAATCTATCTGAAATCCCTCTCACATTCAAAAACTACCCGAACAGCACTTTTAAAGTTACATTTTATCCGTTAAATTAAACGATGTTGCCTAATGGTGAAATCTCCCTAATTTTTCATAGCTTTACAAAAATGACATCTATTAGTCCAATATAATTAAAAAATCCTCCAGGCCTAGATTTGAGTTCAAATGACCATCTTCTGTTCTGTGTGACTGTCCATGTTTTCCTAAACAAATATGCATGTGGTTTTTCACATCGGTTCTGTTTTTTATTTGTGCTTCCATACAGCAGAATAACCAGAAAAAAAAAAACTGTCCCCCATCATCATCATCATCATATACTTTATTCGACCATAGGTCATAAAAGTTACATATTAAATTGTACAAAAAAGGTACGTTTTCTTCATTATACTTTTACACTGGCTGAAAATAGTAAGGTTTAGAATAGGAAAAGCTTCTATAGGCAATGGCCTACTATAATCCACCATTAATCCCGATACATAATTTAACATTTAGATACCAGGGTTTCTGAGACAATTGCTTCATAACGTTAAAATAGTACAAATATTTAAAACTCTTAAAACAATATGGGGTGATTTCAAAATACATATTTCCCAGATGGTATCATCATCAAGATAAATACAAACTATCCGACCCAAGATGTAAAAATTTAAAGTGCTGATTTGATGTTACATAATAATATAATTCCTTAATAATTTAGATGGCATACTTTAACAAAGAGAGCCTACTACCGGCACAATCATTTGGCAAATTTAAGCACTGTCAAGTCGTTAAGACACAAGCACAGTGTGATAAAAAGCTTATATATTAACTTAAAATGGTTATCGGATTCATGTTAAAATGGCACGAGTACCAGACAGATGCATAAAAAAAAAAAAATAGCTCTTTATGGCTAAAACTAGTGTTAAAATGGCAGAAACACATAATGATTACCTACATAATGTCTGAAAAATCTATTCCAAGCCCTATCCAACCCACTTCATCCAGATCATCTTCATCATCAACTTAGTTCATCAATGACCATAAAAGCACATAAAACAGAATATAATAATTCTTAAGTAAATAAATAAATACATGTCTGTAAATAGGTGTAAAACATTAAAACAATAACTTGATTTGCACATATGGCTCTAAATCTTACCTATATAGAGATAAGACCTTAAATAACTTTTTGAAGATGGCAACGTATGCGCCAAGCTGTTGCTAAATACTTACTTACTGAAAGAATTACGTCAGCTGAATTATGGCTTTTTAGAACCCGTAGAGCCAAGGAGCAATTCTTGAATCCCATGTCCCTGCAAATCTTGCGGATCCATTTTGTTCGCGGAATCGCATAGGCTGGGCAGAAGAACATAAAATGCTCAATGGTTTCAAAAATACTGCCACAGGCAGGGCATGTATCGGGAAGATTAATCGACCCCCACCTATGAATCAATGACATCAGGGGCAGTGAGCCAAAACGAAACCTTGCGTATAAGCTCTTGCCTTGCAAGTCCGGTATCACATCCAAATAGGATTCAAACTTTGGGGACCATTTAATATCAGTAAAGGAATTAGTTAAGCAACCATGGGATTTATGGATTATGTAGTTGTCCTTAACGTAAGACCAATAGGTTAACTTTAAAACATTTTTGTGCCGTCTCTCTAATTTGTGGGGATTTTCCCAATAGTCGCCCAAGCCCAAAAGCCGAAGCCAATGGGCCACATGGCGAATCCAGGGAAGAGTATTAGCATTTTGGCATTTCAGTAAATCGAGTAATGCGGTCTTATATATATCTAGTTCGGGGGTTGTCCATAATCTAATCCAATAAAGGAGAGGTCTTAGAGTAGCTAGATCTGCTACTCGGCTTAACCCCAGATCTAGAAATAATGGAAGCAAGGGTGTAGTGCGTGGACATGCAATTAAAGCCCTTGCAAAGTTGTTTTCCCCCACACTGATCTTATTGCAGTTAGCGTAACCCCATACCTCCGCTCCGTACAGGGCTGCACTTTGAGCCTTAGCCGTGTAAATTTTTATTGCTGGGGAAACAACCTTTGTAAAGGAGCTTTGATAAAAACGCAATATGGATGAGGCTCTATGTTGAAGGAGCCCTGCACTTTTCGTAATCTGCTCTTCCCATACTAGTTTACTGGTTAACCTAACTCCCAAGTAATCTATAGAGCTTACTTCCTTCAGCGGTACTCCCTCAATGTGGATGGAACATCTTTTCCTAGGTCCCTTGGATAAGACCATCAATTTTGTTTTGTTAATGTTAACCTCCAGCCCATAATCGCTACAGAATTGGTTAAACCGGTCAACAAGGGTCTGCAACCCCATTGGTGTCTTAGAAATGAGGAGTGAATCATCGGCAAAGAGCAAGATAGGGATTTTTTGTGTATTCAGGGAAGGGGCATCATTCTGGCCTGTGGACACAGCCTTTACTACTTCGTTGATAAATATAGTAAACAGTAGGGGGGCTAACACGCAACCTTGGCGAACTCCTCTTCTGATTGGAATCCGTTCTGTCAGTTCGTCTTGTTCACCCCACCTCACTTGGGCATAAGTGTTCTCATGCAGTCGTTTTAACAGGAGTAATAGATCCTCTGGGATTCCCAATCTACCCAGCACTTCCCACAGTTTGGCTCTTGGGACCAAATCAAAAGCCGATCGCAGGTCTATAAATACCACATACAGGCATTGTTTGGCCACAAGTACATATTTCCAATGCAATATGGCCAATCGAAAAACCTGGTCTATCGTGCTTGTTTTTGCACGAAACCCTGCCTGTAGATGGGAAAGGATTTGGTACTCCTCAACCCAATTGATTAACCTCTGTAAAATTTGTTTTGCAAAGATCTTTTGTAGGTTGTCTATAAGGCTAATTGGCCTGTAGTTGGCTGGGAGATTAGCATTCCCTTTTTTATAAATGGGTATGATCTCTGCCCCCTTCCATGTACCTGGAATTTGCCCCCCTGCCGCTATACTATTTGAAATGGCATTTATATACCAGGACCAGATATGTGGTTCTGATCTATAAAGATCTCCAGGAAGCTTATCTGGTCCAGGTGCTTTGCCAGGTTTTAGGCTATTTATAGCCTCAAGGGTCTCTTCTATTTTAAAAATGAGGCAACGCTCAGGGACACACTGAGACTCCACTTGGGGGGCCATACGGGAATTTGGTTCCAAAATTCTGTTGGAGAGTGGACCACATTGGTGTCCATTGGGCCCTCTGGTAGGGCATAGAGAGTAGTAAAGTGCTCTACCCAGCTTTCTGGTTGGATATGGTTGCTGGGACAACTCCTACCTCCATTTTCTCTTTTAGACAGAAGCTCCCAGAAACGCTTATTGTTCTTCTCTCTGGAAGCATCTAATAATTCCTGCCACAGGGAATCCTCCCACTGCTTTTTAGCATTAGACAAAGTTGCTTTGTATAGGGACCTGGCTTGTTTAATTTCCCCCTGGGAACCAGACATTACTGCAACTCTTAACCCAGACTTAGCCTTTGAGCACCTCTCATCAAACCATCCCTTGCGTGCCCCTTTCCCTTCATGTGGCTTTGACCGCCTTGTTTTATAAAAAAAAGACCGTAGTTGGGTATACATGTTGTCATGTATTTTGAGAATCGGAATATTCCCCACTGCCTGGTCTTCATACTCTGCCAAATTATTTAAAAAAATCTGATATATTGCTCTGATATGATGAGGGTTGGACACCACTTTTGGCCATGTAATCTTGGTGAATTTGTTATTCCAACAAGATGGCGGAATGATTGTGACATGGTTATTAAGTGTTCTCCTGAACGTTTCTCCAGAAAGAGTAAGGAGCAAGGGGAAATGGTCACTGTCACATCTTACTTCTATTTTCATATCTACCAATTGGGGCCACAACCTAACATCGACCAAGAAGTAATCAATAGTGCTTGTCGACATGCCCCTTTTAAAAGTAGGTGCGCTGTTCATATCAGATGGAGTTCTACCGTTACAGGCCCTAAGGCCATGATTTAAACATAATGTGGCTAATTGCATGGCCACCCGAGATTTTTTGCAAGGCTGGGTAATAGATAGTTGTGGGATCCCCCACTGCTCATCTTCTTCATCAGTTAAACCACTTGTGAGAATGGAAGGCTCGAAGGTACAGTTAAAATCTCCAGCTATGATTAGAATAGTTGAGGGGTGGAGGCTGCCTACAAATTCAGACAGAATAGCCAGGGTATGGGACTCGGAGCCATTTGGGACCGATCGTATATAAGCATTAACAATAACAATTGATAATCTTCTGTTAAACGTAATACACATGGCTTTTAGATCTACAGAATCAATTCCCAAAAGCTTGTAGTCACACTGCAAATTCTTGTTAACAAGTAATAAGAGCCCACCTTTTGCCCGGCCCCTCCCCTTCTCTGGAGGTATAGCAGGTGCACTAAATGAGAGAAATCCATCTATATTGGTGGCATCCTCCGCCCAAGTTTCCTGAAACAAACATATGTCTGTTTTTTTAATAAAAGAGGCCCATTCACCATCATCTAGTTTCTTTGCCAGGCCGGCAACATTCCATGACATAAGTTCTAATGTACATTTATCTTGGTTTGTCACCACGGGTGTGCATCCAGCGTCTACCACACTCGAGTCAGTACTACAAGTGTTTGGTGATAATGTTTTGTCATCCCCCGTAAAATGTAAGGCCTTGGAGCAGGCCGTCACATTAGTTACTAGTTCAGTAGTCAGTCATACAGGATTGGGCAACAGCCTGGGATTAACTTCCTTTCGTGCAGCACCTCCGCGGGAATTAGTTAAACCATCAGATCCTGCCAGTCCCATGGCTTGTCCAGTATTTTGTGGGTGTAACATGAGTCTAATTCCCTCCCTGGTTGTTGCATATTCCAAGTGGGTACGACGATCAAAATCCATTAATTGTGTCACCATATACTTGTCTTCAAAATAGATAGTTATTATGTCAAGATTGGTCCCTGTGATGCTGCTTCTCTTGGCCGATATTATGTCAGAACGAATAACAGAGAGACAACTTCGTCGGGAACGTATCCAATGTATGACTTTGTTAATCAAGGAAGCTTGATTCTCAGCTAACCCTGGCGATAGTTTTGGAACATTAGTCAAATAGATTTTATTTGTTCCCTGACTTATAAACAGGTCCTGTTCTTTATTAACTATACTCTCAGTATTGTATCGGGAGAGAGTGATGTTGTTAGAGGGAGTCTTATGTGACTTGTTGGGGGGTTGTGTAAGGCTGGAATCTTGGACAGTTTCCGGTGGGTCGGATTTGCTAGTCCTACCTCTGGCCCTGTCACTAGTAAGATTACTTGACCAACTACCTTGACGGTCTCTGTGCCTAGGTACATTTGTAGACCTCCTGGGTCTCATGTTGTCGATATTGGGATCACAACGGTAGTCTTCCCTCCCTAGAAGAGCTGTCCCCCTTCTAGTGGGGAGACAACAATTGTCCCTTAGCTCCGTCCCCATTGGTGGGGCAGATAATGGGAAGGCTTCTTCCCCCCTGACCTCCCCACAGACTTTACAAAGTCCAGCACAAGCACGATTGCTCTTCATAAGATCTATTAATACTAAAACCAGTCCCTTAACTTCATCAACTCTCTGAAGAACTGTAGCCAGGTTGTCTCTACTAGCTGCTGGTTCTTTGCCTTCTGGCTCGAGCTGGGGGATCGGTGAAATAACACTAGGGTTGGGTTTTCCAACTACTGACTTGCACTTGGGCACACTCGTGGGCACGGGCGAGTCCTCTATTACCAATAGAGGTTCAAAACGATTAGTACAGAGTAGGCTAGGGACCACCTTGATCACCGGAGTCAATGGTAGAAGGGTTGGTGTATGTGGTACGTGTGGGAGACCCAGCTGGGATACTGGAGAACTCGCTATGTTATAAGTGGGTAACGGTAGGGGGCCCTTGCAATTATGCGGGCCCCCGTCTCCATCTACCCCTATTATAGTATCTGTAGGATCCCTTGACCCCTTCTTTTTGAATAACTCTGGGATTTTCCTATCGTTAGGGGGGCCTCTCTTTAAATTAGTTGCCCCTAGAGTTGTTTGTGTACCTAACATGGACTCAACTTCTTTAACTAGGAGATCTATTTCATCCAATGGGTTTAACCCATTGGGTATAGCTGGATTCAAAGGTCTACTTGGGCGTTTTTTTGCGATTTTAGTACCCTTGGATTGTGCTGGTAAATCTATAGCCTTCCTTTTCCCCATATTGGGAAGATGCCCGCAATGGGGTAGCTTAGAGGAGGAATTAATGGGGGAAGGGCTGAGTGAAGAATAGGCTTCTCAATTTAGGAATAGTAGGATGGTGCTATAATCTGTACTCTCTTAAACAACTCTTAGATAACAAGTAATTCTCTTACTACAGGTGAAAGAGATGGGGCCCAGCCCAGCCTCCTCCGGTCTCTGACGGGCTAAGGACGGGCCCGCCCTTGGCCCGGGCTTTGCCCGGGCTTTGCCCGCGCGCGTCCCGCGCTGCGGGAGCGCGAAGATAATTTAAAGGGCTCCTGCCCTATTGCGTGACTCTCCTCCCGGCCTCCCGGCTGTGACAGCGCTACCCGCGACGGCGGGAGCGCGAACATAATTTAGAGGGCTCCTGCCCTATTGTGTGACTCTCCTCCCGGCCTCCCGGCTGTGACAGCGCTACCCGCGACGGCGGGACCGCGAAGATAATTTAAAGGGCTCCTGCCCTATTGCGTGACTCTCCTCCCGGCCTCCCGGCTGTGACAGCGCTACCCGCGACGGCGGGAGCGCGAAGATAATTTAAAGGGCTCCTGCCCTATTGCGTGACTCTCCTCCCGGCCTCCTGGCTGTGACAGCGCTACCCGCGACGGCGGGAGCGCGAAGATAATTTAAAGGGCTCCTGCCCTATTGCGTGTCCCCCACTTTCAACCATGTCTCAAATAACACTGAACATGTGAATGGAGAGAGTATGCCCAACATTTATTCGGGGGTTGCTCTCTTCACGAAAATTCTAACAGCAATGTGGATAGATGGTACATTTTTCATCTCCATCTATCCATCCATAGTTCTCTATGTCTGTTTATATCTGTCCTTCCATCCTTAGCTCATCCCTCCATTTTTAATTACTTCCTTCCCTCCACACAATCATACACCCATCTCCACATCCCTCCTTCCCTTCTGTCTCTGCTCTCTTATTACATTTGTTTCCCTTCCCAGAGCTCCATCATACTATTTATGCCTTTAAGTGATATATATGAGCTACTAATTGAAGAATCACTTCTGAAAAATAGCATACAGCAAAATCAATTATTTTTCTTCCATGTTATGTTAAAACACATTACTTCTGCACAGAGCAAATAACCTAACTTGGCATCGAAAAAATGTGTAGTCAGTAGGAAATCTAGGACATAAGTACATATATCAACATCCTACTTAATATATCCAGGAGGTGCCCAGTATGTCTTCGTTTGTGCTCAAGATTCGCTACTGAAAAAGGCTGAACTAAATTCAAGCGATATTACTCTTTGTCATACATTAGGTAAGATATTTGAAAAGAGAAGTAGCAAACAACTGTCAAATTATCTGATAGAGTTAAACCATCCTTGATGGCTGGCAACTGCGCTTACATCCGGGTCACAGCAAAAAGACAATATGAAGTGTGAATATTCAAACTTTTCTAGTCATGGTGATAAGACATTCAACCCAATTTAGTTATCGTGCTCAAAACTGTGAGGTATAGCAAAAAAAAGTTATTATTTGATTACCTTAAATGAGAAACCCTACGATAACAACCTACTGTATGTGGTTTGAACCCATGAAAGTTGTTGCCCTTCCTAAAGTGAATGACAATCTCTTTGGGACCTCCACTCACCACAGGAGTACCAGAGATTTCGATTTAGTGAGCTTCGAAATGAGAGAATGGTCGTGAATCATGAAGCTGATCTTTGCTTTTAAAATAGAGGACCTGCACTTAACAGTGTACCCATAGTTACTCTCATAAACAGCATGTCAATAATTCCAATTGAGGTGATAACTTTCACGACTTCCGGAGAATAATAGGCACACAAGGAGATGAAGGAAAATAGTAACAAAAATTGATATGATTAGAGTTTAGGTTCAAATTTTAAGTAACCAAAGTAAACCACATTTGTTTCTTAGGCAAGCATTAATGCTTGAATTAAGAAGGTGTGCAGTAGCTTTGGAAGACTGAAAAAGGAGTAACATTTAATCTAAGAGCTGCTATGAGGCTAATCAATGCAGCTCTGACTATGGGTTAATGCTCTGGAGTTTTATGGATCAAATGTAAAATTATTTTCACATTAGTAGTTCATATTGTAGTTCTGGAGTTTGAAAATGTCTTGTGTGGTTTAACATTAGATAACTGAGTAGCAATACAATTTGCAACCTATCTGAACGCTTAAGCTGAAAATAAATATTATGGAAAGCGCATTGCTTTTAGTGACTATCTTTAAGTCAGTATCTAGGGGCAGAAATGACAGCAAATTAAATGTTTCCCAGTTTTAAATAAATACAGGGAGTGCAGAATTATTAGGCAAGTTGTATTTTTGAGGATTAATTTTATTATTGAACAACAACCATGTTCTCAATGAACCCAAAAAACTCATTAATATCAAAACTGAATATTTTTGGAAGTAGTTTTTAGTTTGTTTTTAGTCTTAGCTATGTTAGGTGGATATCTGTGTATGCAGGTGACTATCACTGTGCATAATTATTAGGCAACTTAACAAAAAAAAATATATACCCATTTCAATTATTTTTCATTACCAGTGAAACTAATATAACATCTCAACATTCACAAATATACATTTCTGACATTCAAAAACAAAACAAAAACAAATCAGTGACCAATATAGCCACTATTCTTTGCAAGGACACTCAAAAGCCTGCCATCCATGGATTCTGTCAGTGTTTTGATCTGTTCACCATCAACATTGCGTGCAGCAGCAACCACAGCCTCCCAGACACTGTTCAGAGAGGTGTACTGTTTTCCCTCCTTGTAAATCTCACATTTGATGATGGACCACAGGTTCTCAATGGGGTTCAGATCAGGTGAACAAGGAGGCCATGTCATTAGATTTCCTTCTTTTATACCCTTTCTTGCCAGCCACGCTGTGGAGTACTTGGACGCGTGTGATGGAGCATTGTCCTGCATGAAAGTCATGTTTTTCTTGAAGGATGCAGACTTCTTCCTGTACCACTGCTTGAAGAAGGTGTCTTCCAGGAACTGGCAGTAGGACTGGGAGTTGAGCTTGACTCCATCCTCAACCCGAAAAGGCCCCACAAGCTCATCTTTGATGATACCAGCCCAAACCAGTACTCCACCTCCACCTTGCTGGCGTCTGAGTCGGACTGGAGCTCTCTGCCCTTTACCAATTCAGCCACG
This sequence comes from Pleurodeles waltl, assembly GCF_031143425.1. Classification (NCBI taxonomy): domain Eukaryota; kingdom Metazoa; phylum Chordata; class Amphibia; order Caudata; family Salamandridae; genus Pleurodeles; species Pleurodeles waltl. The sequence continues at coordinate 333,683,134 of NC_090442.1, read as the reverse complement.
GGCCCATCCATCTGGCCCATCAAGACTCACTCTCATTTCATCAGTCCATAAAACCTTAGAAAAATCAGTCTTGAGATATTTCTTGGCCCAGTCTTGACGTTTCAGCTTGTGTGTCTTGTTCAGTGGTGGTCGTCTTTCAGCCTTTCTTACCTTGGCCATGTCTCTGAGTATTGCACACCTTGTGCTTTTGGGCACTCCAGTGATGTTGCAGCTCTGAAATATGGCCAAACTGGTGGCAAGTGGCATCGTGGCAGCTGCACGCTTGCCTTTTCTCAGTTCATGGGCAGTTATTTTGCGCCTTGGTTTTTCCACACGCTTCTTGCGACCCTGTTGACTATTTTGAATGAAACGCTTGATTGTTCGATGATCACGCTTCAGAAGCTTTGCAATTTTAAGAGTGCTGCATCCCTCTGCAAGATATCTCACTATTTTTGACTTTTCTGAGCCTGTCAAGTCCTTCTTTTGACCCATTTTGCCAAAGGAAAGGAAGTTGCCTAATAATTATGCACACCTGATATAGGGTGTTGATGTCATTAGACCACACCCCTTCTCATTACAGAGATGCACATCACCTAATATGCTTAATTGGTAGTAGGCTTTCGAGCCTATACAGCTTGGAGTAAGACAACATGCATAAAGAGGATGATGTGGTCAAAATACTCATTTGCCTAATAATTCTGCACTCCCTGTATGTGTACACCTCATTGCAGAGTAAGTAGGTGCAGATAGCGTGGAAGGGGTCTAGAACATGTATACAACCATGCTTAAAATGTCAGCCTTACAAGACATCCAAACTTTAAAAAAATGTTCAGCAGAACTTCCAAAATGCATGTCAGTTGACTTATTTAAGGCCAATCCAGAAAAAAAAAAGTGATCGTCATTAGACTACCCTGGAAATCTAAATTTAATTGACCGGCTAGTTGAGTTCTAAATCACTGGTACCCCGGCATCACCATCCCATTGAAAAAGTGAATGGATTTGTGAATCCATACACATTTGTATGTGAACTCACAAGTAGCACACACATTGCTAAATCTGCAAGGGCTTATCTCCACTCTCCAAATGAAAACAAATCTTTCCTGCTTTTTAAGGACTTCTGCAATGCACTGCTGGCTATTTGAACTTGACAATAGATATGTTATCCTCTCAGAAAGTCCTGTCTCTTTTTTCAAGCTTATGAAAGTCATCCTTCAGGAAGATACCTCTCTCTGTACTGAGTACTACCCTACTGGTGAATTGTAGCAGTACTATACATAATCATATGCTCAAGATCAATGGCCTGTCTATTTGTGTGTAATCATATTATGACCATCAACGTTAAAACCTACATAGCTTCATATTAGATCAGCCCCTAAGGAGCCTGTAACAAAACCTCTGAGGTCCCATTCTCAGTAGCTTATCTAAGCAATCCTGAAATACAACAGACACCAAGGCTTGATGGACAATCTAGAAACTTTAATTAGTGCCAGAAAACAGTCTCATATAGAGCTCTATTGGAATTGACCTCTATTTTTACTAAGGGCATACCATTCTGGAGCAATACACAGAACTGTGAACTACGCAACACTCTGTATGAAAGTGATTAGGTCATGATACAGTCCTTGGATATCCTCTATAGCTTTACTGATGTTTTGATACGTGGAGCCCTAAAAGCATCTACCATTGTTTTGGTCATTAGGACTCATACCGTGACTTTCATCCCTGCAGACCGCTAACACTGAAATTATGCTGCCATCTCTGCTCATAAAACACCTCCAGCTGGCATTCTTCAACTACTCACCAATTATCAACCACAAAACCCTTGAGGAATGAAACCCAACAACATAATGGCAGCATAAATCAGGGTAGTCAAAATCATAACCTGGAACAAAACTACTCTGGCACTGACACAGACCAAAAAACAATAAAGGACAAAACCTTCACACCTCCACCACCGCCAATCAGTATAACTTCCTTGGTGGGGAAGTGAATATTTTCTGCTCAAATACCAATCTCATACCTAATATTGTAATCTGTTTCTCTCCTCAGAGAGATTTTCAGACATGTTCTGAGTTTCAAGAATATAATTTGCTAGACCAGTATGGGCCAAATTATCTTGAGTGCAATTGTTAACTACACAGTGAAACTCTGATGCTTAATGAAAATTGAGCTCTCTTGGTATGAATTATCTGAAAGTAACAGAGCTGAAACCCGCTTGAATGAATTAGACAATCATTAGTGTTAAATAAGACTCACTTGTTTTTCCAGGGACTCTGTTCTGAAAGCATTTGAAAATTATAATAATAGAGTCAAAAATATAATCAAGTAGGCTGAAAATGTGAAAAACAGCCTTCATTTACTGTAACAAGCATAATATAAGCGGAAGGGGCTTTGACTGAGAATATTCTGTTTGAAGCTGACAGAATGCCAAAAGTGCTTTCTACTAAGAGCCCCTCTTTGTCAGAGTTTGCTGTTATCTCTATTAAAGATTTGGTGCAGGCCCTGCCGTCTTGTATATCTAGATCTACAGATGATCCCTGCCACCCCCCATATCTTGGTTGCTAATATTGTGGCTGTAAATCCCATTCTAAGTCAGTTACTACACCTATCTTTAGAGTTGGTCACGGTCGCCAGTTGTTGGAAGCAGGCCAAATGAATTCCATTATTAAAGAAGCCTGACACTGACAAATCAAATCTGTCCACTTTCAGAGCAATATCCTTGCTGCCAATTTTTGCAAAAGTATTGGAAAAGCTTGTAAACCAGCAACTTCCAGATTTCTTTTACAGCCCTCCCAGTCAGGCTTTCGCAGTGCTGAACAATGCAAACACTCACCCCAGTCACAGATCTGGGTTTAATCCATTGTTCTTTTGCTCACCATGCCACCCCAGTTTGGACCCAGCCATATGCAAATCAGTCTTGACCCTGTTCCTCATGGGAACAGCCCAGCCCAAACAGCCAGGCCAGGTCATCCCTGAACCGGAAACAAGCATCCTGGGACCAGTTTCAGGGTCCCAGGGCGATGGATTAAACCCAGATCTGTGACTGGGGGTGAGTGTTTGCATTGTTCAACACACCATCCATCATCCTTTTGTGTTTCATCCTAGATTTAACACTGAAAACACGCTGTTGAAGATCACTGATACTAACAAGCTGGAGCTGGATCAGGGAAGATAGGACAGCCTGATTCTCCTGGATCGATCCGCAGCCTCTGATACTTTCTCGCACCCCTTACTTCTACAGTGCCTTGGGGACAAGGGTATGTTCGGCATCAAGAATTTGTGCCTGCTATAGCTCTCGGACACTCAATGAGTAGCTGTTCACTTTATAATCCCCCAAAACATAAACATCTTAAGATCAGCCCTACCTACATGTTACAATCTGTTAGAGGTATCACTGCACCTAGTCTGAGTGACGATACAATGCTTAACTCTATCCTTTTTCCTTCTCACATTGTCAATGAAACACTCTGAAGTGGAAGAGAAGGTACTTAGCCTCTCCTGCTAATTCTGATTGCAGTACAATGTTTGGTAGCATCTCAGAAACACAGTTTTATTCCCTTTAAAAATTCAGGAAAGATATTCTCCTGTAACCTAATGAACTTGTGAAGATCTTGTGGAGCATAGAACGTATTGGGCTCATAGAGGGAAAGATATGCACTAAACCTCTACTGAACATTCATAAAACAGATGTTGTCCTAAATCAGAAAAAACGAATTATCGTTTTTTGCTACCAATCATGGTATTTGCAACCAACAGCCCTGATTTCTGCTCTGCTCCATTAGTTTTACCTCACAGAGATAAAGCTCTCCTCAGTCAGGCCTAAAACGATCCTGTCAACATCGCCTATGTTTTTGCAAAAACCACCACGTTGAGAAATGTGAGAGATTTTGATTATTTTGTGGCAAAGTCAAAAACAACTACCACAGTGTAGAAACGTGTAGAACAGTGTTTGGTTCATTTACTGACATACACAGTCCACGCACATCTGCTTTTAAAATTATGCAGACATGGTTCAATGATTTCCTTGCACCATTTCCTTTACTGCCAATGTGTTGTGAGTTTTGAAAAGTGACTTGAGACATGCACGTGCCCAACCGCAGGCAACCTCTTCTAGCAGAAACATAACATAACCACACATGATTTGCACATCATAAAAATATTCTGCCTGCATTTGCAGTAGCTTTAACCACAGGAGTGTGAATTTAGGTAACTCTGAAAAAGTTCAGTCAAACCGCACATTGGTCATCTGTCAAATATGTGTCATCTACCTTAAATAAGCAATTCCGAACCTTATATATATAAGGAATAAAAAAATACAGGATAATAAAATAAACACGTACATGCTCAGGAAGTAAGTCGTATATTCGTAGTTATTGGGAAATGGTCAGTAAAGAAGCTTACTACTTAATTGAAAACTGATCCAATTCGGTTCTCCCAGGAGTATTTATGGGCTGCAACCGTAGGCTGAAAGTCATATAGTACTGTGGGAGAGTACACTGAATAATTCATAATTATATATTTAGAATTGACAGCAATGAGGGGAGAATGGATTGCTAGAGGGAGAGTCTATCAAGATACAGGGATACATACTGACGAAAATGAGTTCATTATCTGTGAGGGATAAGGTGAAGAAACTCTAGATATTTTTTTTCCCTAGGTGAACGCATATTGGACAAAGCATGGTTGTGGGGGATACTAGTTCGTGGTGAGTAGCTGGAGTAAACCTGAGAACACTTGTCTGTTTTTGTCGCGCTTCTGAATTTCTAGTCTGATTATGGTATAAAATGTTGTGTTGTCCTAAACTCCTCAATGGTTGGATTTTGCCAAGGTACTCTCACCCAGTGGCCTTACATTTTTTTAGTTTCATCAAGAATGGCGTGTGTTTCCGTTATACCTATAGACTGTGTTGCAGGTCTGTGCTGGCGTTAAGGCTGAATTCCTGCTGATTCTTTGCTGGAGTGGATCTGAAGTCAAGTGTATTTTGTTCACCAAAAACACACACAAATGAAAGCCATTTAATGGAACCGTGGATTTGGAGAATCAGAAAGGTGGACATCGGTCTGTTAACGTTTTTTTAGAATAGTACTCATGTTTTGTTTTATTTTGATGTATATTTAAATAGCGCATTTTGGCCCTGGAAATGGTCTGTTAAGACTTCCATAACCTATCCTTATAACCACCATCCCATTACCAATACTGTAGGCACCATAACTCTCTGGGCAGGGAAGGATCTATTACAATTGTTGCATTACAACATGTAAAAGAGATTGGTTTACACTGCGGATACACAACCTATCTCTGCGGTATAAGGATTGCTGTATGGTTGGTTCTCAATATTAGTCAGCAACAGCACAAATTTCATTTCATGGGTGTACAGATACTAAACAAACATGTATTCTTACAAGGACTATGGAAACTTCAATGAAGTGCCACCAGTGGCAAGGGCACTGATTGCAAACTCACAAAGATAAAGTGGGCGAACTGTGCTGGCAAGAGAAGTACTCATGTTTTGTGTACATTTTCTCCAACGCCCGCACAATCCTGTCCAAATGGAAAATAAACAACATGCTAAATATATTAGTAAAATTATTACTAAAAACTAGTTTTAAAAGTAATTCAGTGCAGTCCTTGTAAAACGATTACTAAACAGGGACTTGAAACAAAACAAGCTAAGAATATGCAAATGTAAACAACTGCTGCAGGGGACCACACTAAACGTTAATTGGATCTTTCTAAGCAAAGGAAGCCAGTAAGAAGTCCATTTACATTGAAGGTATAATGATTACATTTTATTACATTGGCTAATGTTTACGTTTATTGAGTACTCTAAACCACTGTAATTGCATTTGGATACTGTGCAAGAAAGACTTATTGTACAACTAGATTAAAACATTCAAAACAAGCATTGGCTAAGACAATAGGTTATGCATTGGATGCCAATAGTTTCATTTTTTAAATTCTTTTTTGTTGTGTAATGGTTTTTGTAAAACTTTATTACAAAAACATTTTTGTTTCATCAAGTAATCTTGTCTAATTTAATTTCATCAAAAGTGCATACTGGGCTTGTAGATTATGGCACTAAAGTGGACTACTTTTTATGTAAGTGCACATTGTGCAGAGCAGAATGGCATCAATCACAGTGACGTTAGCCAATAGCTAAAGTGGGCTGACCAATTGCCCCATGCTGTGTATTGTAGTAGGTAGAAGAAAGACTAACAGACCAGTGGGTGAAAGGGTCCGTTGAAAGCCCATGTCAGTATTTTGTGCATATCATTTTACAAAAATCTAAAGGTCAGACCTAAAAACTGAAGTGTTGAAAACAGCATTAGCAAACAGCTTTTAACAAATATCTAAATAATACCTTGCATTTTAGTATTCTTTGATTAAATGATTTTGAATGCATAATGAGCAGTGTGTGTATGTGCAGACATTGGTTGCAAAACTCCGCTTGGACAGTTGCAGCCACATAACTATTCAAATGAAGTCTAATCAACAGTTTGTGCATGTCACTTGTGATTAACGCAGACACTCGTCACATTTCCATCAGCTGAGCACACATTTATTAAAGTTGCTCCTCTCGGAAAATAAGATAAAACAAACTTCTGTTCCTCATTCTCATTTAAAACATCTTAATCAAATGTACACTGTATGTCGAAAAATGTAATATGTGCATCTGTACTAATAACAAATAGGTCTGGTGTTTATTTATTTATTTCTATATTTAAATATTTATTTAATTCGTAGTGTGCCAACATGTCACACAGACTTGTCATCTCATATTTGCATCAGAACTACTTTTTTTCTAAATGTTGTCCTGTAGATCAGATTCGTGTTGTTTGGTTTAAGGGGGGAACCCAGTATGTAGTGCAGTCAGCTTCTGGAAGTTGAGGGTGCTATCTCTGTATGTCGATTTAAATATGACACGCAATACTTTGAAGGTGAATCTTTGTTTAATGGGTAGCAAATACAATAGTCTTAGTGCTGGGGTATATTGGTTTTGATTTTTCAAATTAAAGCACCTTCTTGCTACTTATTTCTGAATTCTCTAGAGTTTTTTGTGTATCTTACTATGGGGCCGCAAGCAAATTGTAATACAGTAGTCTAAGAGAGGCACAATATGGCTCTTGTCAGCTCTATCCTATAAGTCGGTTGGAGCAAAGGGGAATCTTTCAAAGGATCATGAACTGGAATGGGAACCCCATGGTTCTTTACTTTATATACTAGTGATAGAACACCGCCCAGTGTACAAGGCAGTCACAGGTCTTCAACATCAAGATTTTAGTTTTAGATAAGATGAGGCACAAAAATTGTTCTTCATCCAGTAACAGATGTAGCTAAGATCACTGGCAATCTAAGTCTAGAATATCAGCATCTGCTTCAGATGAATGTGGATCCTACATTTTAAATTGTAGATCATGTTGAGAGATCACTTCAGCGAGCAGGAACATATGAATATTGCACAGAAGAGGTGACAGTGATGAACCCTGGGTACATAGCATCACTTTTGACAGTTTTAGCGGAGGACATTGAATTACCTACTTTAATATTATTGGTTAGGCTCAGTTGGGAAAGATTTAATTCAAAGTAGGGCTGACATGATGATCCCAGCCCATACCTACAATATGTGTAGCTGTAGTTAACTGTGTCACATGCCATAAACAAATTTAGGAGCATGAGCATTTAAGATTGACTGGCCTCCAATGAGCATAAGAAATCCTCCCTGATGCCTGTCAGACTAGTTTTGGGGCAGCTGCTAGGTATGGTACAAATTGCAGGTCATTGAGGGAATTAACAGTTTCTACAAACTGGCAAAGTTGTTGTGTAATTTCATTTTCCAGAACTTGCTGAGAAGATGTAAAATGGATAGGACAGGTTAGCTAGCTGAGATAGTTGGGTTAGTAGTTATTTTGGTAGGAGTTAACTGTAGCACGTTTGAATGCTGTCAACAGGTCGGTGACCTCAGGGGACAAAGTATTCATCCCTTTCTTAATAACGTCTGTCTCCTACACATGATGCAGCTGAGAACTGGAAACCCTTCAATTTTGAGGTGATTTAGAGGGCTCCTTGTTGATTCATATGCAAAATGAACTTGAGATAGGACCTTAAGGTCAGCGGGTCTATAAACTTCAATGGGAATTTGGTCTGTAGAATGTAAAAATTCTCTTGAATGCTTTATTGCTTAATTTTGAGAAATTTCAGCAGCTTATCACAGAGTTCAGAGGACTAGTTGCATAAATCACAGAAACTTTACTGCACCTATTCAAATGGAAGTGTACACACCATTTTGTGAGTACTGGCACAATACAACATGTTTTGCCACCCCTCTTAAACTTGGAATGTGCTTACCCTTTTCACACATATTCCAAATATTTATTGTCATTAACCCAGATGAAATCATGGCTGGAGTATTAGCAATTGGGTGAAATTATTTCAAACAAAGAGCAAACAAGGGGTACACTTACCTTTTTTGGGCGAAGCCAAGAAAACAATTCTGATTTCACTTAACTTCAATATGGTGCACACGTTGTTTTTGAGCCACAGATTAAGGGTGGAAGATCTTGCAACAGGAAAATATCAATAAAGGAGTGGTGGTGGTGCCAGGACAGGAGTTGGGATGTGCAGTGGGCTAGTGCACTATCAATAACATGCAATGGGTTAGCAAGAGGCCTCACATACTTATTTGTTATTGGAGCAGAAAATTTAATGCAGGGGGGTCGAAGATGATTTTGAGGTTGGATGTTTCTACCCTGGAATAGCTACCAAGTGGTTCCAGTCCGCCCACAGGGCCTCATACACCTCACCTCACTCAGAGAGAGGGAGCATTTACCACTGCCACAGGAGACCATTGAAACTGCCTCACTTTTTTAAACTTTGGAAAGATGCATCTCATCGGACTTTGCCACTTCACACAACAACAACAAAACAGATAAGTATTAGAGCAATGTTCAAAAACATAACAAGTCCACCCAGCAACTATTTTAAATCAATAGTTATATAGTACCACCATCACTTCAATTTAAAACAACAGATGCCACTATTATATAACTGAAAAATGCTCATTTGTTTAGCCTTGCAGGCACACATATTCAAATCTACAGCTCAGGGACTATAGACAGACCTATAACATGATGTTTGTATCCCACTATTCTGTTTACTAGAGTATCTGGCCATAATATAAGGCATCGTTGACACTACCTCATATCATATATAAGCATAAATGCACACCAGAAAAAATCCTAAATAGATTTTTGAGGAAGTACATTTGTTTGGGAATTGTAGAGGGCAATGTCAAGAGAAGCCTGAATGGCAATGACCTGTAAAAGAAACTTTGATTTGAATACCACAAACAGAGAGCTTGCTGGGCTGTTGTTACTGAGCAAAAAAAGAAAAAACTAAATAATAACCAAATAACATGCTCGTTGGGATAATGGTTTAGGGGGTGTGATACCAACCTTTTCATAAGTAGTTGCACTTCTGCACTTCTAAGGTGTACCTGCAACCATTTACTAAGGCACATACAAACTGGTAACATGGCAGGAAGATGGAGAAAGCTTCTCATGCCTTTGTCCGTCCCAAGAACGCTGTTATTGTGGGACAGGCAAGTTGCTACAAGTTGGTGTATGAATCACAAAGTGATCCTCGTTTATTCAATCTGAAAGTAATGCTTAGCCATCCTGGGAAGAGACCCATTTGCTCTCTGCAACAGGAGCTGAAGGGATTCTCCAGGCCAGTGCTTTTTCCTTTTTATTTTGTCTGTCATGGATATGAGATCGTTATGGAAAATGTATCTCTAGGCAGCACGTGGCAGTGCAGATACTAGTGCTTTGGAACAATATAGGTGCCATTGTGGGCATCTACTGACAGCTTCTCCATCATCTCCCCACCGACACCAAGCACATCTCATCGCAGATCCACAGCCAATTCTTATTCCATAATCAATGACTGGAATTGAGCAGCACTGTCAGGCATAAATGAATTGGCTGCTTCCTCTCCCTACACAATCATTATCCCCTCCATTGAATGATTTGTGGTGTGTGTGGGTGGTTCCCTATGGATTGTGCTCTAATGGCTCACCTACAAGTACAGGTCAAAAACAATGCTTGTGTTATTTCATATCAGCTGGTGAAGAGACTGGATTCATGCTGATCACATATCCATCGCCTGTTTCTTTGACCTCACTTTAGGATGTAAGAACCGATTCATGTTAGCCCGTGTCGACAGCATTATCCGAGAGCACAGTGATACATATGCTTTCTTCCCTCAGTCTATCCAGGTCTGCAATTGCTGAATGATTGATTCTCTAGTGCCCATTGCATTCCCTACACGAAGAGCATGTTTTCATCACACCATTAAAAACCAGAGCAGTGCTAACACGATATGTCAAAGATCCATTTTAATGCACAACAGTGACAAAGAGACCGGAAAATGCCTCTATACAGTCCTTTGGATGTAATTACCAATTTAAAAATAGATAGTCTAGTATGCAGAATATTACATTCTTGCTACAAGAAACCACTATGTCATGGATCCCAGAGGCAAACTTAAACGAACTGCCTCACTCTGATTAAGAGATCGGCACTATAACAAGCAGCTAAGCAACCTTGCCACATTAATGCTACCTCATCCCTCCCAGTGTGCTCCCAATCTTCTCTCTGCAGTCACAGCAGGACTCTCTATGCTCTGCACAGGTCTCTCTGTATGCCTCGTAGCCACCGTACTTTAAAGCCTGCATAACTCTCAGTCATTCTCCACTCAGGCCTCTACAAGCTCCATGCAGAGTTCTACACAGTGGGCGAGGTACAGAAGTACTTACTTAGTCATCTGATCTCTGACGCCAGTCACACAAGCGCACTATAGACCAATGAGGAGGCGGTGCATTTGATGGCCCACTGTGGAACACTTCAGTACACATATAGGTAAGTCCCACCAGGTCTGCAGTTCTAAGAGCCCTCAAGTTGCTTCATGTCAGATGAGAAAAGGTAATCCATTCCTGATGTTTTTACTTAGATTCTGTCATTAGTTTTTTTTATTTTTTTTTATTGCAAATTAAGGACTACAAATTACAGAATGAAAAGGAAAATGGCATGGCTCATTTGGAGGCTAACAAATCTGTCCATGAACAACTCGGGATCTCTTTATTCTTTAGACTCCTGTGACTTGGACCAGGCTGGTTGTGGGTTGGCTCCTACACAGGTAGGTTTAAATTGGTGTGGGTAAGCTGACATTCCTTCATTCATTTCATACATTCCCCCTCTGGCCCTCTGCCTCCTTGAACATGCTCCCTGCCTCCTCTTTTACATGTTTAACATTTTCAACACATGCCCCCTTCACTCAGTGTCACCTACTTTCAATGACTATCTTCCTTGCTCTCACATCCAGCCCTCAGACCACACACTGTAAGCTTCTTATCATTCCTTACCTCCCTTCAATAACGCCATGAATCCTCGATCCATTCTCTGCATGAGCGTCATTTAGGATTTTCCAAAGGTCACAGCTGACCCCTGCCACTGGTCTTGGGACCCCGGGTCTCAAAGGCAGTCATACTGCTGTGGAAAATAATAGTTGTTTTGTTTTCCAGACAGTTTCCCAAACAGCGTCTGCCTGAGGCTGAGCTTGCTGCAGACAGTGTGCCCAGTTTTCAACTTGCAACTGCAGCCATTATTGCTGAACAGCCGGAGTGTTACTTGGCATAAGAGCCCACAAAGAGCCCTCCCTGGCCCCGAACAGCCCCACGCTCTGCGGGCTCACGGATTAGGCCTCACACAGTAGCAGAAATTCTTGAATACGGGGCTTGCATTGTCATTCGCTATAAAGGAGGAAAGACTGGGCTCCTCGGCCATGCACACCAAGTCCAATGCCCTCTAGTTGTTAATTTGTAAAATACGTACTGGTGCCAAAACTTTTTGTAAAGTAGCCGTCCCCTGCTTCCATCACGGGCATGGCCCAATTCCACCACTAGCGCTCAACTTATAAAAAAAATGGCGGTAGCCAGCGCCATTGCTTTAGCTGCACACGTCCAACACCAGTGCTACCCCTGTATCAGGCTTTAATGTGAGAGAACAGCACCCACCGGTGACTCAGGCAGGAAGTAGATGTGTTTTTACTTTGCATTCCTGTATTTTTTTGTTTTAAGTTTCCAAAATGGAATAGCAACCAATATCAGAATGCAAGGAAATGAAACGACTAGATGGGATACTTACTCCAGACAAGGAGACAACTGATTGCTCGGTGAGGAGGCTGCTTTCTTTCTGGACACAGCACCATTCCTCGCCCCTGCACGTGTGCACTGTGCAACAATGCGGCCCTCTTAAAAGCACCCTTTACAGTGCAAGCTGTTGAGGGATTTGTTTGGAAAATATGTGTGTATCTGTGCATCAGGAGAAGCCACAGCAATAAGCACAGTTCCACTAGTAGCACCCGAAGATAATGGAAAAGTGATGCTATGCAGTGGTTATATGGTGCCAGCCTTTTGTCCATTCAAATGCAAAGATTTTAGAAGCAGTAAGATACTTGAAAAAACTGAAATATTAGCCCTTGTTACCTTATTCTCAAGCACAGATCTCCAATGTGTGTTCTCTGAAAAAGCCCACCGTGCAGCTTGCCACATAGAGGAACTGGGACTCGTGGACTGTGGGACACTCTGAGTCAAGACCCAGCCACTTTGTCGGTATCGAATCGGTGACCTGTAAGGGCACCCACTACAGACAAAGAGCATCAGATGGTTGACTGTGGTCATGCTTCACAGGTGGGAAGCACCACAAAATGCTGAGACCTAGGAGCATATGTTTAATAAAATCTAGCCCTATATCTGTATCTCTAGATGTATGGCCTTGCAGGGATGCTGATGTACAATATTCAGAAATGATTCCCAATTTTTCCATAGGTACACCTGGTAACTTACTCCTTGAAACAGTTGCAGGTTTGAAGTTTACTTCTGCAAATTGTGAATTAGATTTTCGCATAAGCAAAAATACGTATGCAAGTCTGATCATACAAAAATCTGTTGAGCAAGTGCAAATGCATTAATTAGCCTCACATCACCAATTTCGGGCGCTCTCATTCACCTACTGCCCTGGGAAGGAATTTATCCCCGCCCTTCTTACAACTACATTTTACTCCTTTTCTAGGGGTGGAGACACCATTTCGTAGATATTCTCCTTGTTTTTTTATCATATTTCTAAAACAAATCTTCTATTGCAGTTTCATCCCATGCATCCTTAATAAAAACAACCTAAAATGGACAATGCATAGCTCAAATAACAAGGAAACATTTACAAGTAGAAAACATCGAGTGTTATTTCATGCGTGCACTGACACAAAAATCCCAAATTTAGTCGTAACAGCGAAGAAGCAGTCGAATAAATAATATGTGAAAGAATGAATGTGCATTGAAAGCTGTTTTACAGTGCTATGGCCCCCGCCACTACACCAGACTCCACCGTACGGCCAGTGAGATTGTATATGCCGTCCAAGAGGAGTGTACCATATAGATCAAATGATCTAATCCACATAAGATAGCTCAGGGGTAAAACCAATCTGCTGCAAAATGCGTACTTCTATGCAAGTCACAGTTTCTAATTAAGGATGTGTGAAGTTGATGACTTAATTCGTAACTTTTATTAAAACATTGTGAAGCATGTAGATTGCAAAGTTTGGGAAAAAGGGCACCAGGATAGCAGCGCTTTGGGTCAGCCAGAGGACCCCTTTGGAGCCACCATCCCTGGCTGTCCATTGTTAAAAGCCACACTTCACAACCATCATCCACTGCTCTATGTGTCTTCCTCATCCTTCATTCACCAACCTTCCTGAATTATCTGTAAAGCTTAAGCACCCTTGCCCCATCTCCTGGCATCATCCCCGGCTGTTCCTTGTGTGGCAGTTTCCAGTCAATGGATGACAATTCATGGCCTGGACATGATGCTGCTGGAAACGAGTCGAGTGTGTTGAGCCACCTGGGTTAATCTTTGCCTCGGTGGAGTCGGACATATTTGCCTGTCTTCACAGAGTGCAAATGTTTCCTACTTGTCTGGCCCAAGTGTTATTCCAAGTAAAACGGCTCAGTTGTTTAGTGCGTGTTTAACCTAGAAGAAACAAGTTGTGATCCAGTAAAACAGCACAAAATGTGTGTGGGGCCTGTAAACTGTAGGTCAGAGCTCTATTCTTGGAAGGGGCATTTTAGTGGTTCACCCTTATTTGCACCATACAACTAGCACGTGATATATTAATAACCTGAAATGGAGCAGGGCATTTATGTCGAAAAAAAAATCTGCTGAGTTATCTAATCGCACGTCACCTAACTTTTTACTTCCAAAATTGTGAAAATTAAAGTCTTTTCACTTCCTGAAAATTGAACATCTTCCAATCTGTTTGGCATGGGACTATATCTTCCAATAGGTTACCTGAAACAATAATAACAACAGGTTAGGTAGCAACAAAAGTTGTGCCTACACTCCATTACTTCTTGTTTCTAGCCAGATACCCATTTGCAACCTGTGGAATGATGTGTACTGGACAGGTGTCAAAGGAAGCAGCAGACACTGGACCTCCTGAAGGTTCTTTGGAGCCGTCTTTGCATCCTGGCAAGTCCCATCCAGAAACGGTCTGTGCAGCATAGTCTACCTCTGCTGAAAACCTGGCCAGTGCTGCCCCTTCAAAAATCCCATTACAACAGGAAACATCGACTTACCAGTGACATGACTCAGCCTAAGCATTGCTGGTATGGGGGTTATTGTTTCCTTTCTAACACTTGCTCTGTATTCGTAATTAGCTTAAAGATGACCACCCGATAATGCATGTTCTGCAAGTTAAGAAGCTTAAAAGGCAAACAAAAGCAGGCGAGCACTCGTTTTTCTTTGCACTGGGGTTCATGAATGGTTCTTGTAAATGAAAAGCCAGAAGTTTTTTTTGTTTTAATAAAACTTTTCTAAGAGATGGCCCTTGTGCAATGTCAATCTGAGTAAATAAAAACATCTGTCAATTTGCTATAGCTCAAGATACAGTCCATCCAGGAAGTCAATTGCAGGTATCTTTACTTCCAAAAATGTCCTACTTTTTATCAACTATTTAGGGTAGTGTTCCCACAATTTTCGCTGCTGACATCATACCCATTGAGGCTCTGTAGAAAAGTGCATTTTGCTTCTGCTCTGTCTTAAACTGTTAACTGAAAATAATTGATTGAAATCAATATTTTTGAAGGCTGCACCAGAAAACTGGTACTTTTTGAATGTTAATGAGATTAAAATGAGGATTTGGCCATCCAAACTATGGCAAACCTGCTAATTGAAAAAACTTTGTGAATTACGCTCTGCGAGTCTCGGTGAAAAGAACTGCCCTAATGTATTTATACAGTGTGCCATTTGGCGATACGTTCCCTAGAAATCCTCTGTGCATTAGATCTAGTGCACTTGAAGCTGTACTGTAAGCAAAAACTACATATGGAGAGATTTCACTGGGCATTTGAATCTTTAACCACACAAAGGGAGGTAGCACTGGCTATTTTAGGCTCTAAAGTTTACATTTATCTATCTGCCTTAGATACTGTTTGTGGTTTCATAAATATTTTACAAGTATTTTTATTAACATAAGCAATGTCTCTCCCTGTGATACTATCATGGTCAAAGGTAACATGGGACTTTATATGAAGTCTTGGTAGTCTACAGTCATGTTCCTGTGATGTTTTGGAGGGGCAGAGCACATGATGCAACATCCAATAGTTGTGATGGGGGACCACTTTTGCTATACAATGGATGTTCACAGGGAAGTGGTGGCAATGCCCGACGTATTTTGGTGGCAACATATTTAAAACATAGGTAGTGACTAAAATACATATTTTGCTGCTTTTGTAACATTTGTCTTTTTAGCAACCTTGTACTGTTTGACTGGTTCTTAACGTCCTGTGATGTCTTCAGGGTAAAAGGCATATGATGTCAATTCCTGGGATATCATCGGGTTAAGTGAGTGTCATATGATGTCACTTCCTGCAGTGGTACTAGGGTCATAGAGCTTGTGATGTTCCTTTTGCCACCCATAGCATTTTGTACTTCTGCTTACTCACATTGTGCCTCTACTCAATTACTCCATGCACTGTCCTCAGGCACTCAATTTAAATCTTTCCCTCTTCACTTTGTGCCTTCTCACTCCCTCCATGTAACTCTCATTCACTAAACGCCATGCTGTCACTGTCGGCATACATCACTTCTCTCACAACATCCCTCCATGCTTTCACTATATTCCATCTGCCCTTTTCTACACTTGGTGGTTTTCCCTAAGCTATTCCTACTTTTTTTTTCTACTTTGTGTGTCATTCTATCGCAAATCGGTGATTAAATTAACTTATATTCTGTTTTAAACTGTTCCAAATGTGGGTTATCAGATGTTAGCATGTAAGTTCCATGCTTCCATTCAATCACAATATGCTTTATTCGCTGTTTTCATACCTCGGTTGAGGTGTGTGTTATATCCAGGCCCACTGGAAATATGCAGTAGGAGAGGGCCAAATCATGTGGCAGGGTACAGAAAATAATGTGGCAAATTATACAGCATAATGCAGCATATTTTTGTAATAGTATTAGTTCATTATTTCATCATTTTTAGGTAAAGCATAAGCGTACGACCTCTTGTATACTTTTAAGTATACTTCTTATGTGGGCTTCCAGCTATTTAATTTGTTGGTTTCAGTGTAATTTAAAAATCCTTGCATGCTAGTGGTCAGGCATGCCTCTTTGTCTCTCCTTCTTCTGTGTGGGAGCAGGGAAAAGCTACTGAATAATTGTGCTTTGTCCTGTTTATCTCATCTGTGGGGGACTTTTTTAGTTACTTTGTTTCCTGCTCCTGTCCAGGGAAGCCTTCCTTTTCCTTTGCAGAGCATTCTTGCTCTGAGCTCAGCTGTAAACAAGGCTTTAAATAAGACTGTTATCTTAGTCATATTTGGTCTTTGTGGGCTCTCTACACCCTCTCTCAGCTGCCTGGCTCCTGCCCTTCCTTGGTTTGGATTTTCTTTACCAAGTGTGCCTGTCTGTGGTCTTCAGGGCGGAGGACTGCTTGTAGTTGCTTATAGCCTAGGCACCCAGCTCTACCAGGGCTCTGCAATCCTTAGAGACAGTGCCCACTTCTGCTCCATACTTAGATCCCACCAGCAGCTCCATCTGTGCACCTCAGTTCACACACTCCAATCCCCCAGATGTGCCAGTGCCAGAATCCCACACACACTGTCTGCCAGAGCACCTCAGTTCTTGCAGTGAGTACACTCTGCTGTTCCAGTATTGGGGCCTCGGGAGCAGCTCCAACAGTGCATTTCAGTTCACTGCCCCTCAGCCGTGCCAGAACCCCACACACACTGTCTGGCAGAACACCTCCGTTCTTACAGTAGGTACACACTACTGTTCCAGTACTGGGACTTTTGGCACAGCTCCATCAGTGCATCTCAGTTCACACACTCCAACCCCCTCAGCTGTGCCCGTGCCAGAACCCCACACATGCTGTCTACCAGACCACCTCAGTTCCTACTGTCAGTACACACTGCTGTCCTAGTACTGGGACCTTGGGCGCAGCTCCATCAGTGCACCTCTATTCGCACACTTCAATCCCCTCAGCCATGCCTGTGCCAGAAGCCCACACCCACTGTCTGCCAGAGCACTGCAGTTCTTACAGTCAGTACACTCTGCTGTTCCAGTACTGGGACCTCGGGCACCATCAGTGCACCTCAGTTCTACCCTAGTGTGGTCACTTTCTTTCCTATACTGGGACCCCGCTCACATACAGTTCCATTACAGCAGCTCAATTCTAATATTCAGACCCACTGCCAAGCCAATACTGGACCCAAAAGAGCAAAGCACAGCTCATCCAGTGCACCACAAGTCTAACTTCCAACACCACTGTTGATGGGAACCACCACAGCTCTGTCAGAATCCATCAATTCTGACATTCAGTGCACATTTCTTCTCAATACTAAGGCTCACACACACACACCTCTCGCTTATGTGGTTCAGAAACAAAGCTGCTCCCATGCTGGGTCCCACTCGCAGCTTTATCAGGGCACCTCCAGGAAACACTGGCACGCAAATACTAGGCTCCACACATAGCTCCATTAACATACCTCACTTCTGACCTTGTGCGCCCGTCACTATTCCAGTACTGCAGCCCACATATAACTCTGTCAGTGCACCTCAACCCTAACCTGCAGTGCCACATTATTCCAATACCAGGAATTACACAGCGCTCCATTTCTCATTCCTCACCCCCTGCCTTTCTCTTATTCCAGCACTGATCAGGGACACAGCTCTGTCTATATCCCCAATCCTGAGCTAAAGTGCCCCAATATTGCTGTATTGGAGTTCACATACATCTCTGATAATGCACCTCCTGCTGTTCTGCAGTGCCACCCTGTTGTTCCACACTCTCAATCAATCAATCAATCAAACATTAGTAAAGCGCGCTACTCAACCGCTAGGGTCTCAAGGCGCTGAGAGAAGGGGGGGAGGGAAGGACTGCTACTGTTCGAATAACCAGTTCTTGAGGCGTTTCCTGAAGGTCAGGAGGTCCTGGGTCTGTTGAAGATGGGCAGGGAGGGTGTTGCAGGTCTTGGCGGCGAGGTGGAAGAAGGATCTGCTGCCGGCTGTAGTTCGATGGATGCGAGGGACGGCGGTGAGGGCAAGGTTGGCGGAGTGGAGTTGGAGGGTGGGACTTCTGTTTGAGGACTTGGGGTAGCCAATTAAATCTATTCTTAGCTGCCATCTTTATTTGAGAGGGTCTGTTTCACCTATCTCACTCTGTTCTTTCCTTTACTCTGTTTTCTCTCAATGTTTTCTTTCTCCCCCACTTTCCTCATTCCAGCTCTTAAAATTCACACGTAAACAGTTTTGCTTTTTCTTTCAACTGTTATTTCTACTCCTCTCCATTATTTTATTTTCCTCTTCCTCCTCTAGCGGCTCTTTCAAACTCACAAAAACTTGGTTGTTTCTTTCCTTGTTTCATTCCTCTTTTTTCTTCAACAGGCTTTCATTCTTTCACTATTTTTTCTCTTCCCTTTATTTTTTTCTTTGTCTTTATTATTTGCTATTTCCTTTCACTTGGTATGCGTCCATTCACTTTTTTTTTAGATCTTGCTTTATTTTCTATGGTATTTTTCTTATCTTTATCTGTCAATTCACGTATTACTATAAATCCCTCTTTTTCCCACCTGTATGTGGAAGCCACAAGTTACTTGTCGGGACCTGAAGTGTCAAAGTAGTTTTCCCATTCTGTGTTTGTGGGAAATGTGTCAGTACATACATGCCCTGGTTCTTTAGCTGCCTGCTTCACTCACTATTTCCTTTTTTCTCTAATGTTCATTTTTTCTTTTTCTTTTCACACTTCTTTCATTATTTTTTCCTCTTTACCTTTCGTTCGCTAGCTTCCTTTCCTTTTTTCTTTTGTCTCACACTTTTGTTCTATTTATTCTTTTAGTTGTTTCCATTTTCTCATTCTTTTGTTCCCTTCTTTCTTGTATTTCTTTGCGACCCCTTCTCTTTCTTCCTTTTGTAAGTTATATTCCTTTTGCTTCTCTTTTTCTGCCCCATCCGCTCTCTCTCCTGAGGCCTAGCTATAAATGAAGCAACAAGTGCAGTGACACTGGGGCCCAGAGACCTAGGGCCCGCACTCAATTCTAATTACTGCTCTATTTTCCTACTGAAATCCCAGTCAACCATTTTCCTTTCTTACTCCAGGGCAAATGACACCGTTACTATGGCACTTGTCTACTCCATCTTTACTCCTGATTCCCTCTTTCCTTTCACCCTCCAATCCATCCCAAATTATTTTTTTGTTATGGTGTTTTGAGCATCACACTCTAAAGCCAAAAGTTTATTTCTGATAAAGGTTTATATGATGATTGTTTTAAAATAGAGGAAGAAGGTAAAAGGAATTGCCTTAGTTAAATACTGGGCCACTGGAAATATATGGCAGGAAAAGACGGAGTTATGAGGCAGAATTGACCAATTTATGTGGCAAGAAAATTCCATTTATGAATTTACAATGCCAATAGCTCTAACTCAAGAAAACGATAGACCTATTGCATTGCAAATGCTTGTTAAACTTGGTAACACTGTCTAGGTTGCACCTCATTAGTACCAATTTAACACCCAAACATAGCAATAATCAAGAAAATGGTGACCAGTCCAGCTTTGCAAAGAGACTTCCACCTCACAGCTAGCTACACGTGTGCATGCATTTCTGAAACATTTGAACTAAACAACAGTTTTAGTTAAAATATGCAGATTATGCATCATATGATGGATTATGTGGCAAATTCTGCAAATCTATAATTATTCAAAAATAATTTGTAAAATTCCAGTGTCCCTGGTTATATCAATATATGCCACAGCATTAAGTATATATTGTAGGAGGCCAGTGAGCCTGCTGCCAGAAGCAATATGTAAACTGAAAGTCACAGGCAAAATTTTTGCCTGGTACACTTCCAAGTTGTTTAAATTGAGTTGGGGGATCCTCAATGTACAACTAGGTTTACCGCTAGTTTAAGACTGCCCAGAGGTATAATAGTATTGTGCCTGTACTAGGGAAGGTTCTTCTGCAATTGCCTACGCCATGTCTATTTTAGTTTGTGCATTGCTGCTGCCTGTGCTGTGGTCGTGTGTGTCCACATGCGTGTGTTTTGTGTAGGATGTAGGAAATATTTTGGTTTCTGTGTCTAAGTGAAGCCTTCAAGGTCTAGACTTACAATATAGCAGCTCCGAGTGCGAATGAACCTTGACAGAGTCTTTCATTACAGAAATGCCAACCCTGTGAGCCGAGGCAATGCTTGTTTTGCTCTCTCTAATCTTTCTGTTGGCTGGTCCTGACCATGACAGTGGAACTGGTGGGTCGCTGGGCTGCACCTACCTCACAGGCTGGCACTCGCACTTAAATCATCGCCAACCCACCCTGCCTCAGGCTACGTAGGCGCTCATATTTTTGCGGAACAGGAGGATGGGGACCAGTGGCGTAGCGTGGGGGGTGCAGGGGGGGCCGGCCGCACCGGGCGCAACATCTTGGAAGAGACTAAATCCACGGGTTAGGGGGCGCAAATTACTTGCCTTGCCCCAGGTTAGGGGGCGCAAATTACTTGCCTTGCCCCGGGTGCTGACAACCCACGCTACGCCACTGATGGGGACATAACTGTGTTACATTTTGTTGCCGAAGGCGACTACAGTACTCACCATTCTGGTGCACTGCCTAGGCATTGAACTATTGAGTACTGGCTTGAAAAAAACTGCCATTATTATCGTGTACCTCTTGCCAACAAATGAAGCCATGGGACAGCTCTTAAAACTCAGAGACACGCCACATTAAACATATAGTACCATCCTCACTGCCCCTACTATCAGTAAAGATGCATACGACCTCAGAAGAAGGTCGAAGCTCGTGGGCAGAGCGAAGTGAAGAGGTGTGACTGGCGCCACGTCACGTGAGTTGTGTGTAATAGGGAACATGTCATCTGAAGTAAATGTGCAATAGCATGCAAACTGTTAAAAACTGATGTGAAATGTAACACTTTTTAGCATTTGGAAAAAAACTCCAGAATGTTTTTTTTTTATTTCACTGCACATTACAAATATGTCACGTTCACGTTTCAGTGTGAATACGCTTTCGCCAGGGGGCTGACTGTAGCGTTTCTACAGGAATTCCTACTACATGGTGAACAGTTACTACTTCTGGGTTGGGATCGGAAGACATTGTTTCCGGGTTTGTCTACGTTGTATAATTCTATGTACCTATTCAAAATTAAAAATATATTTCCTTTGGTTCGCCTCTTTTAATGCCCTTTCCCCATCCGATTATTTCCCTTACCACCTCGTGGGCATAAAATGACGGTTATATTTCTATGTAGGACAGTGAAGTGATTAAAGCAGCTCAGAAAACCTTCACAGGGTGCAATATTTTACTCCTCCCTTGTAAACGCTCATCACTCAGTACCCCTCCACATATGACTGCAAGCTTCGGGGGTTGGGGGGGGGGGGGGCTTCAGGAAACGCAGAGGCCTCGCGGGGCCTACTTACACCAAAGTCTGTCGGTGAAGGGGATGTCTGACTAGCACAGGCCGACCCCTGTCATCTATCACCAGGCTCAATCTGTTCCTTATAAGGGCTGCACATTTATTGCATTCCCTTCATTTTTTCCTACGGCGAATCCCTTATCAGATCTGTGGCCACCGAACACGTGAAAACTATGCAGCCCCTCCCCCAGCCCTTCCCCTGTAATGAGCCTGGCACGAGGACGAGCAGACTTATGTTAGCTTGTTAAAACAGACAATGTAAGCATCTGCCTGCACCTTAGAACCGTCTTGTACTTCCGCGTGTAAGGAAAGACGAAGCCAAGGAACCTCTGCCGACTTCCCTTGACTTATAGGGACACGTGTATCACATTAAACGTGCATTTGGGAGGGACTGACCGCCACACATTAGCAATAAAGACAACAGACAAGGCTTGGCTAACTTAGAAAGCCAATTAAACATGTAGCCAATGGGATCGCTTGATTGTGGAAAAGATGTCACTTCATTTTTATTACTAATAAGTCATAAATAGTTATTCCTGCGTTACACTTATATAGCGCACTGTGGTGTGAATAAGGCGAATCTTTTGTGTAGTGGAGAGGCAAACCCATTTCTATAAAGAAAATAGAGTGGGTCCAAAGCACAATTAGCTAAATGGTACCATGGTGGGTGTTAGAGGCTGGTGTATGCGGGACAACAGCCAAAAATACTGCCTGTTCTATCCACCCAATTTTGAGTGCATGATGATCTATACACGAATAAGGGTGGACAGGACATCTGACAAACTTAAAATCGCCACCCAAGTCTATGGTTGCTTTCATGAACAAAGATGGCTTCTGTGGGTCTCAGAGGAATTGGGGAGACAACAACATACGTCAATGAAATGTATACTGTGGTTCAAGTCGCGACACGTCGTTCCATATCCCCGACTTACAAAAGCAGTTGTTTGTAACCACATTACCTTCAATCATAAGAGAGCTCTAGGAGTGATGGACTGCCCCTAAAGGACACACTTCTTCCACACTTCAGTTAGCACAGCACGCTGATTTCACAAAAAGTTTCATATCATATACAATACATGCCTTGATTAATAACACAATGACAAAGTCCGATGCTCCTGTGTAACCTATCTTTCTCGTCCGAGTAAATCGATTCGTAAATTGCATAATCTGCAGTATTTACACACTAGTCTTGTGGGTCTATCATGCATAGACTCCATTACCCTGGCTCGAATAGTCTGACAATTGTTCACTGTTAAATCAAAGCAAACTCTCAAGACAATCAAAGCAAGATTTGTAAAGCTAAAAGCTCTAGCCAGGCCAATCTTGAAAAAATTTTTTCAGTCAATGCGTTTTTTTAATAAATATGCGCAATATGTAAAAATAAAGGAGTGGCCCAGCTGCTCAAACACACCAGGGCTGGCAGTGAAGTGCGCCCCTTTTCAAGCCGCTGTGAACATGTGACCAGGCAAGACGCTGCCACTTGAAGTGCCAGTGGATTCGGTAGGACGCCCATCGCCCCATGATGTTTGCTGTGGTGAGCGGAAGCAACATATGGATGACAATAGAACAGAACAATGCACGAGGAGGACCGGCCAAAAAACAGCATCTATCAATATGTTTACTACGCCGACAAATTATACTGGGCTCGAAGAAAATGACTGTGCTTTGTATTAGGTCATTGAGTTTTTGTTGCACAATAAGATCAATACGAATGCACAACATAGAGGTGTCCTGAGACCGGATTACAGATTAAGAAAAGAGTAATGGCTTTTGTTAACTATCAAATAAGCCAATACACCTTAATGTCATGATGTGGTGAATATTTGTTCTATTGACATGAAGTAACTGATAAGATGTCTTTGCTTATGAAACGTTTTGTCACGGGACCTTGGTGTTAGTAAAGGAAAAGAGGAAACACACATCATTCTATTTCGAAACACAGTGATAATGTGTGTTGACACGATGAAAGAGTTCAGACATATATGATTAGCATATTTGGTCAATAAGTATTGAAAATACAGCACAGATTATCAATCTGTCCCTCAAATGCACAGGAGACGCACTCGTACTGATGGCAAATGTTCATTCAATCATTATCAACTTGATCATGAAGTCATCAATGCAGGAATACTTGTCATATGTTCACAATGCCACCTTTCATTAGAATCTAACCATTCAATGTGCAAACTTGTTGTAGTCCATTGTGAGGCTTTACACAATTCCCCAGTGCACTTCAAGGTGGAAGTCCTTCATTGGGCTTATATATAAACCCCAGAAGGTGATAAACCTCATGATGTAGCGTACTGAACACCAGTGTGCTGTGATAGGAGCATATGTACATTAGGTTGTACATTGTACTTTATAGCAGGTAGCCGTGAACATCTTTCAGTCATGATACCAAGAATCAACATGGTTGTTAGGATGTTTTGTTCTATTCACAATGTTAAAACTAGAAACAATAATTTCCTCACTGTGTAATCTCTAAATACCTTACATAATAATATCTTTACTGTACCTCCATCATTTCTTGTGCGCGTCCAGCTTGGGCCTGAGTCACAAAGATTTTGTTGTGATTTATTCTTTTATCTGTTAGAGACGCACTTCCAGCTCTAATGCAGCGAGTCTGCACATTCTCCTCAGTAGTGTGTTGGCCTCATTAGCCTCATCAGGCCTCATTCTCGTCAGTGTGTTGGCCTCATTAGCCTCATCAGGCCTCATTCTCGTCAGTGTGTTGGCCTCATTAGCCTCATCAGGCCTCATTCTCGTCAGTGTGTTGGCCTCATTAGCCTCATCAGGCCTCATTCCCGTCAGTAGTGCGTTGGCATCATTAGCCTCATCAGGCCTCATTCTCGTCAGTGTGTTGGCCTCATTAGCCTCATCAGGCCTCATTCTCGTCAGTAGTGCGTTGGCCTCATTAGCCTCATCAGGCCTCATTCTCGTCAGTAGTGCGTTGGCCTCATTAGCCTCATCAGGCCTCATTCTGGTCAGTAGTGCGTTGGCATCATTAGCCTCATCAGGCCTCATTCTCGTCAGTGTGTTGGCCTCATTAGCCTCATCAGGCCTCATTCTCGTCAGTGTGTTGGCCTCATTAGCCTCATCAGGCCTCATTCTCGTCAGTGTGTTGGCCTCATTAGCCTCATCAGGCCTCATTCTCGTCAGTGTGTTGGCCTCATTAGCCTCATCAGGCCTCATTCTCGTCAGTAGTGCGTTGGCCTCATTAGCCTCATCAGGCCTCATTCTCCTCAGTAGTGTGTTGGCCTCATTAGCCTCATCAGGCCTCATTCTCGTCAGTAGTGCGTTGGCCTCATTAGCCTAGGCTTCATTGAGTAATTCAACAAGGACAGCAATGGCGTTGCAAATCCATTCCTAAGCCCCATTACTATACAATGATGCATACGTTCTGGAAATATTGCCTAATAAAACACTGGTTTTGGGATTTTACCTAAAGTAATACCAAAAGATTGAAATTGTGAATATTTCCGAAATATATTTGATCAATAAGTAGGTTTTCTCCCACAGTTCCTAATGGAGCTATTCCTCTCACTCAACCGAGTCATATAGCTTACTTTCATTGTCAGTGTATCTAAAATAGATGTTGTCCCTATATGGCTGGCTGCACTGTGTTTAGACCATTCTTTATTTTGTGAATCAGTTCTTCTTACTATATTCACAATGCCACCCTGCCTTTACAAATACCACATCAGAGGCTCCTTCTTTTGACATCTCTTAAATCCCCAAAGCCTATTATTATTACAACTTCTGCCGCAGTTTGAGTACAATAGTGCTCAATCGTTTCCTTTGTGTCTTAGCTTTCCAAAATCCAATGGTGTGATATGCTTATAACAAATCCATTTTTATGTTAATTGCTTCCATGACTCAGCATTTTTAAATCACATTGTCGTCCCTTTATTTCCTCATCATTGTTATCAAATGTTTCAAGAAAGAAAATGATGGCGAACAGGAGAGATAAATGTTCATCTATGATATGAAACTGACACGATGACAACTGTATTCTTAAGTCACATATAACCTGCATCTGATTCTCTGCTAAACTTCTTAGGCTGCTGTCAAATCTTAGCTCTTTCCAATAGTTTAGATGATAAAAGTGGTCATTTTCAGCAGCCAACAGACTCATATTTTGTGATGCAGTAACGCCTTGGGAACCACAGTTGAAAAAAGATCACATCTTTTGAAAGTAGTTGCAGGAGAGGGGGACTTCTTCAGTCTTGGGTCTAATCGAAGCAAATTTGTTGAGAAGCTGCTCGTGCGTGGATTGCGACAAAAGTCACACCCTGTCATTTTGATATCAGTAGAGAGCAAAGACATTAATATTCACCAGGTGCTAGGTCGGTCCTACTGTGTTCATCGACAGCTGCATAAGTGAGATTATCACATAGTATGAGGCAATCCGATTGCCTAGTGGCCAAATATAAGGAGTTGAGGTGTTTACTTTTACTTGGACCATTCCAAAAGTTAATCAATGCACTAATGAGATCAGGCTCTTCTTGGCATTTCTTACTATAAAAAGGTATTTGTATTATTCAATTTCTATTATTTAATTTGATTATTTCTACTTGTTTGACTTTTCGAACATGTCTCATTTTTAGTTTCTTAACTAAAACATAATGCTGCCATTTCAGCTATTGCAGTTTGCTGCCCTCTGTCTGATAATGCATTCACATCAATGCTGTATCTATCCACATACGTCAGTGTTGATGCTTACTACACCATTTCCTGTTTGCGCACAAACCACGCACAGCCACAGAGAAGTTCTAGGAGGGGGGCATTTAGAAGCCAAACTTGAGATAATGATACTAGCATCTATACTATGGCAAATGGTATTTAATATGAAGCATTTTATCTGTGTCAGGTTTCTGCAGTCCTGGATGTAGGTAGAACACATCCAAATACAAGAAAGCGCATGAATTGAAATATCTAATTTCATCTTCAAGCCTTGATCAAGCACACTCACGAATGTCCTAGCCCAGTTGATAGTATAGTGCTATATCACAGAAATTCAAATGCAAAAATAACGTTTCTTAAAAGTGACTTTCAGATTTTGCAGACAATTCGTTTTATTAAAATGCAACCTATGGCAATGCATTTGCCTCTTGGTGCCAAAGAGTGTCTCTCCAATTAAAATGCAGATTCATACAGTTTTAAGTGGTCATGTCTGTTTGCCAGGTTAATCTGTTTAATAGGCCTACGTGCCTGTTCCTATGAAAAGCTGCTGCAATTTTAATGCTACTAAAAACTGCATCGTGTTCATGCCCCTTGCACATATCGTAAAACATATATCAGCAAAAAAGTAATGAGCTAATGCTTTTTAATGGTGTTACGGCTGAATTCCACTTTATATGTATTTCTTGAGGAGGACATTCAGAGAAATGAGACACTCAGCAAAAACTGTTAGATGCCCCATCCATATCCTCTCAGAGGACTGTGGTTTGCCATCCACCAAAACAGCTGCCAGCTCTGCCATCAGAGGAAAGTGGCATAGGGGCAGCCTGATGTTTGCACTCTTGTGGCAGACGCGATGCCGGCTGGAATGGGGACAGAGAGGCTGCCAGTTGATGTCCATTCAGCTCATGCCTACCAAGCCAAATAAGGCTTTCTCAGGCAGAGGAAAAATTGGAGTGTGAGTTAAGCATTAATCATATGATTTCCAAAGAAGGACCCATGCATTGAGAGTCAGTCAATGGATATCATAAGTGACTACAGGTCTGCCAGACCAGAAGCCTTAAGTAGATTGAAAGAGATCTGGGAGTTGCTTGTGTTCTCGTTTGGAAGGGATCTGCCATGGTATTTCAGGCTGAACTGTTCTTAGTGGATTAGGAACAAGACTGATTTGCATATGGTAGGGGTCTATCTGTCTATAGTGGCATGGTGGGTGAAAAAAAGATCAACTGTAGTGCATCCCAGAGCGCTCGCTGGGGGCTGAGATTAATTCAAGCATTCCTTCCATCACTTTGCTACTTGTTGGAGTAGAAGCTTTAAGTGTTACAGGTATGCCTGAATACGGGCCCTTTGTTCACTGTGCAGAAGGACCCAAGCTATACCTCACTGCCAGGACCTAAGTAGGTCGAAACCAGTCTGGATATACTTCTGTTTCCATTTGGAGGAGTCCCAGCTGAGCCTGTTGCAGCAGGAATGTTCTTAGTGGAGTAGGATCAAAACAGATTTGCAAATGACAGGTCTCTGCCTATAGAGGCATGCTGGATGAACAAGGATGGTCTGGAATGGAGAATGATTGTCATTGGCTGGGATTAATTCAAGCACTCTTCCATCACTTTGCTCTTTGTTGCAATTAACGTTCTAAGTGTGATGGGTATGCTTAGACGTTGGCCCTCCGCTTGTTGTAACACAGGACCCAAGCTACAGCCCACTGCTGAGACTTTAATAGGTTGAAGCCAGTCTTGGGTTGCCTGTCTGGAGGGGACCTGGCCTGGCAGGTCAGGCTCGGCTGTTCTAAGTGGTGAGGATCAAGATTGATTTGCATACAGTAGTCCTCTGTTTGGAGTATCATAATGGGTAAAAATGGTGACATTTATAGTTATTTCACATAAGTGGCTCAACATGGTGAAGAACTTTATATTCAGATGTCTGGTAGTGATTGGCATAATAGAGGCGGTGCCTCCAGCTCAACAACAATACAAAACCTGGCACAACAACTTCAGAGACCTTTATAAGTTGCTGTACAGCTTTAGCTAAGGAATTGCTACTCCTGTGAGAATCAGATTTTTATAAATTGCCAGAACTGCATTAATCAATTAAAGATGTTTGCCACAGTAAATTTGAGATTCCATAGCTAAACTAAATTCTTTATAAGGTAGAGCAATATACTGCAGCAGTAATGAAGGGGTATTTTGGTGGTTTCTGGTTTAATTCCGTATTAAATTCAAATCACTCTGTATTATATGAAAAGCACAGTGCTCAAAGACCCTGCCTACATTCAGTATGCCACTATTCTCCAGCTAGGAACCAGTGATCCTCCTAGCCTCATCTGATCGTACAGTGATCCTTTAAGAGTCTTATCTTATCTTTGGAACAGCCACAGCCCTTGACTCCCAATGTAAACCAGTTAACTTCAATTCAGAAAACCCTTGAAAAACACAATTCTCAAACCAGCTTTCAACTAATTTCCAACTTTAGCATATAAATGGTCAAGAAATGTCAAATGTCGGCCCATTCTATTTATCAGCATTGTGCATTCTTTACTCAGAACCAGTCACATTTCACGTTCTTGGCTTTATTGTCTGGTGTTCTGAATTTGCTTAGGTGCCACACTACACTAGGCAACATTTCTAATAGTTAAAAACATAAATAAATAGTAGCATCCATCCAGGGCATCAACAAGAACAGAATGCTGGGCCAAAAACCATGCATTCAGGCATAATTTACAACTGTCGATATCTATAAAAACACTATAAAGGGGTTGGGAGAACCTATAGATAGTTTCTGTGAGAAACCATTCCTTACAATTGGCATCCTTAACAAACATAT
The DNA here is from genome assembly GCF_031143425.1 of Pleurodeles waltl. Classification (NCBI taxonomy): domain Eukaryota; kingdom Metazoa; phylum Chordata; class Amphibia; order Caudata; family Salamandridae; genus Pleurodeles; species Pleurodeles waltl. Next base: position 333,653,625 of record NC_090442.1, on the reverse strand, counting down.
GCTATTATGTTATGTTCATCTGTTAAGTGCATTTCACCCATGAGGATATCCTGGTGCTGAGCGGGTGAGTGTGCCTAGCCCTGGCTACGGTAGGTTGGTGAATTGAAAAGACAAGTCTTCAGCTTCTTCCTGAATTCAAGAGGAGAGAATGAGTCTCTGATATGGAGTGGGAAGTCATTCCAAAATAGCATCTTCCAATTAAAATGTGGAATTGGACTGTCATTCCTGATCCAAGACTACATCAATGTTACAGGAAAATGTGAAAGTATCAAGCAACAACCACTGATAAGACAATGTAGCAAAAACATAATTGACACGCTGTTCCAATCACATGCAACTTTAAATGAACTACATACCTATGCTAATGTTAGATGTATCTATATCCTTGTGCTCAAAGGTGCTGGATGTAGGGGTGCTGGGAGTGCTGCAGCACCCCCAAATAACCATGGTGGAGTTCAGAAGGTAAATGAACAATAAAGATGCCCTTACATTTTGTTTTTATCTTGGCATGTTTACTGTGCTTTCAAAGACAGAGGTCAAATGTCAAGCTATGTCTTTTTGTGATTTGTGTTTATTTCTCTTTCCCTGACTACAAAGTTAGAGGATATTTTAAAGTGAGCCATATGACAATCTTGCTGGCATACTTAGAGTGAAAGGAAAGACTGTAACCTGTGAGTTTTTTTCTAACACACAAAACGTAATTACTTGTAAGTTAACTATACAAATATTTTATTTTAGCAGCAGTTAGGAAAGCACAAATGAAGCACATTTTGTCTGATGGAGCTAAAGATTTTGATAGAATAAAAAAACAAATCAAGACACTTTACATGGTGATATGCAAATTATCAATATTTGCTAAAATCCGGTTTCTACATATTATCGTTTGTGCACTATAAAGTATTATCAGTAAAACTGCTTGTCATTGTGACTTTTGAAGCCATTTCAAAGGAGAATCTGCTGCCTGTCAATGACAGTGCGCTACCATATCATACATTTGTGACAGTGTGCTTCAAAATGTGCCACTGGCTAATACCACACCTTTACCACTCTCTTGATGAACGGAATAATTTGCTATACTTTTTCTTTGGGAAATGATAAACTGTTCCAAGAGCACTGCTTGTGCCCATTGGTAAACTACACATTGCCTCATTCCTGTGGAAGGTTGATGTGAACATGATTATTTTGATTTACCAAAACAATATTGGCTCGCATTAGTAATAAAATTCAATGTAGAAATGTCAACCCAGCCTCAAGGCCCCTCCCTGAATTGGTGCAGACTAAACACCCACAAAAAATGGAGAGCACCCTGGATAGCACGACTCCTCTGCCAGAGCCATTTATCAATCTTTTTTATAATCTGAATTTATCCAAGAGGCTAATAATCTGCTGATGGTTTTAGCTCAATCATCCCTTTCTCCCTTGAACTGTTTGCAGATAACCAACTCCTTGTCATCACATCGCTCTTGACCACTCCCAATGTACCATTTTGCTTAGATGTTTGTATCAACGCTGTTCAAATCAATTATAGCACAGTATCAGAGCTCTGGTAATACCGAACCTGTCAGACCACAGTGTACTAGTCAATCGTCATCAAACAATCAGCATAAGAAGGCTGTATAACTAAGGTTCGCCTTCTTCCTGACTGGAGATCGCCAGCAGATTTCCACCCCACCCTTTATCCACCAAGGTCTGCTACCTGACCTTTGGTGCCCCCAGGGTTGATCACTAGCCCCAGATTTGTTCAGTGTTTACTTGGGCCCACAGGTGTGCCCCATCCAATCCTAGGTCTACTACTTTTATAGCGATGCAGATGATACCCAGAAGGTACTCAGGATGAACAAATGTGTTCGACAGCTAGGCACTTTCAAACAAGCATGCTAGACGCATGGAGCTAGAACGGGGTTACTGGCTTAAGCTAAACTCTAAGACATGGAGGTGATAGTGTTTGGAAGAGTGGAGAACTGATGGAACTTGGCAATTTGACAGAAAGAATGAAAAACTTCCAAACCAATGCCAGTTATTAGGCATCTTGGTTTCATGCTTGATGTCCATCTGTCTCTGGCCCTCGCTTTTCTCACACAGATTCTTGCGTTAATCAGATAAAAACCGTCCACAACAGTTTGCCCTGTCTCACCTGCACCAGCCATATCTTTATCACTATATCTATTAATTATGGTTTCTCTCTCGGTTTAGGATTCACCAAGAGGACTCTTGTCCAGTTTGCAACTAACTCAGAATTCAGCAGCTAGTTCCCTTACAAGGGGCTCTCAAATTGACCCACTTGATCCCTTTACTCAACCAAATGACACCCTCATCAATCTAGTCTGATATCAACGTGCATTGCAAAGTGCTATAAGTTTGGGAGAGTCCTTATATTCCTGAAGACAATAATGTGGAACGGTAACATCCTCCTAAATATCTGGAGTCATCAGAGCGGCTCCTGCTCTGCGTTCTCAGGAAACAGCACAAGTTTGGCCTAACCAAAATGAACACTGCCTGTCCAGCTGAGCTCCCGCCACTACTATCTCACAGTCAGAAACCTACTGAAATGTGCAATTTCAAACAAGTTTATCCTTAATTGTTCCTTCCTTTCTTTAACAGACTTCTTATACAGCTAGCACCCTATGAAGTGTGTGCTACGCTATATGAAATGAAAAAATTAAATAAAATAAATATAGAAAATGCAATTAGCTGCAACACATGCTAAGCAGTATTTGAAATATCCACATAACGTAGAAATATTTTAAAAGGTTAAAATATATTTACTTCTAATGGGCATTCAGAAAAATAGACCCTATTGTAGAGTTCCACATTTAATGATAATTTTTAGACAAAAATGACTTCATGTGATTTAACATTGATGACGTTGTGAAAGACTATTTCTTAATTTTCACAATGACACATTTTGATTCCAGTCTGTGTAATAGATGGAGTGAAGCAATGTTCTTATAGCAGAAGCTGGGAAATCTGATATCCAACCTTGGGGGTTGAGTTAGCTGTTGTGGGTCACTGTTAGGGGCGCTTATATGTATTCAACACATTTATCCTATTTGTTCCCCCATTGAAGGCTCCAGTGAGAAATTAGTACTGGTACCAAGTGCTCCACCAGTAGTCATGTTTATTGATACTCACGATGGACTCCAATGCACCCCCAGATAGAATACATTTGCAAATAAAAACAGATGTAATGTATTGACGGAGTCCCTAAAGACTGTAGATGTTGAAAAAACTGTTCTTGGCAAGGCATTTGATTTAAATTATTATTTCTTCATTAGAAACAACAGGGATATATAGACATGAGGTGATAACCAACAATTGGGGAAGGTTCTATAAAGATGGTGGTGTGACAGAGCATGGCATCAAAAAGAGGAACAACGTATTATAAGTTCAAGAAAGTCCAGTGTACACATTTTATAAAGTGTTCAGCCATCACTTATCACCCACTGCTTCCAGCTGCTAGTAATAGCCATTTACAAGAACGGATCCTTGCCTTTCCAACTACTATTTAATCTAGTTAAAAACAAAGTCTTGTTTAATACTATTTGACAATGGATACATGACATTGAAACTGGTCTCTAAACATCTATAATACCTGAACACATAATGGACAAATAAAGTCTTCTACTGGACAAAAACATATTTACCAAGGAAGCAGTTACCATGTCAGTATTGTCCACCAACCCAGGAAGCATGAGTAAAGTGCAATTGAAATATCCAAAGTGGGTATGTGGATGAACATGGCAGCGCAGTGGCTTTACATAAGTCTATGACCCATATCATTTACAGAAAACTGGGCCTTCCATGCTTATATCTTTTTTAAAGGAACACATTCTGTCACTGATGTGGTTAATTCATGGTTCGGTTCCATTAGCTATTGAATTTAATGGGTTGAGATTTCCTCTCAACATAATTTGATCGCACAACTAAAAGAGGGTTTTGGTACCCCCAGAAAATTCTACATCCTGTCTCAGGACATGTACCACATATCCCTAAAATGTAGTTTAGTGTTTGCATATTTGCCAGCCAACACTTTTCAAACAATAAAGATGAAAGAGAAACTCTCTTTCCACTGTAAGAGGTAAGATTATCAAATTGGTCCAAGAATCACATGAAGACAAATCATGGAAGTGTGTGCTTGAGAGTTGTCAGTGTCTGTGTATGCAAGGTACAGAGTACTGTTTGCTGATGTCAGAAAACCTATAAACTGTAAAACTATTAACCTTAATTTGTAATGTTTCGTGGGGTGCAATCTTAGGAGGAAATAGTTCCAACAGAATTATGAAATTGTGTGTGTGGGTGTGTGTGTATGCATGTGCGCACGTATGTCTGTGTGTCTGTGTGTATGTATGTGTGTGTGTGTGTGTGCGTGTGTATGTGTGTGTGTGTGGGTGTGTGTGTGTGTGTGTGTCTGCAAACCATTAAAAAGAGGTTGGTTCCATTGGCACAAAAAAGACTACAATCGATGTGCTTTATTAGAAAACAGCCTCCAGACCCAAAATGCAAATGGAACTGCTGTCGTGAATACAACCACAGCTAGTCAACTGAAAATGCTCCAAGCATCGAAAATAGAGATAGAACACACCCCAAAACACCACGAATTGGCAAATGGATTCGCTTTCCACTTTTGACTGTCAGTTGGTTTCAAAAACTGACAAAGGGGGTACGGGCCCCAAAACTGACATGCGCTCTAGTCCGTGTTGCTGATTGTACGCTCGCGGTCATCCTCATGTTCAGCATGAACAGCAAGCTTCACTTTCTATAATTCTGCTGGTCTAATCTTCACCTCAGATCACATAAAGTACACACACTCCCCAGCCCTCTAAAAACAAGAGGATGTGTTTAGCTTTAATGAATAATTGATTTGGAAAACTATGTTCTCAGAGTGAGGGCTCTCTACGTTACAAAAAACTGAATGCCACTTTTCGTAGACTCAAAAGTGCTTTAGAAAAGTTGTGTGATGCATTAGCAGGTATATGTTGTCTTTGTATTGTATATTGTATCCTTCAGTAAAAAAATGCGCGTGGCGGCTTTGCTACGTCACTGATGACCTACCAGCCCGTTACTTACAAGGGCTGCCGTCACCTCACTTAAGCTTCAGATCCATCATGGCTGTCAGCCACGAAGGTGGTTCCTGTTATGACACGTCTACCATCTTTGGCCATTTTCAGATGCCAAAGGGCACACATTGCTCTGGAAATGCGAATGACCTCCACCACCTTTGCCCACAGGCTGCCTCCCAGTCCCCCCCAAAGGGCGACTGGATAATGGCGCATTCCAAGCCCCCTGTGTATGTTCTTCCACCGGCGGGGAGGAATGTGGGCCTGGCTGGCCGTGTCTTACTTTAATTAGTACATATGGAAAAATAAATAAATAAAAATACCTGAGCGCACGCACACATTTAAACAAACACATCTATAAGAACCAACAGGATCACCTACATGAATGTCACGTGATTGCTTGAAGACAATATAGGAAGAAAATATAACTAAACGCCCTGGCCGGTCACAATAAAACGGCACATCTACGTATTTTGGCAAACAACTGCTCGTGAGTTGGTTTAGCGTTTATCAGTTCTACTGTGAAGTCTCCCCCATCGCTTCAAGCAGTTCCTGTTCTCTTTTGTGCCTCATCATCGCTCCTGACTGGAATTCCAGGCTCCAGAAGGCGTTCCCATCGGCTATCAGACCCGCACAAAGAGCTGAGCTGCCTCTGCTTGTCCAAGGGGCTCGCACCGAAAAGTCTGTTTCCTCTCTTCCTGGAAACCCAGTCTGGCTGACACAGAGACGTTAATCGTCTGGGGCTGCAGTCCCACCCATGCATTCTTCTGGTTTTTAACAGGAAAGCCCGCTCACAGAAGCACCCAGGCGGCCTCGGCGCAGGAACTGCTGCAGAGCTCCTTAGCCGATATATTCGGGAAGAACCACTAAGGCACGATGTTGTTCAGCGCACGGTCTGAACTTTCATATGTTTCACTGCCCCCATCCCCATAACCTTTTGTATAAAACCAATGCAAGCGGTGTGTACGCCTGTCAGGCATAACTTTTCCCTCACAGCGTCCTAGCTATAAAGCTGCACATGTGCGATGGAATAGCGATAAAGAGGTCATTGTACTAGAAGCCAACTTATTAACCACTTCAAGACACGGTCACTTCTACGCCTACTTATGTGAGAGGTGCGTATGTTTCTTGTTCCCAAAGGAATTAAAAGTGCATAGTCGAAACAAGTATATTATCTCTAGAGAAGTGTATCTTTTAAATGCACACATCAGTCCATGCATGCATCTTTAAAGCCACTTAATTTGCCAGCCCCAGTTGTAATTGCTGGAAAAAACCGGACAGCAGAAATCTTATCTTTTTGTCGTGGTTCTTTGAAAGCATCGTGGTGCGAGTCTTTCCGAAATAAAAAGGTTGCTGCCTATTTACAAAAAAAAGTAAGATTGCAATGCCTTACCTCTGCAGCAGCAGCCTTTCCAGCGTCTAAGGGGAAGGAAGTGGGTCTGGCTGCTTAGAGAGAGACGCACAGCACGAAAGGCACACAAGCACTCTCCGGCACACGGCTCTATTGAATAAAACTATGGAGCGTCCTTTGGCCCCTCCCAAAAGTCAGTACTAAGTGAATACATATCCCTTCTGTTTACAATTGGCAGCCAGTGGTATGCATTGTCTTCGTATTTCAAGCGCCAGCCAATGGCTGCGCATCGGCGAAGGTGGGTTCAGCCTGCCTGCAGAGATGCCTGTCATTCCCCAGGCATGCTCAGGAAGCCGCTCATCATAGAGCCAAGACCTAAAAAGCTCCGAAAATTCATGCGGGCTGCCAAAATTGTCTTGCTATATGCCCTTTTTTGGTTATCCCTAGCAGAGCCTCTGAAAGTAAACCCTCTGTCAGGGACAATCACGAGAAATGTTAATCTTGAAGAGAGAGGCTGTCTTGCCGAACACTAATGGAGCTTTACGGAAAAGGAACAAACTGGAACAAAGGGAATCCGTAAACATATTGACTTGAGCAGTGGTTCGGACGCAATAAAAAAATGACTCCACAGGGAAACCGTTACAGTTTATATTTTAATTAAACCCATAAGTGTTAAAAATAGGTGGAAACATTTTCTTTGCCACTCTGCTAGGAAAACATTGGCAAGGAGCATGAAAGGACCACGAAAGTGCAGTTCTCACATGACTTGCCACAGTTTTAGGCAACAAGCTGTTCACTATGTAAATTGTATGAGAGCTGCAGCCACGCTTCACGCTTTCAAGTAAACAGCAACATCAATAAGCGAGCACTCGCAGCAGTTTGCCTTTACGCCAAGACAAATAGATGGTTCCTGTCCCGGGTTTCCATTTAAGAAATTAGAGCATTCTGGGAGTTGTAGTTTTGTGCATGTTTACTTATAAGCGCGGGACAGACGCACAACTGATAGTAATTATGTTTTTTAACGAGAAGACCGGGATTGGAAAAATGGTACCATGGTGAAATGGCGTCTCTTATTCAGGGAAGCTGAATATTCCCTTGCCCTTAACTCTAACGGACACAAATACGTGGATGAGTTGTGGGCAGTTATTGACAATTATTTCAAAAGAGAGAAATCCGAATGTTGTGGATGTTCTAGAAAACTGGGTGAGATCACCATACTTGGCCATCATGAATAAATTCACCGGGCATCAAAATGTACTTGTCGGTCCTACTCTGACTACCTTGTCATGGGTGACTCCTAGGGATGACCCCTGGACCGTGATGCTTTTGGGACCAGTACTTCTAGGGGAGGAACATTCCATTGTAAATGTGCATCCAAGGGACAGTGATGGGAAAGGGGCCATTGCATGGAATTCTTTTTTATAAACTCAGTTTAGAAACACACCCTATGTCGTTTAGGTGATCCCTGTAAAGTAACAACAATTACAAACCCAGGGCTAGATAGATTCCCATTAGCCCACGCCACTGGACATGTTGTCATACCTGTTGACTGATTTCAAAGGCAACATAGGAAAAAGTAGGAGCTTAGAGGCAGAATAATAAACGATTAGCCTGCATCTGCTATGAAAATATTAGTTGCTTATTTATTCTACTTAATTTCAGAATATCAGCACTTCTCCTCCTGTCTGTAGTCCTAGCAGGTACTGGCAAAACCCTTCAAAGAAAATTAGGCTGAGTTAATTAGTTTGCAATGGCTGGAGGTGTGCAGAAGAGGAGCACATTATTTAAAGAACAATCGACCAGGTTGGCATTGAGCCGCAAGAGTCTCTGTGAGATTTTTTTAGCTGGATTTCACTCTCCCACATTGGGGAACACTTCACACTGCAGTGAAGGAACTGCACGAGACTGTGGGCATTTGGTAACAGTTTAGGTGCAACAGCAATGTCATACATGTTTGCCTAAGGGTCCACGCCCAGCATGCTGAAAGGGAGAACACAACTAGAAGAGGGAACCAGAGGAGGTGGAAGTGCCCCCTCCACCAGCGGATAAAATACCTGGGGTAATATCAAAAGTCCCACTTCAACTATATTGCCAGAAAGGACCTGCTGCAGGGTTGCAACCAGAAAAACCTGTGACCTAGCCATAGAAGTAAAAGGTAGAATGTATCTGCATCCAGGCTACCTGGATGGCTAGAGGTATATCCTCAGCCAATAGAAACTGCTTGCCACTTGGAATCGTACAAGTAAAGTAATATGGTACCAGGAAGACTTCGGAGACCAGGATTTGTAGTGTGGGGATAACTTAACTATGCTTGGGTCGCAGGAGCATGCCGTGAGCTTGCTTATAATCTGCCTAGAAGCTGAGAACGACCTGTAAGAAACAACGTCTGCAGTCTAGTTTAAGAACTTTCAGTTAAGTGGTCTGCAGGGAGGACATTATGGAATGTTTCCAGTGGAAGGGAACTTCCCAAAACATTTATGAAAAATACATGATGTCAATTACACTGTCCTCAAGATTCAGCAAGTAAAGAAAAACTAAACAAAAAATGAATGGGTTGCCTGAAATACTCTCAACCGCTGGCAATTGCTCTAGGTCGCTTTCCAGTCCATCTTTATTTAGCTTACGGTGGGTTCTTTTTCAGGAGTCCCTGGGCAGTCGGGGGTTACCGGGTTCAGACTGAGTCAATCACAGCCTTTTACCATTGGAATCTCTGGGCTTAACCTTAGTGTTGAACCCAAAAAGGAGCATGAAGTACACCCTTTTAGCACACGACCCTCAGGGCAGCAAAGTCAAGCAGTCCAATACTTATTAAGGCTATGTGGTACGGGGTAAAGATTCGGAATTCTATAAACAACCAATAGTACTTAATGAAGTGTGTGTCCTTTTTAAAAGTCAATGCTTGTTTTGTTTTTTGAAAAAAAATATTAAACATAATTTTCTTAAAACAACAAATTTTACTTGGTAATATTAATACCCTAGGCTAACTACTGGGGATGCAGCCTAGGATGCACTTGTAGAACCTTTCAGGGCACTGTGTGTGTGATAGTTAATGTATTTGGGACCTCCGTTTAAGAGGTCTATTCTCTGGATATTCCCGGGAGACTGCTGACCAGGTGGTGGTCCTGTACATCAGAATACCTGTACCCCATTGCTGGAGATTCTAGTTCCCCTTTGGATTCCCCTCAAATTCGCAGCACCTTCTCTGTTGCCTCAGTCCATTAGCGGTGCATGAAGTGCCTGCATTCAGCTGGAGGAGAGCACTGGTCGACGTAGTTGGCACTGAATGGCCTACTGTGCATATAGAGTGATGATTCAGCCCAGGACACATAAGTGGTAGGGTAAGGCATGGTGAGCAAAGGCAGCACTATCACCATTTGAGGAGGCTGTAATTGAGTTGGGACTCTCACTGGTTGATGGATCTTATGGTTTGGGTTCTTCTTCGGACCCAAGTACAAAATCAGCACCCAGAAGAAACCTACTCTTATGGGTTTGGTAAGTGCTTAGTTCTGCATGCAGCCTCTCTGTTAATGTATTTCTACTCTAGCACTTTTGGTTCATCTTTTGCAGACCACAGACTGCAGATTGTACTTTGATAGCACCACATAGCTTTTTGGAACTTAGGCCCTCATTACAGCCCTGGCGGTTGGTGATAAAGTGGCGGTAATACCGCCAACAGGCCAGCGGTAACCAAAATGGAATTATGACCACGGAAACCGCTCAGACAGACAGCCACTTTAACACACCGACCGCCACAGTGGTATCAACAAGCACCACAGCGGTAACCGCCAACAGCCAGGCAGAAGACAATGTACCGCCCACACTATTACAACAGGCCTATCTGCCACCTTTTCCGGGGCGGTACCAACGACATCAAAAGCATGGCGGAAACAGAACACAGAAGTCAAAGGACTCACCTGTGGAGACTCAGGGAACAACCACGATGCCATGGAGCCCGAGCTGCACATATTTCCGATGCTCGTCTACCTTTTTCTGCATTATGAACTTAAACGCCGGCGAAGATGACCACGGTGAGTACTGCCGCCTAGCACACAAGGGTGGGGGGAGGAAAAAGAGAGTGACACACACACGTAACACGCAACAGCCCCACCCTCAACACCATACACACAACCAGATGCACAAACATTACATATTCACCCCGTACCCTTCAGGAATAATGCAAGGACAAAATAATTTGAAGAAAGTGAGTGTGATACGATAAAATAACATGAATAAGTGCATCAAAATACAAACGTATATACATATTTACAAATGTAGGGACACTGCCCAGTCCTCAATGTCCGTGGGCCACAGGGCCACAACACATAGGCCAAGGCCCCACCTCACTCCTGCAACAACACAGAGACAACACTGCAGGGGCATCAGGTCAAAAATACACAGGCACCTCAGGGGGATGGGGAAGGGGGGTCACCTCCGCCAGAAGATGGTACAACACCACTGGTCCTGGAGGGGGCTACATGCCCTGTGCCCTGTCCTGGGAAGTGCAAGGCCACAGTCTCTCAAGTGGGTGGTTTGCCCACTGCTTGGTCCTGGGGAGTGCAAGGCCAGAGTCTCTCTAGTGGGTTGTTAGCCCACTGCTTGGCCCAGGTGAGTGCAAGGCCACAGTCTCTCTAGTGGGTGGTTTGCCCACTGCTTGGTCCTGAGGAGTGCAAGGCACCAGTCTCTCTAGTGGATGGCTTCTCCACTGGTTCTGGCCCTTGTGTCCAGTGTGCTTCATGCTGGGTAGGATGGCGCGAGTGGATGGCTTCTCCACTGGTTCAGGAGGGGCCTTGTGCCCAGTGTGCTTCATCCTGGGAAGGATGGGGTGAGTGGATAAGGGGGCCTTGGGCCCAGTGTGCATTCATCCTGGGAAGGATGTGGTGAGTGGATGGCTTCTCCACTAGTTCTGGAGGGGACCTTGTGCCCAGTGGGCTTCATCCTGGGAAGGATAGGGAGAGTGGATGGCTTCTTCCACTGGTTCTGGAGGGGGAATTGTGCCCTGTGATGCAGATCTTGGGGAGTGCAAGGTCACAGTCTCTCACATGGGTGTCAGACCCACAAAATTTGCAGGGGCCAGAAAGCACAACAGCCCATGGAGGCAGGACTACACACTGTCTGCCGGCAGTGACGGCTGCTCAGTGGTGGCAGTGGTGGGGCTGCTGCTGGTGGCAGTGGTGGGGGGAGGCTCTAGTCCATCCCCTGCAGCCTTGGATGGCTGCCCACCAGGGCTGCTGCTGCTGGCAGTGGTGCTGGTGGCAGTGCTGGTGGCAGTGCTGGCAGTGGTGGGGGGAGACTCCAGCCCATCCCCTGTAGCCTCGGATGGCTGAACCACCATGGTTGGTGGTGGGGCCTCCGAATGAGTCCCAGCACCAGGCCTCCTGTCCTTCCTGCCTGCAGCCGGGGATTGCCCCTTGCCCTTCCCTCCTACAGCTGGTGGTGCCTCCTTGCCCTTCCTAGACGCTGCATGTGGTGCCTCCTTGCCCTTCCCTGTCGCAGTTGGTGGTGCCTTCTTGCCCTTCCTTGATGCACCTGGTGCAGGCACCCTTTCAGTGTTGCTGCCTGGTGTCCGGGATCCTCTCCCAACTGCAGTAGCTGTCGACACTACTGTGGCCGTGGACTGGGTGGCTGATGTGCTTGGCTGGGTTCTGACCACCCTTGCCCGACGTGAATGACGGGGGGGAGTGGTAGGGAAGAGGTCAAGGGTGGAGAGGAAAAGCTTCTTAGGAACATTGGGGTGGGAAGAGGGTGAAGGTTTGGGAGTGGAGGAAGAGGAAGTGGTTGTAGGAGGTGTCTGTCTGCTGCGTTTGGGTGAAGGTGCCTGGGCTGGATGCTGTTGTGAGGTGGATGGCTGTTGTGTGTCTGAGTGCTTGTGCTTGTGTACTTCGGGAGGAGGGGGCACAGACACAGTAGGAGAGCACACAGGGGATGTGTACATGGATGTGGAGTTGGTGACTGCCATGGAGGGGCGTGTAGTGATAGGCGTGATGGTGGTAGTGGATGAGGATGTAGTGCATGCAGATATGAGTGTAGATGATACTGGGAGGGAGGTGGATGAGGAGGAGGAGGGGGACACAGTGGAGGCAGTAGATGTTTGTATGTCTGCATCTGGATGGTGTTTGTGTGAGTGCCTGTGGGGTGATGTGTGGTGCTTGTGTTTGTCTGAACCACTCATGTGTGTTGTCCTGGGTGCATGCTGGTCTGCCTGTGTGCTTGGGATAGGTTGGGGTTGAGGGGAATGGGATTCGGTAGAGGAAGTTGGAGGGGGGAGGCTAGAAACAGGGACAATGGCTACCATCAAGGAGGAGGCCAGAGCCTGGATTGATTTCTGTTGGGCCGCCATGCCAGAGGGAATGCCCTGCAGGAATGCATTTGTTTGTTGCAAATTGGCTGCCAGCCCTTGGATGGCATTCGCAATGGTTGTCTGCCCAACAGAGATGGATCGCAGGAGGTCAATAGCCTCCTCACTGAGGGCAGCAGGGCTAACTGGGTCAGGGCCTGAGGTGCCTGGGGTGAAGGAGATGCCCACCCTCCTGGGTGAGCGGGCATGGGAAACACGCTGAGGGGCTGCTGGGAGGATGGTGCTAGTACGGGGGGTGGCGGCTGTACCTGTAGTTGGGGTGGGCACAGAGGTGTCCGCCACTACCAGGGAGCATCCATCGGCGGAGGCATCACTGTCAGAACTGTCCCCTCCAGTCTCTGCCGTGGTGCTCCCCTCGCCCTCCGTCCCACTGGTGCCCTCACCATCGGTAGATACGGCATCCTGGAATGCAGCTCTACCCACCGCCGGTGCCTCTACTCCTCTGCAAGATGATGCTAATGCACATAAGGACAGGGTGATAAAAAAAAGGGGGGAGAGACAAAGGATACCCTTGGTCATTGGCGGCAACAACACCACTGTTGGCGTACATGACACACACACAGGGAACAGCACTAGGCAATGCACTAACAGTCACAATGATAGTCACCTGCCCATGGACAGGGATACCTAACGCCAATTGCAGCATACCTGAGACCCACAGATACCTGCCAGTAGCTTGGAGGTGATTTACATCAGACCCTGCCCAACATGGGCCCTACCCTGCAATGTCCGGCCTGGCCTTGGGGCACCCACAGGCCCACATCCCTCACCCGGATGCTACCCCACCACATGCAAGTAGTATATTGGGGCACTGTACTCACCTCCTTGTGGCCGCTGTGATGCCCCCAAGTGCCCATCCAACTCCAGATAGGCCAACACCAGCATGCGGGCCATGATGGGGGTCAGGGTTCAATGGGCACCCCTTCCTTGTTGAGAGGCCATCCCCATCTGGTCTTCCGCACTCTTCCGTGCCCAATGTCTCAGCTCCTCCCACCGTTTGCGACAGTGGGTGCTCCGCCTGCCATAGACCCGTAGGGTCCGCACGTCCTTGGCAATGGCACGCCATATGCCCTTCTTTTGATGGGCGTTGACCTACAGAGAAATACACATAGGAAAAGGTATCAGTCAGACCGTTCTGCCTGTTACATTCATGGCCCTTATGCACAGAGATTGCCCACCATACATGCAGCACGCTGCCCACGGCCCTTCCACCAACCCCCCCCTTACACAAGGCCCTCACACACAGCACTCCATGCATTCATGCCCATGCGTCGTGCTCACAGTGCACTCAGCTGATGGTCTGGAGGCCCATACAGCATTCAGTACTGGGGTAGGACCCCATCCACCAGTCTCCCCAGCTCTGCAGCGGTGAAGGCAGGGGCCCTTTCCCCAGTGAAAAGAGCCATGGTCGGTTCCAGACACAGGTCACACAGCACTTGCAGTGTAGGTCCTCTCCTGTTGAAGGTTAGGTAGGAAGTGAGAGAACAGCTAGAAAATGGCGGTCACATCCAGGGCGATGCGTACCGTCACCACCAGCGTACATCACCATTGGCCACTGTACCCCATAGGGCCCAATGCTATCCAATGAGGAGTTGCACGGTGGTTCTCGACCGCCTCCTGCAAGGGAGCACAACGTCAGCAGAGTTACCTCATTTCCACATGTCTCTCCATACAGGACAGGCGGACGCCATTTCAGGGGGGTGCAGGCCATGGCATCTAACTGCCTCACAGTACACATAGGCACCATTTGGGCCTATTCATAAATATACTGTTACAGTCACAACATGCAATGCAGTATAGTGTTTGGAAATATGGAATTCTGACCAGCTGTTCATCGTTTGCCCCCTAGATTGCAACCACTGCAGATGAATAGGAGATGGAGACATCCCCCGTGTACAGGCCCCTGGTGGACTTGGCAACAAAGGAGGACAGGCACATTATCCTCACCTATACACTGGGCAGGGCCACAATCACAGAGCTGTGCGACCTGACCTGATATCTGCTATCCGTCAGCCCAACGGGACCCCCGTCTTGTGCAAGTCCTATCTGTGCTCCATTTCCAGGAAACTGGCTCCTTCCAAGTGACAGTGAGCTTGGCAGCAGGAATGTCTCAGCCAATGTTCTCAATAGTGCTGACCAGAGTGTTGTCTGCCCTTATTAAACACATGTGCAGCTACATCGTTTTCCGCCAGGTGGAGGATTTGGCCACAGTGAAAGCTGATTTTCATCCAATGGGACATATCCCCAAAATTATTGGGGCTATTGATGGTACACATATTGCATTCGTCCCGTCCCCCGGAGAAATGAACAGGTGTGTAGTAAATACTCTTGTGATGAAAGTAAAGTCAGCCGTGTCAATAAGAAGTGGATCTTCTTTTATTAGTTAAGATGAGGATAACAGAAACTCCAACCACACCTGCAGGCAGCTCCTCTTGCTCCAACTGACACCAGAACCTCGGAGCATTCCAGATCTCCCAAGAGCTAGTGCAGGAGGGGGAAACAGAACATACCAAATGCAATATATAATACACATGAAATATTGCCATGAATATAAAATATACAATACAATGAAATATGAATAAATTTGACACATAAATACTACACAACTTTCCCCTTTAAATGACAAAAATGATAAAAACAAAACTATTGAGGGGAAACCAGAAACAAAAGCTCATTTCAGTTTAACAACTCTATTCAGATTCCAAATGCGCCCATCATCAACCTTAATAGCCCCCTTAAACACTTTGATAACTTTGTAAACTTTACTATAGTGTGACTGTCCACTGCCAGTTTTCCCTCGCAACCTGACCTTGACAGCATCACCCACATTAACATGTATTTCTTTTTCATTCTTCCGCACATCATATGTAACTTTTCTTTTCCTTTGACAACTCAAACCTCTTCTTAGGGCGATTTCCTTTTGCTTCTCATAGTCAAACTGCTTCTGAGCATAATTTTTAATCCATGGAGGATCTATTTTTGTGTGAGGAACACACATTTCCTGAAAATAACAAAAGGAGACTGGCTGGTGCTTGCATGAGGAGTAAATCTATAATCTTCAACTTTGCACCTAACCATACTCTCCCAATCCTCTCCCAACTGCTTTGCTAATTTAATGGTTTCTTTCAAAGCTCTGTTAAAACGTTCTATCATCCCATTTGTTTCAGGATGGTACAAAGCACATTTTTAATGAACAATTCCCCTTGACTTCAAAAAGTCACACATTAATCTTGACGTGAATTGAACACCATTATCAGTCAAAATATATCTCGGATTACCTTCTCTCTCAAACACCTCAGAGAAAAATCTCACTACTGTCATAGAAGTAACTTCAGGAGTAATCAATATCTAGGGCCAATGTGACAACACATCCATAACAACTATGACATACTGGGAAAGGATCCCACAACTTATAGGACCCATGATGTCAATGGAGACCTCCTCCCATACCTCTTTAGGAACCTCTTTCAACACCATAGGTTGTGTTCTAAGTTTTAAAGTCTTAACAGCCAGCTTACACTCCACACAATCATGAACTTTTCTTTCCACTGCTAAGTCCATACCGGGCCACCAGTACACACTCCTCATCCTTTCTTTACTTTTGCAAATACCATGATGGCCCCCATGCGCAAGATCAATTAAACGCTCACGTAACCTATAAGGTGGTATCAATCTGCAACCTCTCACTACCAATCCATTTTGTACTGAAGTTCATGCCAAATCTTCCTAAATTGTTCACTAAACTCCACAGTATAACTTGGAAATAAACCAGAAGACAGTAAGTCCTTGACCTTCTGCAACTCCTCATCATTATTCAATTCTTGTTTCCACTCTTCCTCAGATACACACCCATCTGTGACAATACAAACTTTAACCTCCTCATCGACCCACCAAGAGTTATCATTGTCATTCTCATCCAAGTCTTTCACCCTCATTCTGGACAAAAAATCAGCAGTCCTGTTCTCACAACCAGGCACATACTTTACACTAAAATGAAAATCTTGAAGCCCAACAATCCATTTACATATGCAAGCAGAAATATTGACCAATCCTTTCTTCTCAAATACTTCACGTAAAGGTTTATGATCAGTTTGCACTTCAAATCGAGTACCCCAAAGGAACTGTCTAAACTTCTTGATGGCCCAGAATATAGCTAAAGCTTCTTTTTCAATCGTAGAATACTTATATTCTGCTCCCCGCAAACCATGTGAAGCAAAAGCAATGTTATTGACTTTGCCATTATTTAATTGCTTAAGAACACAACCTAAACCTTTCTCCGATGCATCCATAGTGACATGACAGGGAAGACCTGGTTGAAAGCTGCTGAGCGATTTAGCCGAAGATAAAGCATGCTTTAAATCTTTGAACTCCCTTTGACATTCAGTATCCCAGACAAAATTAGTACCTTTCTTGAGCAAACTCCTAATAGAACAACTCCTTCTAGCAAAATCAGGTATAAACCTGGCATAGAATTCAGCCATACCCAAAAAAACCTGAACTTCATCCCTATTCTCAGGAACAGCCAAACTCACTATAGACTTCCCCAGTTCCTCTTTAGGTTTAACACCATCACCTGATATGATCCGACCTAAATACAAGATCTCTGATTTGAAAAATTTACATTTAACACCTTTCAAAGTGATCCCCTTCAATTAAAATATTCTTAGCACCTTCCTGACCAACTCCTTATGCTGTTCAAGGGTATCTGAGAAAATAAGAGCATCATCTTGCAAAAATTTCACACCTACAATGTCACCCAGGATAACATTCTTAAGTCTTTGAAAGACAGATGCTGCCGAACAAAGTCCAAAAGGCATCCTATTGAACATGAACACACCAAAGGGTGTGATGAAAGAAGTAAGCAGTTTGGGCTCCTCACACAACTGCACTTGATGATATGCAGAGCTTTGATCCAAAAGTGGTAAAATACTTAGCATTGCCCAGAGAACCAACCATCTCTGTTATATTTGGTAGGGGAAATCTATCCTCAACCACTTCCTTGTTGAGATTGCGTAAGTCAACACACAGACTAATGTCTCCTGTTCCTTTTGTTGCAACTACAATGGGTGCAATCCATTCGGCTGCTTTCACTTTCTCAATTATACCTTGAGACAGCAACCTCTGAAGTTCTACTTTTACTTTATCCCGAACACTGAAAGGAATGTTTCTGACTTTACAAGCAATTGGTGATGCATTTTCCTTCAGTACAATGCAATGCTTATAGCCTTTGATGCAGCCCACTTTACCACTGAAGACATCTGGGAACTCACTCACCAACTACTCACCTAAACTACGAATCTTTTGAACCTGTACCTGTGGCACAGAGTTGGGATTTAAAATAATTCCCAACAACTTTTGATGTGGCCAACTTAGAATGGTATCACCTACAACAGGAACATATACCTTGCCTTCAATTCTGTTCCCTTTGAAAACAATCATAACTTTAAGGTGTAACATCAGGTTCATGAAGAATTACTTTACCCTGAAAATATTTAGTATAACCAGTTTCCGAAACTAGGTCAACTTTGCCCCAGAGTCCCTCATCATAGGTATATTGACACCACCCACCTCCACAAAATCAGAAGGATACTCACATTGAATCTTAGAAACACAATTTACATCATTAACTATTTGGAGAATAAAACTGTGTTCATCATCATCATCATTATTACATTCAAACTCATTCACTTTCACTTTCTTTTTCTCCAATGACCTACAACATTTGGCAAAATGACCTTTTTCCCCACAATTTTTACACACAACATTTAAAGCAGGACAATCTTTGCTGTTAGCTACATGCGACGCTGAATTATATCTGAAACATAGCAACTTCACTCTAACACTATAAGTTGCTTTAGTTTAGTTTTGGCATCTAAGGTGTGAATATTATTAGTGACATTTTTAGATTTTCTTAAATTCTCAATGCAAGATTCTGAATGTTCAATCTGTTTGGCCACAGCCAAAACTTCATCCAGCGTATGGTCACCCTTTGACCATAGTGCTTCTCTTATTTTGTCACTTCTGCACTGAAGCATGATCTGATCACGGATGCGTTCATCTAAACTATCACCAAACTTGCACTGAGCTGCTAATTTATGTAAATTTGTCACAATGCCTTCAACAGTCTCTGTATCACTTTGTTTTCATTTTCCAAAATAATACGTCTGAAGAATAACTGATACTTTAGGTAAGTAATACCTATCTAACTTAAGCAATGTTATCTCAAATTTGTTTAAAGAAGTATCTCCTTCTGCACCCTCAGATGAATTGATTGAAGGTAAAGTCTCCAAAATCTCTTGTCCTTCCGCTCCCAGACAATGTTGTAGAACACAGGCCTTCTTCTCCGCTGACAAATTGCTGCCACAAACACGGATATATGTAAGAAAAACCTTTTTCTATTTCTTCCATGGTATAGGTGGGTCTCCTGGTATAGACAGAAAAAACGGTGGCGGAGTAATGTTCTGCATAGTTCCCAAACTGTACTGAGATTGTAGAAAAAGGCCAGAGAAAAAAAACGTATACTCAGATCGTAGTAAGTGGCCAGAAAAAGGTTAAAAACACCAGGCACTATTCAATTAATCAAAAGGAAGAGACAGCAACCTTGTGCAATATCTCAAAATGACAAAAAGACTGTTAGTTTAATTAGGAGCCGCTATGTAATAAATTCAGTGTTCTTGTAACCACGTCAGTTCAAGCATTGCCAAGGAATCAAGGCGTGATGTCAGAAATTGTACGCGCTGTACAATTAAACACCCTAGAGATGAAAGTCTTGAGATGCTTGAACGTAAGCAGGATGCGTCGGAGGGAAGCAAACGCGTGCAACAAAAAAACACTGCAATGATGAAAGGCTCATGACTCTTGGGCGTTGTCAAGCAGGAGGATGTGTTGCTAGAAAGCAGACGCGTAACACTATGAACAGAGCTGCATGAAAACATTGTCAGGGCAACAAGACGCGCTGTGTGCCGCGCACAAGCAGATGTATAACACTATGAATGGAGCTGCATGAAAACGTTGTCAGGGCAACAAGACGCGCTGTGTGCCTCGTGCCGAAGGTTAAAAATAAAGTTGAGACGGCCACACAAAAAGAAAAAATTACAGAGTATTCAATAGATTCGCAAGAAAAAAAAGAAGGGAAAAAAAAAACAAAGGTCACACAATTGCCAATAAACAGTACCTTAAGGTGTGACACATGATTTGTTTGTTGAAGTTTCCGGTAAATCCACCACAGGTTCGATGTCCAAATCGTCGCCACAATGTAGTAAATACTCTTGTGATGAAAGAAAAGTCAGCCGTGTCAATAAGAAGTGGATCTTCTTTTATTTGTGAAGATGAGGATAACAAAAACTCCAACCACACCTGCATGCAGCTCATCTTGCTCCAACTGACAACAGAATCTCAGAGCATTCCAGATCTCCCAAGAGCAGGTGCAGGAGAGGGAAACAGAACATACCAAATGCAATATATAATACACATGAAATATTGCCATGAATATAAAATATAAAATACAATGCAATATGAATACATTTGACACATAAATACTACACAGTGTTCAGAAATCGAAAGAGCTTTCACTCCATGAATGTGCAATTAGTGTGCCTGGTGGACCAGTACATCTCCCATGTCAGTGCAAAGTATCCTGGGTCTGTGCATGGTGCCTTTATCCTGAGGAATAGCAGCATCCCATATGTGATGGCTCAACTCCAGAGGCACCGGGTGTAGCTAATAGGTGAGCCCTGGTTCTCACCCATTAGGTGTTGGTGTATGGGTATGGTGTGGGCCCTAAGGGTTAGTGTGTGTCTAACAGTTGCCCCTCGATATTTGCAGGTGACTCTGGTTACCCCAACCTCTCATGGCTACTGACCCCTGTGAGGAATCCCAGGACAAGGGAGGAGGAACATTACAATGAGGCACATGGGTGAACAAGAAGAATCCTAGAACGGACATTGGGCCTCCTGAAGGCCAGGTTTCATTGCCTCCATCTAACAGGTAGATCCCTGTACTACTCACCAAGAAGGTGTACCAGATCATCGTGCCATGCTGTATGTTGCACAACCTAGCCTTACATCGCCAGGTGCCTTTTCTGCAGGAGGATGAGGCTGGAGATGGGCGTGTGGCAGCAGTGGACCCTGTGGACAGTGAAGATGAGTAGGCAGAGGATGAGGATGAGGACAACAGAAGTGCAATAATACTACAATACTTCCAATAACAAACAGGTAAGGCACTGTAAATTCACTTTACATTGACAGTTTTGTGTTTGACATTGTCCCTGGCAGGCTGATTTTCCCACTTCTATGGCCACTTACTGTACCATTTGGCATCTCTATTTTCAGATATTTGTGCCCCACTATCGCTCTTGGTGTGTTGACTGCAGCCAACTACAGGTCATTCCTATGTATACATTTCTGTACAGTTGTATTGCAGTGTTTAAAGCTTGTCAAACAAATGCATAGTTCAATCATTTGACAGACTCCATACTTGTATTTATTCAAATGGTGTTTATTTAAGTGCTAATAAGCAGAGGGGGATGTGCAATGGCCTGGGGTGATGGTGGAGGAATGTCCAGGATAGAGTCAAGTCTATTTGTATCACAGGTGCATTGTCCAAAGGGGCATAGGAAGTGGAGCAATGGCAGTTCAAGGTGGACAAGGTGACAGAGTGGGACACAAGGGTGACAATCAGGAGAGCCTTATTTCCTGGTGGTGGTCTTTGCAATAGTCTCTGGCCTCAGCCTGGATCGCAGGGAGTGGGGTGCTGGTGGCCTGTTGGTCCTGTGGCAGGGCCTCCTGTCCACTAGCGGGAGCAGAGAAGGAAGGCTGTTCATCGGTTTGGCTAATGTCAGGGGCCCGGTGGTGTGCCACTGCCTCCCTCATGGTGTTGGCCATGCCTGCCAGAACCCCTGCAATGGTGACCAGGCGTTGGGTCTCCTGCAACTTACCCATCATCTCCTGGGAATGGTGGGATGCTTCCAGGATGTTGGTGAGTGCCTCCTGGAGAGTCAGTTTTGCTGGGCCTGTCCTCCCCCTGTCGCACAGCAGTCCTCCCAGCTTCCCTGTTGTCCTGTGCCTCTGTCCCCCTGAGCCTTGTACCCACTGACCCCAGGTCCCTGATCGTCCTGTGTTTGTGGGGTGCCCTGAGGTCCCTGTAGTGGTGGACACACTGCTGATTGACGTGTCCTGGGGACAGAGGTATGGGCCTGCTGGGTGGGTACTGTGCTGGTGTTTCCTAAAGGGGGAGGCTCTGTGGTGGTGTGAGAGTGTTCCTGGGAAACCAACTGTCCGGAGATCCCTGATGTGTGAGTAGTTATTTGGTGGGCTAGGTGATTCTCTCTAGTGTGCATGCTTTAGTGATGGGTGTCCATGCAGGTCTGTGATGGGGGTCCGTGCATTGCTTTTACATGC
This sequence comes from Pleurodeles waltl, assembly GCF_031143425.1. NCBI lineage: Eukaryota > Metazoa > Chordata > Amphibia > Caudata > Salamandridae > Pleurodeles > Pleurodeles waltl. The sequence continues at coordinate 333,631,464 of NC_090442.1, read as the reverse complement.
AGGGCTTGGTATTGGGAGGGGTGGGCTGTGATGGTGGGATGTGTAGGAGGTGGTGGAGTGATGGGAGTGAGGGTAAGGGTGGGGGTTTGTGATGGCATGCAGGTGGGGGGTGAAAGTAGTGAAAAGTTGACTTACCAGAGTCCAGTCCTCCTCCTACGTCTGCTAGGCCCTCAGGATGCATGATTGCCAAGACTTACTCTTCCCATGTTGTTAGTTGTAGGAGTGGGGGTCCACCGCCAGTCCTCTGTACAGCTATTTGGTGTCTTGCTGCTGTGGAACGCACCTTCCCCCGTAGGTCGTTGCACCTCTTCCTGATGTCGTCCCTTGTTCTGGGGTGCTGTCCCACGGTGGTGACCCTATCCACAATCCTCCGCCATAGCTCCATCTTCCTAGCAATAGATGTCTGCTGCACCTGTGATCCGAATAGCTGTGGCTCTACCCGGATGATTTCCTCCACCATGACCCTTAGCTCCTCCTCAGAGAGCCTGGGGTGTTGTTGTGGTGCCATGGGTGTAGTGTGAGTAGTGTGGGTGAGGGTGTGTGGGGTGATGTGTTTGGGTGTGTGATGTAAGGTGCGTGGGTGGTATATAGGTGATGGTGGTGTGTGTCTGTGGTCTTGCCTGTGGTCTTGCTATCTCTCTGGTGGCACTTGTTTGTATTGGTAAAGGGTTGTGGGTAATGTCGGTGGGTGTTTTATAGTGGTGTGGGTGTGGTGTGTGTATGGGTGTCAGGTGTGTGTAGTACCACCAATGGTTTAGCGCCATTGAATGTCCGCTGCGGTGATTCGTGGGTCATAATGCTGTGAGCGTAGTTCTGTTGGCGTAACGGTGTGGGTTTTGATACTACCAGTTTATCACTGACCTTTGAGCTGGTGGACTTGTGTGTGTGGCTGTATAGTGACGGATTGCTATGTGTGTGTCATAATATGGGTAGCGGTAATCCGCTGCGGGCGGTATGTTGGCAGCAATGTCATAATGAGGGCCATAGTTCTGTGAATGAGTTCACATGGTAACACATTCGTCACTACCTCCTGTAAGTGGGACTCTACAGTTCTGGTCACTCTGCAGGGTCACTCCGTGTTCTCTGGTACTCATCTTATGGTGCAAGTCTTTCGCTGATTTGGCCCTGGTCCTTCAATGATTTGGCAATGGGCATTCTCAGCTCATCCCACGTCAGCTTCTTCATCGCTCTCTCCATCTGAGCAGTCTCTTCTTCATGCGAAGGCATCTTAATGAAGCTTCCCCGACCAGTTTATTGTCTTTCTCCCTGAAAGCACAGTCTAGACAGCCCCTCCTGGCAACCTTGTAAAAGTTTCTCAGGTTCTGGTCCTGGATCCTGGAAAGGAGAGATGGCAGTGGATACTCCAACACTGCAGAACAATAGAGATTCTCAGAAGCACTGGTCTGGAGACCTTGGATTCTGCTGGAGAATATTAGCACAATGGTTGAGAGTTTCCATCTCATGTGTTTACTGAAGTTGCAGTGTCTATGTTGTGTATGCCAAAGTCAGCTCTAAGATGGTTCTGGGAAGGTCTGCCTTTTTGCTTATTATAGTCAGACTGGCCCAGCCAAGTACTGTTTTTTTACAAAGTGATAGCAGGAATATGACAGGGAGCTGGGAATATGACACTGGATAACCTCAAAACAAGGGTCCCTCGACATCTACTAAGCTCTCAGAATTCTGGGAGAAGGATCCATGGAATGAACTGGAGGAGTCCTGATATTTACATCTGCTGTCGGGGCTCTCTCCAAACTTAGGTACTACTTAGATATAGGAAATGCAAAATGAATTCCAGTGATGATGGCCTAAATGAATTCCAGTGATGATGGTTAAGTGTAGAACAAATGCTCCATATACACTTCCTTCATACAATCAGTAATGTGCACACGCACAACATCCATGTCCCACATGAATGGGTAAAGGATCTGATTGCTGGTGACTGGTAGACCTATTTATGAATAGGCAGGAGAGGCCAGGAGGGAACTCCTGGACACAAGTTTGTAAAACTCCCTGATCTACCAATATAAACAGTATCTCCAATGTTAGTCAGTTAAGTATGGTGAGTTGACAGTAGTCATGCTTGTGTAAGGAGATGCAGAAAGAATGCAGAAGTAACCACCTCAAGATGACAGAGACCCACTCTTTGTCTCAATTCATGTCACACAAATGTATCCAACATACAATCATTATCAATGTGTTTGCTAAGGTGGGATATGAAAAAGCTATAACTCACTTTGATGAACTTGATGCAGGGGTACACACGCTCCAGAGCCATGCAGGGGGATTTCTTCTATCTCCACAATCCCCCGTATCTGAATGCTCAGGGCTTACTCATCAATTGGAGAAGCTGTCAGGAAATTCCATCTGCTTTAGTATACTGTCTTCCTCCCTTATGATCTACAGCTAAGTACAATTCCTGTAAAGTGACTGACCACTGCAGCAACTTGGGATTTTCTCTCTCGTCTTCAGCCACTTGAACAGCCTGTAATTCATCTGGACTACATCCTTGGTACCAAACAAGCAAGACTAGAATCTATGGAGGACCCATATTATGGCAGACTAATCTTTTTCAATGACAGCCCAGTTTCACTTTTATATGCAGAAATATCAGGCTCACGAGGGCAAGCAGATGCTCTATGCCTTTCTTGTTAAGCAGGCAAAAGATTACCAGACTCCCTTGTCTCAACCTTGGTCTGCACAATGAAGGGTTGATGGTAGTCAGCACCTTCAAAACAGTGCATTCCACAATGTGGCCTTCGGAGCCTTAAAGGCCTTCTAATACGCCTCAAACAAGACCATTTTCCTGGACTTATTCTTGGAGGTCAAGACTGTCAAAGGGCACATATAATTCCATAGTTGTCCACAAATTTCCTGTAATAATTTGTGAGGCCTAGAAAACTGCTCACTGGAGTCTGAGATGTGGGAACCTCCCAGTCTATTCCAGCTTGTACATTTGCATCCAATAGGCAGATCTTTCCTCTCCCCATCTGATATCTGAGATATAAATAGGGGATTTATTGACCTGCCACTTCATAGGCGCAAGGGTCAATTTGCCCCCACATCCTCATCAATACCTATTCCAGGTCCATCTGGTAGTCCTCTCATGAATTGCTAAACATTGGTTATTGTTCAGGTAGTCCACACAGAACTCTTTGATGTCAGATAACTCATAGTTGCCGGAGTTGAAAAGTGGCGGAACTATTATTTAACCCAAAAGGCATAACTTTAAATTTGCAAAAAACATGAGTCACTGGGAAATAGTCAGGAGGCCAGTGCATCTTGCATCACCCAATGCCCCTGCCAATGTGACACAACCACTAATCATCACATTCCTACAAGTGTGACAATTTGGACCATTCCAGGCCCTTAAAGCCATAAGAATGGTTTTGGTGGCAGATATGAGTATTTATTTAATGTAAAATGAATTAATAAACAACTGTTCTTGTGCTCATTTGTAAAATAGACAAACAGCGCCACCATGTTGCATACTGCCATAAGTGCCAGTGCAAATTAGGTACTGCTGATAGAGGTCCTCTGGGGCAGAGAATACAGGGGGTCATCATGACCCTGGTGGTCAGTGATAATGTGGTGGTAATACCGCCAACAGGCTGGCTGTACATGCCGCGACATTATGACATTGGCAGTTTGGCTGCAGCCAACCCGCCAATTTACCATACCGACCGCCAAGGTGGTAGCAGCCGCCGGGCCAGAGATAACAATCTCCAGCCTGGTCGGCCGCTATTGTACCACCAGCATCATCATGACCCTGCCTACCGCCATGGTTTTCGTGGCGCTCACAATGCTGCAAAAACCATGGCGGTAGGCCTTACCAGTGACAGGGAATTCCTTTCCTGTCACTGGTAAGAGGCCCAATCACCCCCCAAACACTCCCCAGATGCCCGCCACCCCTCCCTCCATCCTCGCTCTCCCCTTCCAATCCCCCACCCCCATACACGCACACTCACATACACACACCACGCATACACACACTCATTCACACAGACATACATGCATGCATTCATGCATGCATCCATTCAGTCTCAAAAACATCCGTACACGCATTCACACTGACAGGCAGACACACATTCACATTTCTACTCATACACGCATTCTCACACATGCATATACCCACGCAAACAACACTACACACACATTTGCATTCACACACACACTCACACACCCATGCACACACACCCCACCACACACACAACACCTCCCACCCCCTCCCCTGTGAGAAACCCAACTTACTTGCATCCAGGGTGTCTTCTGGCAGGGGACAGGACAGGGCGCTGCAACTACCAGCAGCGCCCGCCAGGAGAACACTGCGAGGCCGTATTATTTTCCATAATACGGCTGACAGCGGTCTACTGGCATGGCACTGCTGGTAGTAGCAGCGCCACCTTAACACCATCCGCCAGTATGGCCACAGTCGGATTTCCGCCCTTCTTGTGGCGGAAATCCGGCTGTGGTCATAATTTGGTGGACGGCTTTTCGCCACAGCGACGGTCTTTTGGCGGCCGTTGCCACGACGGTAGGCGGCATTTAACGCCGATCTTGAAATTAGGGCCACAGTGTCTTTCTTCCTTCCAGGGCCAGTGCAATCTGCCAAAAGCCACTGGTCAAATCATGAGTACTGAGGTACTTGGCTGCTTCCACAGGCTCATCAACATGGGGGATAGGATGGGCATCTGTCTTCATGACAATTTGATGGCCCAAAAGTCCACACAAAAGTGCTGGTCTGCTAATTCTTGCTTAGGAACTAACACCATCCTATGTGCTTATGGACTATGGGAGCATTCAATCACTCTCGGGTCCAATGCTTCAGCCATTTCTTCCTCAATGCACTCCTGGACCTGGTCTAACATCCTGCATAGTGTGCTTTCCAAGGGAAAACCATACTCAGTGTCTAAGTCATGGATACAGAATGGAGCCATCCTTGGGGTGAATGAGTAAAGGTGGGCAAGGCATTCTAAAACCTCTCTGTACTCTATTGGCTACAAAGTAGTCAAGTCAGGGCAAATTTCCCCCCTGCACTAAGCAATCTTTCACATAATTGTGCAATAGGTCTGGGAGGGACTCAGTCTCCTTCCGGACCTCTTCCACCATTGCCATGCTACCTACTTGATTGCCTTTCCTGTGGTAGGGCTTCAGTGATTTAGCTCTTAGCTAGCCTGAAGGTTTGTTTTTGCCTTATTTTTTAGTTGAGCCAATAGTTTCCAGTAGCGTAGACTATAGTCCACCACATCATGGCTTGGGCTCTCAGAAGTCCTTTCCCAGCCCTCTCTAATCAAAGTCAGTGGGCAGCGTACATGATGCAAAGACAGGAGCAGAAAGGGGCTAAATCCTACCCCTTCTGTGAGATTTCCCTGTATTCAAAAATGAGAAATTAAAGGAGATTCAACTTACTCCTGAGGGTCTGAATAGAGTTCCCATCATGCACTTTAGGATCTTGATGAAGCATTCCACCAATCCTTAGGTTTGCAAGAGGGACGTGGTGTAGAAGGATAAGTCACACCAGTTTTCTCCCAGTTGCGTCTTTATGTATGAGGAGATAAAATTTGTTTCTCTGTTGAATATCACTTTTTTAGTAAAACTGCCCTTGCCTTAGTTGTCATGCTTGTTAGCGGTACCACTCTGGAATACGTAGTGGCATGGTCCACTACAACCAAAATGTATTTGCTGCCTAGATCAGAGGGGGGATCAAATGGACCAACTATGCTTACCCTCTCAAGTGGAACTCCAACCAGTAGTAAAGGCCCAAACAGTGCCTTGGTCTGGCCGCCAGACTTGCCCCTCACTTAACACATTAGGCAGGTTCTGCAAAACCCCTGTACATCTTGTCCCACATCTGGCCAATAGAACAAGTGTTCTATTCCATCCTCTGTCTGCTTGAGGCCTCGGTACCTCATATGCTAGCACATCAGAAAGTTTCAGTGTTGTTGCAGAACCACCTGCCTCTTTCTGGTTGCTGATTCTGGATTCACATGTACCCTATATGCCACCTTTCTTAACCATGGAGTGGTTACCATTCACTCAGATGGCAACATCTTTTTGGGTCATCTTACGTGGGCCCACCAGATTAGGACACTCTTCCTGTGCCTGACTAAACTCTTCCCAGGAAGTTCTCCAGCTGCTATAAACTCCCACAGTTCTAGCAGTAATGCAAATTCCAACAAACAAATTATTCTTCTATGGCCAATCAGGTTCCATGTAAATGGAAAGAAAGTGTGGTCAAGCCCTTGTTAAAGACAACTAATCTTGTCCATCTAACAGAAGTAAATTATAGAAGCATCACACTCGTTATCATATTCTAAATTAGGAAAAAGGTATGTGGCAAAATGATTATCCAATCATATTGAGCATAACAACTTGTGGGACATATCACAGAATGGTTTTAGACAGGGTATGGGGACTGAGACCATCCTGGTCACCCCTTTGAATGATCTCAAAGTAAATTCGAGCAAAGGGCATCCAGTATGGCTGACTCTTTTAGACCTCTTTGCTGTCTTTGATACAGTTGACCATAACATTTTGATTGACCATGTCATTGATGTAGACCTCAGAGGAACTGTCTTTGCATGGTTCTTTTCTTTTCTTTTGATTCACAGACCAAACTCTTTATATGTACACCGTAAGGTCTAAATCCAGCAAATTAACGAGCAGGTTGCTGCTGGACTCATATTAGCTACAATTTTGTATAATGTCTATATGCGGTCACTCTTGAATATCATACAAGTTATTAGAATTGAAGAGTATGTCATATGCCCATGACACCCAGCTTTCTTTCGCATTGAATCGTCTCGGGGAGTACTCTCAGACTTATATCAATCAATGTTTGTCAGCTATTAATTTGTAGATGAGCAAAAATCTACTTAAATGAAATTTGGATACAACTGAGATTATTATTTTATACCTGACTCTTGTCGTAGTTGGACTCTTGCTTTAGGCCAGACTGTTGGTTTAAGTACTTATGTTTGTAGGCGACTATGCCAATCCTGCAACAAAATGCAACTGTTGGCCCAACCCTTCCTGCTCACAAGCAGTACCTCACCAAAACCAAAAACAGTCAAAGGTGATTTGTGGCAGCCTTTACGCATGGACTCAAGAGTGCAATATCTTAGGGAGCATCATGGTTAAATGGAGATTACCACTTTCTCACATTAACAACATGTCTCAATCACACACAGGCAAAGAAGATGCAGTCAAGTTTCAATAAGTTTTATTTTAGTAAAACTGCAATCTGTGATAAGTTGCAGGGGCTGCAATGATTAGGATAATGAACAATGCAAGAAACTGAATGGTAAAGACAAGAGTCATTAATAAAAAGACCCCTGCCATCTTGCATTATCATGAAATAACAGTGTGTGATATGTCCTATTACCCTAGAATGTAGGCCTAACTTCTAACCTAGAAGAGAGCTAGGTATGTTAAACCTCAATCTGCTAACGCCATGTCCATGAGAAGAGCCCCCAATCCTCGTTGCCTTGGAATGAGGTCTCCAGCTCAGACTCAGCAGGAACATGAAGACTAGGTCAGTGTCAAGGCGACGTGCCACATCGATAGCAGCGACTATCTGATAAAGTGAGGAGTATTTATACAGATCTACTTGGACCCCTGACGTAGGTTTTTTCCCAAATAATAGATAACAAGGCGTGCTTGGGATGGTAATTAATATAAACAATTCCCTCTAAAGCATGAAGAGGGAAAGTACCTAAAGTGAACACCTACAGTTTGTTTGATTTTGTCTCCTGATCTTGACGCCTTAGTAAGGTGGCACGGATAATGCAAATCAAAACATGGACCTAAGTCAAAACAAGGCAGCCATCTTAAAAGAATTAATTAAATAAATGCACTAAAACAGAGCAAGCTAAGTAGGGTAAAAGTCACTGGGTGACGGGGGCACGAGTCTGGATAAGCTAACTCCTGTATCCCATTAAAACAAACTAGGATTCACTACATTCTCTTTGGAATGCCAATTTCTGGCCTGGCAACTTAGGCGCTCCTTCTTTGCTGGTAAAAGTAGTAGAAAACCTTGGTTTTGAAGTAGATAAACAACTTATTCTCAAGTCACAGATAAATTCAGTGGTATCTTTTTGCTCAGTAGAGTTGAAACGTCTAAAGAAGACTCATAGAGTAATCCCACAAGAACATCGAGAAAAATGGAGCAAATGGTTTCTAGGATAGACTGTGCCTGCAACCTTTGTCTTTCAGCAAAATATTTAGCAAAACTGCAAATGATTGTTGTGGGAAAATGGCCGTCTCTGAAGGGTCACCCCAAACTTTTTGCCTTCCTCCTTCTCTTTTTCTGACCTCATTTTTGCTGGCTTTAGGGCTCTGTGCACCTTACCACTGCTATCCAGTGCTATTGTGGTTGTGCTCTCTTAGGAGTTTACAACAGTAATAGCTCTAACTCGAGCAAATGCGTGACCCGTTGCATTGAAAATGCTCGTTAACTCCTCTACTTAAAAATGCTCTGGGTTATGTCCGATTCTCTCATCTTCACACGCTGCAGCAGCCCCTCCCCAACCTAGCACGACTGTCAGACGGCCCCTCTCACACACTCAATTACAATGGACAACCCTGACCTGACACAGCATGTGCTGCGCCTCTCGGACCCCTCCTTAGGGCATGACAAGGAGGAGTCACCAGGGGAAACACTGCTTCTGAACAGCAGCGTTCATTCTCCCCTCCCAAGGACAATTAGTTGCTGCTATGCAGGAGTTCTCTCTTCGTTATCCCACTGAGTGGCGACACCTCCATTCATTCTGGCTGGGAGAAATATCTCTTCTACACTACCTTAACAAATCCAGAAATAAACGGGAAGGCAAGCCCTCTTCTTGCACTTCTTTCACTTAATGGAGAGGCTCTGCCACTCTGTAAGTGCCATCTGCAACATATTCGCCATGCTTTACAGGCAGAGGGTGGCCAGTCTTTTCTTTACGTTTGTCAAACCAGGGTCCCACAGAAAGTATTTAGAAGTTGTTGAAAAAATCAGATCTTTCTTCATGAAATCCTTTCTCACACAACATGCTAAAATAATGCCCCTTCTTACAATACAAGTGAAACTGAAAGAGACAGAGGTCTGTAGTTTAATGCTTAGGACGCAACAGTGAGTAATGTGCTCTCTGCTGGGATGTTTTCCTATGTTGAACAGGTTTTATTCTGCACACGCCCTGCTCACCCATTCTTTCTGTGGGCGATAAATAGATCGTTGAGTTAATGACACCTGTTTCAGTGCTGTGAAATGCCGGAAAATGCTTTGGAATGCTTTTACAACAACTCAAATTGTACGCACCTTTCCTCTTTTTATTCCCTGTTTCTGGAATGCTCTGCTTTTGGACTCTATTACACTAGTGTCTGCAACTCATTTCATTCTTCCACACCGAATACATCATCGTCCTTTTATCACATTTCCAACATGCTGTGCTGATTTTTTCATTTGGTTGGCAATAGTGGGCTCAAGCACTATTTCTTGAGGGCTAATGCTTTTTCATGGCACAAGTCTTAAAGAAAATAAGAGGGGGGACTGACCAAGTTAGACACTATGCAAGTGACATCACGACACATGACACCACAGCATGTGAAATCGCACCTGGAATCACAGGTAGTGGCATCACAACCCATGACCTGACAGGAAATGACATCACAAGAAGTGAGATCTGGTCTTAAGACCTCACGCATATGCTTACCGCAGGAAAGCAAAGCCTTAGCTAGGGATCCCTTTGCCAGTCGTGGAGCAAATGTTTTCTTCAGCCTGGGCCGAGTGTAAAGTGCAGCATAATTGTAAAAAAGTGTGGAAAGTGTGTATTTTAGTGTTATTGATGTTCTTTTTTATTTCTTTTTTTAAGACAGTAAAAAAAGAGTGATGGAAATAAAAAGTGGAAAATGAAATTAGCGAGGAAGCTGTGTAATTGAGCTAAGACGTGCAACACCTAGTGTCTGCGAGAGGCAAAATGCCTACAGCACCTGGTATTCCCAGGTGGTCTCCCATCCAAGTACTAGCCAGGCCCATGCGCTCACTGCTGGAGGCCCAATGCCCCAACCCACATGGAACACCATTTTTAGGGTCGAGCCTGCGTCGCATGTGGTTGCGCATGCGTTTTGCTTGCGAGGCGCATTAGTATTTAGAAAAGGTCTCAGAGCCCAGCCCATGTCACGTCAGTGTCTTTCATTGGTTCGTGGGCTTGCCTTTCAAAATCTGCTTGCTTTCATTTGTGGAAGGCATGCATACATCATGCCTTTTCCGGTGGTTAGCCCTCCTCGAGCGCAGTGACCAAGTACTGGAAACATGCAAGGCTCGCTGTTTTCTGTCCGGTTTGTGGACTACTTTTTATCTTTTTTCGCAGCGCGATCTCGCTTGGCAGAAGTCGAGCGCTTTGCATGACATCGACCCTGTTACATAGTTAATTGCACTTTTGCCTGTTACATAGATACTTGCACTTTTTCCGATAGGTTCAATGTGGCAAGAAAAGTCCGGTTGGGAATTTACAACTGCTAAAAGCTCTAACTCGAAGAAATGCGAGACCTGTTGCACTGCAAATGCTTGTTTTGCATTTGCTGCCCTTAGTATGCCGAGTATGCGCAGACGTAGGTCCCAGGCTCACTGTGCCAAAGGATTCAAGCTAGCCTGGCTGATGAGGGGTGACACTCCGAAACCAGTCCCAGAATGCTTGTTTCTGGTCCAGTGAGGTTCTGGCCTGGCACTTCAGGTTGGACTGTTCTCATGGGATGCAGAGTTAAGACTGATTTGCATATGGCTGGGTCCAAACTTGGATGGGCTGGTAGGCAACAAACAATGGATTCAGATGCAGCCCAAGCAATTATTAGTGACTAAGATTAATTCAAGCATTCCACTCATCTCCTTATTGTTTTTGCATTAGTGGGCCAGATTGTGCCACTACTTAAGTACCCCCTTAACCATGTCTCAGGCCTGTCATTGCGGAGTCTGTGTGTGCAGTTTTACATTGACATTTCAACAAACATCTTGCCAGACCTAAATATCCTTCCCTTTTCATTCAGGCCATACTTGACCCACCGGGCAAGGTGCTATGTATTTAAAAGTCAGAACAAGTACTTTTGCATTTTACATCCCTGGTAGTGAAAAACTCCAAATTCATTTTTCACTACTGCAAGGCTTTTCTCTCCCATATAATAACATTGGGATTACCTTAATACATCTTATAAGTGTAATTCCCAGTCCGGAAGATGCAAGTTTGTCAAGTTTGGTGCCTCTGATCCTACAATGTAAAATCACAACTTATGGTAAATTTGGATTTTAAATTGCAGTTCTGAAAATGCCACTTTTAAAAAGTTGGCATTTTCTTACTTTAGCCATTTGGTCCTACTGATTGTCTCTAATAAACATATGAGGTGGGGTGACAGTTGGGCTTGTGCATTCCCTCTAGACAGCCATACATAGAGGGAGCTTAAGTGTGACTGAATAGCCATCAACATTCTGATGGGCCATCCTGAGCAGGATGGGAGGGAGGGGCTGACTCTTGCACCTATAAGGGTAGTGTCTTGCCACTCACAAAGAGCTGTATACTCTACCTGTAGTGCGTCAGGAGCCAGGACAGGAGGGGAGGGCATCTAAACACTTCAAAGACCCTTCTTTCAAGTTTCCCTCACTTCAAAGGCACAACTGGGTATAAGTACTGAACCTCTAACACCACCAACTCAGTGCACTTCTGGACCTGTGGATAATCTGCCAGTGAGGAGAACAGGACCTGCATCTCTCAGTCCCAGACCCAAAATTACTTCAATAGCTGGCTTGCTTGCCTCCTGTTTCCCGAAGTCTCAGGGACACCAAAGATTTTCAGCACTCCTGCTACAGCTCCTGGACCCGTCTTCAACCAGCTCCTGACCTTCAAAAGGCAGCCCTTCAGTCTGGGACCTTAAAGTGTTTCTGTTGCTTCTGAAATCCAGCTTTTGGGCTCATTTCAACCATGAATGGGCCAACTCACACCTGAACCACACCGCTTGTACAGAGCATCAGCTGACCCACCACATGTTTGTCTCTTCGCACAGCAACATCGCCCCTCGCGAACATGAGGCTCCAGTCTGCCTGTCCACAATGCCTGGTTACCATTTGTACCTGCGGACCTCAGTTAGTGATGCTTTCCTTGCTCCTAGCAATCATATACCCTGTGAATGGGACTCTTGGCTCAGTTATTAGAAGGTAAAACTTTAGCAGGACTCACCTGGAACTGTATCTGACCTGCGCTCCATCATGGGTGGCTTGAACATTTGGATTTATCCCAGTCTAGTGTGACAAGATATGCAAAGTTAGCACTTTATGCTTTTAAACACAATATTGCATTTTATTGATTAAAAATTAATCTATTGTCTCCCCCTTATTGGATTTTTGTCATTTAGGTCTTGTTTTACTCATAAAATGAAGCTCTATTTTTTTTTAACTAGGCATGGCTTCTTTTTGTGTGGTGTTTTCACTGTTTTACTGTTTGAAGTATTGCAAAAATACTTTTCACATGGTCTTTTAGGCTTGACTGTTCTGTTCAAAGCAACCAGGGGGTTGAGTACAGGTTAATATGGGGTTGCTTGTGCCTTTGTGAAAAGCATAAGGTGCCAACCGCAGCTATCTGGTCGCTCTGGACCTGGTGAAAGTCAAACGTTTAAGCTGACTTCGATGGATCATGGGTAGCATACAGTCCCAGATTGGTCCCGCTGAAGATTTACCTTCTCAAGTTTTGTGCCAAGAAGTCACATTCGGGGGGAAGAAGTTTGCTGGGATCAAGGAGAGTGTCGCTGGTGAGTGTCAACGAGGGGCAAAGAGCAGCTGTGTGAAGAGACAAACTTGCAACAACTCTCACTGATTCTCTGAGTGAGTGGCATGGTTCCAGTTAAAACCAGCTGATTAGCTGTCGCAAAGAGCCCAAAAGTTTGAATTAAAGAGCTCTAGAACAACACAAAGGTCCTGGACCTGAGAGGTGCCTAAGGTAACTATAACTCGAGCCAACACCATGCACAGCTAATTACCCCATATATTACATCATTCATGACATGTTCTGTGGCATCATTAATATTATCACTACAACATTTACAATAAAATTATTGCTGAAAAAACTGTGCATGGCGGGGACACGAGTTACACTTACCTTGCAAATGTTACAGTGTTATTATCAATGAAGTCATAGAAGATGTCATGAGTGATGTAATATCTGGGGTAATTAGCAGTGCATGGCGAGGGCACGAGTTATAGTTACCATAGGGCATGAGTTATAGTTACTTGAAATAACTCTAACTATAACAGCTGAATTTCTATGGTTTTGGGCGTGTAAAATCTGAACCTAACTCTAACATCCCTGTAACCTTTGTTTTTTTAGTTAATTTCTAAGGTTTTTTCAAATTCTATTTCCTAAATATAACGTCTCTGTAATCTTTGAGTTTTTAGTGAATTTCTATTTTTTGTTTAACGTTAAATACAATGCCCATTGCAATGAATGTTGGAGGGGGGGGGGGGTGAGTTGGGCACAGATCCTGGCCTGGCATTTTTCATGGAAAGTTTTTGGGTGATCCATCAAGTGAGGACCGAGAGAAAGTGTGGGGGTGGGTGGGGAGGGTCAAAAAAGTGTGTTTCCCATTTCAATTCACATGGGTATTTTAGACACCACTACAGCATAAACCACTGGACAGAATTATACCAAATTTGGCAGAAAGCTAGATCTTGGTCAAGAAAGTGTTTCTGTAGTAATTTGGTATGAATCTGTTCAGTAGTTTTGGAGCAATTAAAGGAAAAATACATTTGTATATCGAGGGACGTGGATCCCCCACGGATTCAACATATCTCATGCTGATAACTGATTGGCTGCCAACACTTCAACTAGTTGAATGGTTGGCAGCCATTTTGGGACTCGTACTCAGTGGTGTCCCAAAAAAATGTTGCGTGGCCCCCCTCCAAAGCCTGTTTATGACCCCGGGGACCACCACCTCCTCAGGGCAAGGTCTCTCTATTACAGGGGAGCGGGCACACGTGGACCCTCCATCTTAGCCCATTATGGCTCTGGGGACCACTATCTCTCTGAGGCCAGGCCAATTCACCAAAAGGAGAGGGGTTTGCACGGTCCCCATCCCTGGCCTCTTTCGGCCCAAGGGACCACCACCTTTCCAGGGCATGCCCTACAAATATGAAGAGGTTGGGGCCATATGCCCCCCAGTAGCCATTAATGGCCCTTGTGACCACCACCCCCCACAGCCGGTTCCCTATGTCATAAGGTGCCCACCCGGATGTAGACGTTAGCTTTTGCTTGACTTTAGCTTGGACAGCTTTCACCAAGTGAGAGCAAACAGTAAGTCCACTCCCAGTGGGCGGGAGAAGGAAAACTGCTCCCGCACGCTGGGAGCGGCCTTTTCATCTGTTTGGACAGGAAAAAAGATGAAAAATTGCTCCTGCATGCAGTGAGCAGCATTTTTTGCTGTTTCCTGCGTACATCAGCAACGCCAGCTCCTCCTGAAGATGGGGAGATGGCAGGGACAGCGGGGGCACTGGTGCTCCCATCATGGCCTCAACAGTACACACTGAGGCGGTCATTCTGACCGCCATGCGGTCACCGCCATTTGGCAGCTCCGCTGTCAAAAGACCGCGGCGGCCATTCTGGCTTTCCCGCTGGGCCGGCGGGCGCCCGCCAAAGGAGCGCCTGCCGGCCCAGCGGGAAAGGCCCTGCAACATAGAAGCCGGCTCCGAATGGAGCCGGCGGTGTTGCAGGGGTGCGACGGGTGCAGTTGCACCCGTCGCGATTTTCACTGTCTGCTAAGCAGACAGTGAAAATCATGCTGGGGCCCTGTTAGGGGGCCCCTGCACTGCCCATGCCAGTGGCATGGGCAGTGCAGGGGCCCCCAGGGGCCCCATGACACCCGTTCCCGCCATCCTGTTCCTGGCGGTAAAAACCGCCAGAAACAGGGTGGCGGGAAGGGGGTCGGAACAGGGGAAATCCAGCGGGAAACCGCCGGATCCCCTTTTCTGACCGCGGCTTTACCGCTGCGGTCAGAATGGGCAGGGAAGCACCGCCAGTCTGTTGGCGGTGGTTCCGCGGTCCTCCACCCTGGCGGTCGATGACCGCCAGGGTTGGAATGACCCCCTGAGTGCCATGCGGGGTCCAGGCCACCCAGCACAAGTGGGGATGGGGTCCCCAGGGAAAACATTGGCCCTGGCACAGAGGCTTTATGGCCCCCTATCCTTCCAGCAATTAGCTGGGATCTGGAGATGGACTTCCAGGGGCAATAATTTGCAGTGGGATGGACCTCTGGAGCATTGGCTGTAGGGTCTGGTCACAGGCAGATCCTGCAGTGAATCCACCTCTGCGTATGGCCAAAGTCCTGCATGGAGTGGGGTTAGGTACCTGCGTGGGGGTTGGCTGCAGGGCCTGGCCAAAGGCCATGCATGGCACGGGGTAAGGTGCCTATGGTGTGTTAACCATATGCCAGTCCGTGCAGCCAAACTCTGTCACACATGGCCAAAGGCCATGCATGACACAGGATTGAGTGCCTACGGGGTTGGGTTCAGGGCCTGGACACTGACCAGGCCCTGTGGCCAAATCCTGCCATGCACAGCCAAAGGCTGTGTGTGGGTCAGGGTTGGTTGCCTATGGGGGTGTTGACACCTGCAGGCAACCCCCCAGCGCCAGGGGTTGGATTAACATAAGGTAACTAACTATTAAATAAAGTTTTTAAAAAACCCTAGAAAATCACTGGAAAAAACAAAGGTTACAGGGGCAGTGTAGTTAGGAAATAGAATTAAAAAACCTTAGAAATTCACTAAAAAACCAGAGGGGTAGAGGGACTTTATAGTTAGATTCAGATTTTGCATGCACAAAACTATAGAAATTCAACAGTTATAGTTATATTTAGCTGAAGAAACTATAACTTGTGCTCTAAGGTTACTATAACTCGAGCCCTTGCCATGCATTGCTATTTACCCCACATATTACACCAGTAATTACATCTTCAGCAACATAATTTATAATATAACTGAAAAACATTTGCAATAAAATTATTGATGAGAAAACTGTGCATGGGAACCTTTGATTATAGATAGATAGATAGATAGATAGATAGATAGATAGATAGATAGATAGATAGATAGATAGATAGATAGATAGATAGATAGGACCTAGTTTCCATAGAAAAAACATTTTTGACTTGGTTTTAACTTTGGTGCCCTTTGACAAATCTTCACGAAATTTTCCACAAAAAGTGTGAAGTTGGGTCTTGTTGTGCATGGAAACGTTTCGCGTGATCCATCTCGCGGGGACCCGGAAAAAGGGGGTGGCCCAAAAAAAAAGTGTGTTTCCAAAGTTAATTCGCACAGTCTCTTTAGACATGCCTGCAGCCCGAATCGCTGGACGGAATTACACCAAATGTGGCAGAAAAGTAGCTTTTGGTCTGCAGATCATGCTTTTACTTTTTTGGTGTAAATCCATTCAGTAATTTTCAAGCTATTTAAGGAAATCCAAATTTGCATATCTAGTAGCACAAATAATTCCAAATAGTCCCGATCTCATGATCTCGTGCTGAGATTTGATTGACTCTCAACACGTCAACCAGGAAGTGTTGGCAGCCATTTTGGGACTCGGCTTCAGCTAAGTCCCAGAACAAAAATGCAAAACAAAGAAAAGGCATCAGGTTAGGAACAGCCTAACCCCCTAACCTTGGTCTAGGGGTCCACCTGTGACCCTACCAGGGGATTTTCTTTATTTATTTTTTAATTCACAGGAAAATTTGTGAATATTTGCAAATTTTGCCATGATTTTTAAAAATAAAGCAACCACAGTCTCCTGTGCTTGCTTTTAATTTTGCCCTGAGTGGACCAGGTCCTGAAAGCATAGTTATTTATAAAAATAAGGAGGGGGGCACATTTTAAAAGCTTCAGGGACCACCACCTCCCCAGGGCTACATTTGAAAAATATGCAGGGGCTGCAAGGACCCCCCCTGGTTCCGAGGACCACAACCCCCAAGGGCTATTTTAAAAAAAAATATAGGTGGCCACATGGACCTCCTGGTCCCCGGGGACCAACATGTCCCCGGGGACCACCACTTCCCCGGGGCTACAATCACATTTAAAGAGGGTATCCATGGCCTGCTCCTGCTACCTCCTGTGGTGCCTACCAAGGTAGCTGTTTGCTTTTGCTTATTGGAGCAAAGACAGCTCCCGGCAAGTAAAAGCAAACATAACTCCACTCGCAGCAAGCAGGAGCTTTAAAACTGCTCTTGGTTGCTGAGAGGGAAGTTTTCAGATCTTTTCCTGCCCTCTCATGTGGGCAGGAAAAGAGATGAAAAAATTGCTCCAGCTGCATTGTCAGAAGCTCCTTGCATGCAGGAGCAATGCCTGATCCTGCAGGAGGCGAGGAGCTGGCTGAGACCACGGGGGCCTTGAGCATCCCCCCAACTGTCCCTAACAATTAAAAAAAAGATGAATCCTTCCCTGCGTATTTATGTCAGATAAATGGACAGTGCAGGATTCATTCTGGCACAAAGCAGTGCCAAATTTAAACTCCACTTTTGCAAAGTACTAATCACCCTAACTTTGTGTGCATGGCCAGGGCAAAGCAAGCGTGTTTTTTTCTGCATTTCCACCATGGAAAGTTATCTCTAAACCTTAAAGGAGGTTTTTGCATTCTTGCTTTTTTTGAGCAGAATATCTTATGTAGTGACTGTGACGAGTGGGTTCATTCTTGTTATCTGATGCTGAGACCAGAGATCCTCTTATCCCTTTTTAAAACTACAAGTATGTAAAATGACTTAGAAGACCCACCCTTTTGGTCCTGCCCCATAAACATTAGTCACCTGCAACAGCTTACACCCATTTTTCAAGGAAAATGGACAGCTTACTAAAAGACCCCCCGAGCACATTTTGGAGATGTGTTCTTGATGCACAGGAATATAATCACATCCTTAACAAAGAAGCACTTCATGAGTGAGTCGGGTAGGCTGCAGGGAGTGGTCACAGGACATGGCCCTACATCCAACCGCTGTGTGCACGGCCAAAGGCTGTGGTTGGCACAACGTTGGGCTGTTATAAGGGGTTGGTTGTAGGGCCTGGCTGACCCCCGCTGTGCACAGTCTTTGGCCTTTGAGATAACAAATAGTAATTAAAATAAGTTTACGATAGACCATAGAAATTCACTGGAAAAACAAATGTTACAGGGACGTTAAAGATAGGAAATAGAATTTAAAAAACACAGAAATTCACCTAAAACAGTACTGCTAATAACCCCAGATATTACAGTACTCACAACATCTTTTATAACATCATTAATAATATCACTGTAACATGTGCAGCAACATTATTGTTGAGAAAACTGTGCTTGTTGGGACATGAGCTATAGTTACCTTTGAGTTTGAGTTATAGTTCCTTGAAATAACAGCTAACTATAACAGCTGAGTTTCTATGGTTTTGTATGTTTGCAATTTGAGCCTAACTATAACTTACCTGCACCCTTTATTTTTTTAAGTAAATATCTATTTTTTTAAATGTATTTAAATCTATTTCTTAACTATAAAATGCCTGTAGAAAGTTATAGTTAAGGCCATGTTTCCATAGAAAAACATTTTTTTTTACTTGCCTCTATCTTTTTCACTGTTTGAAGACTCTTCACAACATTTTCCCAAAAAAGTGGCCCAGTGATTCTTGTTACACACTGAAAGTTTTGGGGTGATCCGTCAAGCGGGAACAGAGAAAAAGGGGGCTCAAAAAACATTGTGTTTCCCATGTTAATTCCCACAAGACCTGTCAACAGATCTACAGCTTGAACCACTGGACAAAATTACACCAAATTTGGCAAATTGTGCTTTTTGTTATT